>NC_073352.2:35777500-36142500 GCF_027580225.2 Misgurnus anguillicaudatus | reverse complement strand
CATGTCTTAATTAACTGTAACAAGCAGTTTTTAAAACACGGTTTAGATTAATTCAGATCTAGGACTTAGTTATATAAGGATGTTTAAATGTTTTTACAAACATACCTTACAAAACACATTACTGTTGTGCAATTTAAGACAAAACACTGATATATTTTTAAAAATGTCAGCGCAAGCTGTTCTCAGTTGAGCCAGTACAACACACACTTTAGTTTAATACTAGTTAAGCCCTGTCTGGGAAACCGTCCCTGTGCGTTTTCTTCTTTTTGTTAAATGATAAATCAAAAAAAAAAAAAAAAATGAAAAAAATGAAGGAATTCAATTTGAGGTTAAAGTATATTTAGCCCCTGGTGTTTCATGCCAAGATGATTTAAACATGTTTTATAACTGACAGACTTTGTCAGCAGTGGAAAGATTAAGGGGTTGTGCACACCAAAACCCTTAAACGTGGCTGAAAACGCCTGGACAACGCCGAACGCCAGCTGCCTTTCAGCTGAGTGACAGCTTTCATCAGCTAAGCACCCTGGCAGCTCCGATACGTCAGCTGTGAGACAGTTGGTTGCCGTGATACCCGCCCCGCCCCTCCCCCACCGCGACTGGACGGCCCCGCGAGAACCGACATCGACGACCGGAGCTTTTCATCCAGGGTTGAACGTTTTTCAACTCTCGACGCTCAGCACTGAGTGCGGAAAAACCGCCGGGCGCCAGTTTTCAGCGCGTAAGAAAACCGCTAGCTGCTGGCTTATTTGAAAAACGCAGAGCTAACCCTAACCCTAAACAATTGAAAACATTTGCTGACTGTGTGCGCAAAAGTCTCGGTGTGCACAACCCCTAAGAGAGTGTGCACACCAAAGCCTCCACGCCCACTGCCGGTGTATGTTTTCAATTGTTTCCAAAGCCAGCTAGCGTTGAAAAATATTCAACTCTGGTGAAAAGCTCAGCTTGTCAATGTCAGTTCTCACACGGCCATCCAATCACAGTGGAGGAGGGGCAGGACAAATATAACAACAACCAACTGGCGCAGTATCACAGCAACCAAAGAGCTCAGCTGAAGAAACAGCTGGCATTCAGCGTCCTCCAGGCGTTTTCAGCCGCTTTAAAAACTTTGGTGTGCACACCCCCTAACATTTTAACACACATTCTTTCAAAACAGATGACATAATGTGTCACCAGCTAGGTATACTGTCTAGAAAAACGAATAACTTTTGTCTAATGTTTACGCTTAATTGTTCACAGTTTACAATGTGACAAGTTTATTTTAGAAGGTATAGCATGTATTGGTTTTGTATTGAACAGATCTGTTGTATAGGACTCACTTGATGTTGATATGCCTTAATACTTACCCGAGGCACCGTTGAGAATCCGTGGGTTGTCAAGTGGGTGCCCTCTTTCCTGGGTGTTCCACTGATAGGCCCACGGCCCTCCAGAGGGTTCAGCAGTGAATCCCAGCATGATTTTTTTTATTCTACAATTTTAGCTTATGTTAAAATCTAGAATCTAGAAAGTTATACATTAAGTGCTGAACTGTTACAAGCACTGTCTGTTTTTGTATCTCTTGTTCTTTCTGTCTCTTTAAAGGCAGGGTCCATGATCTCTGAAAGCTAGTGTTGACATTTGACATCATCTAAACAAACACGGCACTACCCCAATAGAATCTGGACCTTCTGATCTTTTGATAGACCCGCCCCACACATACGGAACCCAGGCAACAATGTTGTTTAGTAGACACGCCCCTTACTGCTGATTGGCTATAAGTGTGTTTTGGTAGTCGGCCCGACTCCCTTTTCCAAAGCGTTTTTCAGAAATCGTGCACTCCGCCTTTAACACAAATGAAAGCAAGCATTGTTTATATGCAGTCTGTCATTATTATCCCAGTGGTGAGTAAAGTAGCGTGCACACCAAAGCGTTTACGACAGCGTATGTTTCCAATTTTTTTAAAAACAGCAGCAGCTGGCGCCTGTTGTCCGCGCTGAGCACCGGCACTCTGCGGTTTTTCCACACTCAGTGCTGAATGCTGAGAGTTAAAAAATGCTGAACTTTGGGTAAAACGCTCAGTTCACAAGGAGAGGGACAAACATCACAACAACCAACCGGTGCAACATTCAACAACTGATAAGCAAAGCAGAAGTATCATAGCAACCTAAGCACTTAACTGAAATAAAGCTGGCAAGCGCCTACAGTTGACAATTGTCCGGTGTTTTAGCCACATTTAAACGCTTTGGTGTACATGCATGTAAACATTAATAAACATTCAAAAATGTATGTTTTGTTGTAATCAGTCCTGGAAATGAGGTGAAGTGGACAGCAGGACCAGATTCAGACAATTTCATGTCCCATTTGACCCTTCCATAGGCAGTAACTGGGATGTCCCAGATGTATTGGTCACTTCAGATGGGTGTGCCAAGTAGTCAGGTGAGCAGAGTGTTTGGCTGGTTTCCTGCAGAGGCCACATTTCTTGGCATGTGAACGAAGGCAGATGAGACGGATGGCTAGTGAAGAGGGGTCTCCGCTGTCTGTAGTTGGACCACACCTGCAGCAGCGTCTCTTTGAAGGGCCGGGTAGTCAGTGTGTACAAAATGGGGTTCAGAGCACTGTTGATTGGCAGAATGAAGATTACAACCCACGAACTGATGGTTCCTGAAGAAAGAAGGTTCTCATTTAATAAAACCATTAAATCTGACCATTTGGTTAAAAGCGTCTGCTAAATCTAAATGTAAATGAATGCACTTATTCTATCCCTGAATCCTAAGGCCATCGAGTAAACATTTTGTACATACTTAATCTGTCTGGATGTCTTTAAACATTTGAATTTTTAAGAAAATATATCAAAGAAAGAAAAAAGAAAGAATGAAAAAGAAAAGAAAGCGAATTGGGCAGAAAAGCAAAAATAAATGACTATCATAGCTGTAATTTGGGACTGAAAATTAATGACATAAAAAACACTTACCCGGTATTTCGACTTCCATTAGTGATAAAATTTTGAGAATAAAAATGGGAATCCAGCACAGCGAATCAGTGATCACAATGGAGAAAAAGCGTTTGGCAATTGTCAACTCTTTCTTTATGTGGTTGCTATATTTGGTCGCTTGCGTTCCTGTTCTCTGAATATTGTAAAACATGCTTCCATAGGACAGTACGATGATGAGAAAAGCCACCAGATTCAGACCTATTTGGAAAATGAATATGAGATTTTACATCATAAATAGCTACATATCTACTTCAAATGATGACTAATGTAAATATATATATATATATATATATATATATATATATATATATATATATATATATATATATATATATATATATATATATATATATATATATATATATATATATATATATATATATATATATATATGAAGAGTTTGGTTCCAAAACGCGATAAACGCCATTTTTGAAAAAAATGAGTTACTGCCAAAATCAGTATTATATCAGGTCAGTAGTTAAAAGTAAATTCTTAATTTTACGCAAAATCCAATATCCGCCGTGTTATTCTGTCATCTGTTCTCCCTTTTTTCCCAAAATGCGATAAACGCCACTCCCCCTTTTTTACAGAACGCAATAAATCCCACAGCGCACCATTCACGCAATGTAAACAAACATGGCGGGGCGCTGAGTACATGGAGTCCTAGTTTTCCTCATCTACTTTGTACTTTGTGATCAACAAACAAAACAAAATAATACTTTAATTGCATTGCTAAACCTGTGATGGTTTTCTGTGATGGGAAAGAAACGTAAGCCATCAGCATCTAATATTTTCCCTGAGTGGCACTCGGTTGCTTGTTCTCCAGACAGCATCAAGCTTCTCATGCTAACACATTGACCCCAGAGGATCTTATGAAAAACTTTACATAATTTTACTCAAAGTCAACGAAAATCGAGCAGGGTCAAAAACATTTTACAGCTGATCTCTGTGAAAGACGTTAAGCGAGGACGTCAAGTAACCGCAATGACAGGGTTCTTAATATGACAAAGTAAGTGTTTTGATTAATGACATTAATGTTTATATTTTTAATTAGTGTGTACAACTAGTCAACTAAATGAATATAACGTGGCAAAGATGAATGCACATTTATATAGGCTATTGATTCAATAGATTTATTGCATTTTGAATAAAAACTTGTCATGGATTTATTGCATTTTGTGGAAAAAATTATCCGTTTTTATAATAAATCTTTGAAAATCAACTTATGGATTTGAATTTTTTATGTTTTTATAACCTAAAGATGCTGTGTGAAAGTTTGTAACAGAAAATAGTTGTTTTCATCTTGTCACTTTCTTGGTATAGAAAACACGTTTTTACCAAAATTTGTCAAAATGGATTTATTGCGTTTTGGAACCAAACTCTTCATATATTATATATATATATATATATATATATATATATATATATATATATAGATATATATATATATATATATATATATATATATATATATATATATATATATATATATATATATATATTAGGGGTGTAACGGTACGTGTATTCGAACCGGACCGTTTCGGTTCAGGGCTTTCGGCACGGTGAAAAGCCGAAAGGCCGAATGCATTTTGTGTGCGCCTGTGCGGAACATAATACGTGCGTTTCCGCACGAACATATTAAGTGGCGGACGTCTCCTCGTTCAGTGCAAGTCTTCTGTCAAACATATAACATAATTCGGCCCGCAGAAAGATTTTTATTTACTTAGTTGTATATCCGTTTGATTATTGATGTAAACGTTTACGTGTCGTATCTAAAAGCGCATGTTAAACGCGTGTCAACGAGCTGCTTTGTTCTTTCAAAAGTGAGTGAGAGGTTGCGCGTCTTTCGTTGCTACGCATTCATGAGACGCGCTTTCTGTGACAGCGAGAATAAGGAATGCGTGATCAGATTTTTCATCTGCACATCACGTCAATCATATCATTGTCACAATGCGATCAGCTCGTCAGGACAGAGAAGAGCTGTAACCCGGGCTTACACAGCTGTTACTTAGCTGCGGAGGGGTTAGTTTAAGTCACAGCTTACATTGACGACACAAGCAAAGATTAGGAGAAACGTGCAAAAGATCAAAGATGGCTATGCATGCAACTAACTAATCTCAAAATGAGTGTATAATAAGTATATCATCATGTTGCTTGCTATGCAGTTACACATAGAGCAGTAATATTATTTTTATACAGAGATGGTACATAGCCAATTCAATACTGTGAGGTAAACAATCCAAAATAAATCAAAACAGAACATTTTTAGTGGCAAAAATGTAGGCTAATTGTTCATAAATGTATTCAGGAATTGAATTTGTTAGTTCAAGGTTTTAGTAGAAAAAGTTTAAGAGAAGGTTAAGAAAAGAGTTACCTTCTGTTATAAAATAATGTAAAAAATAACTTTGCAGTAGTATTTAATTATTATTTTTTCATTTTATATATATTTTATATGTTATATTTAATAAAAAGTGTTTAAAAAAGTGTAAACAAATTGTAAAAAAAGTTTATAGTAATAAACAACCTGCAGTTTAATGTTTGCATTTTCCCTTACTGTACCGAAAATGAACCGAACCGTGGCTTCAAACCCGGGGTTCGCACCGAACCGTGATTTTTGCGTACCGTTACACCCCTAATATATATATATATATATATATATATATATATATATATATATATATATATATATATATATATATATATATATATATATATATATATATATATAACAGTGAAATTACGAAATTAATTAAACTATAAGAAATGTTCCTCAACTTGATTGATGGTCTTAATATAAAACACAGGCATCATTAGAGGGTTCTTTTTCCCAAGTTTGAGCTTGACTAGTCTATTAAGTTGTAGTTAAGGTGATTTAACTTTGCTGGACTCCACCCCCAACCCCCCTCTAATTTTAACGCTCCATCAATATTGTCAGTGCCCCCACCCCTTTATAACCAAACTGAAACCTCCATATCATAACTCTACAAATGGAGCAACCGCATAGAGCGTGATATTTGTGAATGAAAATATCAAAAACAACTCTTATAACTGTGAGAACAAGTTAGTGTCTTTGTAAATCAAAAAGCAATTAACTTTTTAAACCTCTAAAACAGGTGTAGTACAGCATTTTTCCAAAGATGTTTAACTTACCGAGAAATATGACAATTGAATACATTTGCGCGCCAAGAGTTTCCGGCTGCTCAGAATGCAAAGGAAAACACACACCATTGGTTCCGTAGAAGTTTCTGAACACTCCTTTACAGACCAGAGGCAGAAAAGCAATGATGAATCCCAAAATCCAGATGGCCACCAGTACAGTAACTGTGCGTCTGCGACCAGGGGTCAGGTAACGAAACGGGTAGACGATGCAGATGTATTTTTCCAGGGTGAGGTAGGTCAGGAGGAGCACTGAGACCTCAGTCGAGAGCATGGCTAGAGATCCGATCACCTGGCACGGTGTGCTATCCATCCAGGCCTGAGCGTGACGGTTATACTCACCACGAAACTTCAGGTCATACGCTCCGATCATGAAGAGGTAGACACCCATCAAGCCATCTGCACCTGTGTAGTGAGAAAGGATCTTGTAAGCTAGACAAATAAACATGGAATATATCAAAAGACATCATTCGGCTAACATTTTATGCTTCTTTTGAATATGCTTTAAAATAGATTAACTGGCTCTTATGTAATCTGTATGAGCTGCTGTCATGCTTGCACAGTGACAAACCATGTCCAAGAAATGTGAATAATGAAAAGTCCTGATTTTTAACAGCGTCAGGATGACGTGGTGGAAGAAAAGAATATTGAGCAATTTATAGTGTTTCGCTTAGTGAGTGATAGTGTAGTTTTTTGCAAGCAACATAGACACCATCTGTGGCAAATACTGGGTCAGTGATTATTCCCATAATGTCTATTTGCATGTGCATCTCACAAGTAAAGCCGAGCATACATTTTGCGAATTCAGCAATGCCGTGGAAAATAAGTATTTGACACATCAGCATTTTTATCAGTAAGGGGAATTCAAAGTGGACTATTGACACGGAGTTTCCGCCGGATGTAGCCATCAAGCCAAATGTTGAATTCATACAAAGAAATCAGAACATTTAAGTATACAAGTTGAGTCATAATAAATAAAGTGAAATGACACAGGGAATAAGTATTGAACACATGATGATAACAAGGTGCAAAATGGCATAGAAAGCCAGGAGATCACCTGAAATCTGTCAGTATTGAAAGAGAAACCTGCCCCCTATCAGAACTAATTGATATCAGCTGCTTTAGTCCTAATTGATGGCCTATAAAGGCTTCTCATTACCCAGGAGGCACACAGGAAAGACTTCACAATGAGTAAAAGCAAATAACTTATTGTTGAATGGGGGAATGGTTATAGGCGGATTTTCAGTATGCTGTATGTTCCTGTGAGCACTGTTGGGGCCATTATCTGGAAATGGAAAGAGCATCACTTCACCATAAACCGTCCACGATGAGGTGCTCCACATAAGATCCCTGTCCAAAGAATAATCAGGAGGGTTCTCCAACAGCCAAGAACCACTTGGGCAGAACTTCAGGAAGACCTTGCATCAGCAGGTACTGTTGTTTCAAAGAAAACTATAAGCAATGCCCTGAACCGGCATGGCATCCATGTACGATCACCACACAAGACTCCATTGCTGGACAAAAAGCATGTTGATGCCCGTTTAAAGTTTGCAAAAGAGCATTTGGAGAAGCCTGTGAATTATTGGGAGACTATAGTATGGTCAGATGAAAGCAAAATTGAACTTTTTGTCATGTCATTCTACACACCCTGTTTGGAGAAGAAATGGAACTGCCCACCACCCAAAGAACACCATACCAACAGTTAAGCTTGGGGGTGGAAGCATCATGGTTTGGGGCTGCTTTTCAGCAAGGGGTACTGGCAGACTTCATATTATTGAAGGCAGGATGAATAGAAAAATGTACCTGGACATTCTGGATAAAAATCTGCTGCCATCTACCAGAAAGCTGAAGATGAAAAAAGGGTGGACACTTCAGCAAAACAATGATCCCAAACACAAGGCCAAGGAAACAATGCGGTTTCAAAGAAAGAAAATCAAATAGCTTGAATGGCCCAGTGAGAGAACTGAAGATCAAAGTTCATAAAAGAGGCCCAAGGAACCTTCAAGATTTGTGTGGAAGAATGGGCCAGAATCACTCCTGAGCATTGCAGATGACTGGTCTTTCCATACAAGAGGTGTCTAGAAGCTGTAATCACCAACAAAAGCTTTTCTACAAAGTATTAAATAAAGTGTGTTTAATACTTATTCCCTGTGTCGTTCTGTTCTGATTCATGTTCTGATTTCTTTGTATTAATAATTCAATATTTGGCTTGATGGCTACATCTGGTGGAAATTTTGTGTTGTGACGTCCCAGTGAGTCACTATGAGTTCTGTCTGAGCTACAGGTGACCGGCAGTTTGGATGACGTAATGTCGCACCTGCACCAAATCAGCGCTCTTTTAAAAGGGACTTGTTTGAAGTGAAGAGGAGAGAGAATGTCGAGACTTTGTGCTTGTTGGAGTTGTTTGCCCATCATGTGGCTACCGGTGTCTCAAGGGGTATGGAGGTTGCGGGAGACCAGAGCCACACTTGAGGAGTTCTCGTTATGATCCACCTTCTAGAAAACGGCTTTTTGGACATTAATCTTCTGTTGGTTTTGTTGATTTGAATTGATTACACTTGTATCACTTACACGCACATGCTGATACGCTGACTATTCATTTACACTGACTACTAAACATTTCATGTTTATGTTCTTTAGTTTAATAAATTGTTTTGCAAATTTAGTAATGTGGTGTCTCCCTGTTTTTGTTGCGTTCCTTGACAAAGAACCGTAACAGTGTCAATAGCCCACTTAGAAATCTCCTTACTGATAAAAATGCTGACGTGTCAAATACTTATTTTCCTCGCTGTATATACGCAGGTGTAGGCAGTTTGTATGTGTTTACAAAAAGATTTCTGAGAAGAAAGTAGGGCTGGGTATTGTTAGGAATTTCACAATTCGATTCGATTTCGATTCTTGAGGCTTCGATTCAATTTGATTCGATTCAATTCAATATTGATTTACTTCCTTCGATATCGATTCAATAGTAAGTAAATACACAAACAGTTAAGTACCTGAGTATATTTTTAAATAATGTGTGTATTATTACTAATGTTCAGAGGTGGAAAAAGTACTAAAATATTTTACTTAAGTAAAAGTAAAGTTACTGGTCTAAAAATCTACTCAAGTAAAAGTAAAAAGTAAATCATTTTAACTTTACTCAGAGTAAAAGTTACTTTTTTTTTATAGCGGGGAGAGGTGGAGGATTTTAGTATAGTTCAAAAATGACAAGGGAATATAAATCTAGTTATTTTTAATTGTAGGAACATCTTTACAATTAAAGTGCAATAACAAAAAGTTAATAAAATAAAAAGCTTTTTTAAACTAAGAAACATTTATGGAATTATTTAATGATTTTACATGTGAGTTATGCACTTTTGAAGGTGGTCAGCAGCTTGTAAATACAATTACTATAGTAAGGTTTTAATTGATGTATTGCTGGTAACATACATTATTTTATTAAACTATATATCTAGTTTAAATGAGCATATAATGAGATGAGTGCCATGTCATACTTTTGACACGTTTATTGTCTTCTTGCTTCCCTCACCTGGGTACCTGATGTCAGACCTTTATTCTCTCTCTCTCTCTCTCTCTCTCTCTCTCTCTCTCATGTCTAATGACCTGCTCATTCACGAGGACGCTAAGCTGCTAGACTGCGGAGGATAATGCAAATGAGCTGTAAAACCCAGTCTGCAATTTGGTACTCGAGAGCATGAATCTTACCTTTCATAGGAATGAAACACTCGCTTCGCGTCAGTGGAAAGTGGTCGCTTAAATATGACCAGGGGTTTCTTTCATAAGATTTGAACTGAGGCGGGTCTGCATTAGCGCGCGCCTGTCTCGTCCGTCTCCAAAGGCCCTGTCCCAAATGGCGCGCTTCATGTGGACTTTCGGTCTCGTGGCCTTAAATTGCGCGTGCTCGCTTAGTCCACGAGTCCGTAGGGTGTCCCATCTGTCATTTTTACGCTTTGAAGTGTGTTCATCAGCGCCTCCTTTGCCCCCTTGATGTGGTCTTCAGCGAAGCCCGCACTGCAGCAGGCTTCGCGCACTTTACCAACCCAGAAGTCCTTGAGAAAGAGCAAACAGACCAATCAGATGACGGAAGGGAGGAGCTAACACTGACGTGCAACTTCTCTACCTATTTCCGGTGTGACGCTCGAGTCTGTCCCAAAATACGACTCCGTTGCACCCACGTGGACTCGTATTAAGGGTCCCTTAAGTCTGGACTACGTGATGTCATCTAAGTGTGGACTCTGAGGAGGACCACAAGTCCGGAGTGTGCCATTTGGGACAGGACCATAGTAGTGATGGGTCGTTCGCGAACGAGCCGGCTCTAAGAGCTGATTCTTTGTAGCGAACGAGCAGAGCCGAATCTTCAGACGCAGGGGTGGGACCGTAAGAGCCGGCTCTTCTAAGGGAGCCGAGCCAGAAGAGCTGAATCTATGAAAAGAGCCGGACTGCCATCACTAAAATGTAGAGCCGGAGCTTGAGCAGAAAGAGCCGAATCAATGGAAAGAGCCGGACTGCCCATCACTACTCCATAGTTCTTTTTGCGCGTTCCCCCGCCCATCAATCATCCATTGCGCGTCTTTATCACCTTGCTTTTTAAAAAAAAATTACTCAGTAACGGATATGATGTGAAATGTAGCGAAGTACAATACTTCAAACAAAACATACTTAAGTAAAAGTACAGATTTTAAAAACTACTCAAAAAAGTAAAAATACACAAAAAACTACTCATTTACAGTAATGTGAGTAAATGTTATTCGTTACTTTCCACCTCTGCTAATGTTTGATCACATTGATGGTGCAGGCTTGAAAGAAGTGCTGCTGTTTGCCATCTTTGATCTTTCTGTTTTGATATAGCGCGTCTTGTACAACGCTGAACGCTCTCACTAGAGTGTTGCCCACAGCGCCGCCACTGGCCGGGGGGGCTGAATCGATTCATAGGATGTGATGAATCGATATTGAATTGAGAAACAAATAATTGCAATGCATTGATGAATCGATATTTTTACCCAGCCCTAGAAGAAAGTATCTTTAAATAATTCCTGACTTTATAACAGCAGAGAAGGTGACAATATAAACAGCATTAAAAAAAAAAGAAAAGCACTCGTGAGTGCAAAAACACTGAGTTTATGGCAATCGGTTCATAGCTCTGCTTCAACTGTGCAAAACCCTCATAAGGAGAAGTCAGAAATTCATCCAACCATCCATTTGCCAGTCGGAAGAGGTTACTCTCTTCTCGTTCCCCCCTGTATACTGTGTGACAAATGACACACGATGAAGCAGAATTTCAGCCCGACTTAAAACCGTTTCAGCCAGGTTAGGTTACAGTCCACCCGACCCAGCCGGGGCTTGAACCGGAGAACCCTTTTGATGTGAGGCAACAGTGCTACCCACAGAGCCTCTGTGCCGTCCCATTCCCTTATTTAAACCACATCAGAGAGCACAAATCAAAAAGCTAAAAGCAGCCAAAAACATAATACAAAGATGTCATGCATGAAATTGCCAACAAAAAATGTATATAACTATGCACTATTAAACTGCTGGAAGAAAATGTGCATCTTACAGCATAAGGATATGATGCACATGGCGTGAAGCTTGTTCTCAGAGCGAATATAGGACCGCATGCAGATCACAAAGATGTTGCCGAAGCAGGTCGTTGCAGAGACAACCCAGACAAAGACACGCAGCACGATGTTGGCCAACAGGTCCTCAAAAGATGAAATGCCATCAGTGTTTGGCTTGCAGCTGCGGACGTGAGGCGCATACCCGCAGTACTGGAACTTTTTAAAATAGCTGCAAGGAGCAAAAGTAGAAGCAGATATGTCAAACGTTTAAGTCTGTTGGTCGATCGCTTTCATTTTAACTAATCTGTTAATTGGTAACTTTCTGCACTGAGATATTTCATCAGACTCGAGCCTGACAGGCTTTTCTTTCTACTTTTTTCAAATAGTTGACATATGAGAGCTGTCCTTAAGCTACAAGTTCTGTCATCACTCAGCCAGTCTGCATTTATATCAGAGACTCAAGATAACACTAAACAGAACTCTGATGTGCTATAAGAGACAGCAAGGGACTCTTGAGCTGAACTGATTCTTAGTCTCAGCTGGAGAGCAAACATTGTGCATTACATTCAAATTTCATAGTGTTCTCCTTCTTCACAGTGAAAATGATACGTCCCAACATACAGTATGCATCACAGAAATGTCGTACACCTCAAGTATTCTGGATTAGATTGAAAAGCAAATTGAAACCACTCAAGAGACACACTTGTATTTTGTGTTGTTTTTCTGAAGGATGCATCATAATCGCTGTCAGGGCCGCATTAACAATAGGGCTAGGCGAGGCTAAAGCCCCGGGGCCCGAACAAGTAGGGGGCCCGTGATTGGCTGTAAAGCAGATTGACTCCTACTAGCTATCTGATTGCCAAAGCCTTACCACGCCCCCTACAAATTAGGTTTTTGCCGCCAGCCGCAGCACGCGCCTTTGAAGAAGCGCTGAGGGCGGAGAAGCGCCCGACGTCATTCGCTTCGGGCGCATTGTCCAATCGAATGAGGGGAGAGGCGGGCCTTACGTTGTGGTAAGGGAAGTTTACAGGGGCTTTGAAGGACTCCACTCGTTCACTCTCTCCTGTGTGTTTGTGCTCCTTTCACCCTCAAACAAGGTCAGAGCAAGCGTCCTCTTTTTAAAGTTTCTGCTAATATGACAGTTAACAGCAAAAGAGCGCTCACGCGTCAATATTTGATTGACAAGACAGCTGACTCTGTGGTTGCTTAGCAATATAAAAAGCCGTGCCGCACTGTATAGTCGCAAAACGTAGAACAACATTTGGTCAGACATCACTTTTAGTATAAGAGGCATAAAATGGTGGAATGCTTTACCATCAGAAATTAAAACACTGAAAGGACTCAAGGTTTTTAATACACATTTAAAGCAATGGGTAAAACTGAAACAACTTTGTGAACGCTGATTATACAGGCTACAACTCAATGTATAAGTTTGTTTAGATTCTGTTTTATAGTGACTACTACATCTATTTAAGCCCACATCTTATTTGATGTATTTGATGTATTTATTATGTATATTTTAATATCTATAAATTTGTGCTTCAATACTCTGTAATCTCTGTTTTAACCTTACAAGCCTAACCAGGGACAGGGGTTGCAAATTAGTCTTGGCTATAAACCTGTATGCATGGAATCTACTTTGTATTTTTTATAAAGAAATGTTTTATGCATTTGTCCCTGTCAAATAAACATTAAATAAATATAAATAAATAAATCAAACATCAGAAATAAAGTAATTTACTGCCCTTGACTGAATCACTTCTGTAAAAAAAATAAGAATGTTGAATTTATAGGGAAAGATATGTACTGTATATTTGATTACTCTACACAATATAATATTATTCAGTGCTTTAAGTTTTTCAAGCAGGTCGATTTCTTGTGTGCCTTTGTTCTATTGTTATTTGTAAGTCTTGTCATCAGTAAGCTTGAGATTCTTTTCTTAAGTGACTATTATTTTTTTGTGATATGGAAATTGGTCAAAAGAATTTTGAAATTTTAGTGGCATTAAATTTCCATATGATAAAATTCTTATTAAAAGTAATATAACTTGACTGTGAAGTATAGCATTATTGTTAGATAAAATGACTCGTATAATGATATAACATTTAGCTCATCGCCCACCCTTATATTCGCTATTAGCAAGGTTAGTGTTAATCTAACAGCTTTTTTCGTGCAACTGTCATTCTGAATTATTCTAAATTATATTTATGTAAAACAACTTCAGCAGTGTTTTAGAAAAATGTTTTCTCTCTGTAGTTGGTGACCTAAAGTGGTGGTGGTGGGGGGGGGGCTGCAGTAACTCATAGCCCCGGGGCCCAGGGAGCTCTTAATGCGGCCCTGATCGCTGTTGATTACTACATTCGTTTGCGAGAGAAAATGATTAACATGAATAATTAATAGAAAACAAAATCTACAGAGTCAACTTCTGGGGCAAGAACTGTTGTAATATTTCTTTAATGAGGAGACACATGAGAGATCAAAGAGTAAACGTTAGGAGATGCTTCATTTCTATAATGTTTTAAAGTAAAAAATTATATTTGGTTGTCACCCAAAGTCAAACAAAACATTTGACATTTTTATTTATTTGCCAGATGCTTTTTCCAAAGCAACTTAACGTTAACTTTACGTTTGATCATATATGGGATTGAACCCATGACGTACTGTACGTGCTGCTAGTGTAATGTTCTACCAACCTCTTTTATCTCATCATAACATTTCTGAGTATAAAGAATGAATAAAATCTTTGAAAAAAGTAAAACTTACATATGAGTGAGATTTCTGAGAGGCTCAAACATCTGTCTGTGAATGTTCCCAATTTCAATTCCCTCAATGCTCCTGTGACACAGAAAGCTTTTCACTTAAAGTTTGTTACATAGAAAACCATTATCATAAACATTTCAGTATCCTCTTTACAATACCCTTACGAAAGGAAAATATATTTACCAATATATTACTTGAAATATATTGTAATATATTGCAATATATTATTTTACTTTCCATTTTCCAATATATTATACATTGGCAATACATGGAATAATATATTGATGGTACATATATTCTATATATGTGTAATATATTGCAGTATATTGCAAAATATACAAATTATTGCCACTTTCAATATATTGTACATGGATATAATATATGTGTTTATATATTTAAAAATATATGCAATATTATATTTTGATTTATATGCGAAAATGTATTAACAATATATGTAGAGATATAGTTTCACATATATGTTTACTATATGGTAGAATATATTTCAAATATATGTAAAATTATATGGAAATATACATGAAATATATGTAGATATGTGTTCGATATATTGTGGAATACATTTAACATATATGTAAAATTAGATGGAAAATATGTGAAATATATGTGCATATATGGGAACATGTATTAACAATATATGTACAGATATAGTGTCACATGTATGTTTACTATATGGTAGAATATATTTCAAATATATGTACAACTATATGGAAATATATATGTAGATATGTATTTGATATATTGTGGAATACATTTAACATATATGTAAAATTAGATGGAAAATATGTGAAATATATGTGCATATATGGGAACATGTATTAACAATATATGTACAGATATAGTGTCACATGTATGTTCACTATATGGTAGAATATATTTCAAATATATGTACAACTATATGGAAATATATATGTAGATATGTGTTTGATATATTTTGGAATACATTTTGCATATATTTAAAATTAGATGGAAATATATGTGCATATTTATTGTAAATGTATGCACAATATGTGTACATATATGAGAACATGCACATACAATGTATGAATATATTTGGGATATATACAGTATATGTACACAAAACATCTAAAATATATAAATACTTAAATATGCAACCTGCAATATACAAACATTTACACCACATATTAACACAGACTGATGGGTAATCTATCAAAAGCCACCTTTATTTTATTTTAATCAGGCACAGATACTAAACCCAATTTGAGGTACAGAGCTCTATAGGCCTATTAAAATCACAAGAGGTTTTGCATATGGTCAGTCAAAGGAAATGTGATTGGCTTTACATTACATTACATAAATGTGTTGCATTGCATTTACATAAATTACATTTTAAAAGAGTGCCATTAAACAAAAAATATACAAAATATAAATTGAAGTGACTTAAATTATTTCAAAATTTCAGCAGTGCCATTATACAATATAAAGACAATATCAATAAACAAAATGCACAGACAATAATGAACAAATAAATAATAAACAAACTTTCAAGAAGTTTTGGGAACCGTGAAAAAGCAAAAAAAAAAAAAAAAATTGCCAAAAGAACAGTCCATTATCCTGGTTAGGAGTCCACCTTGGATCTTCACTGATGTAAACCACTTACATACCCATGCTTTTGCTCTTCACCTGGGGCACGTTCAATCTCACACCGGTGCGCAACGTTTTGCTACGGTTTCCGGGATGAACGACATGTTTCCTTGAAACGGTGTGCAACGGAATGCAACAGGTTTTAGAAGCGTTTTCTCTTGTTTGGTGGGTGTGTCAGAAATGTCGGCCCAATCAGCGGCAAGATGTATAAAACCACGCGATAGTAAAGAGACAGCTCGCTCAATGGGTTCAAGTTGGAATGTTGTCTTTCATTCTGGACAGCAAGGTCAGTGACTGTAACATCGAGGGTCTTTTACAGTATTAAACACACATTTATAACAATTTCATCAGGCTTCAGAAACATTTAAAAAAGAACACAAAGAATGGCCTCTCAGCTACCGTAGTTGCAACGCTTACGTCATCTCAACAGGGTGTTCAATGCATCACCGTTTAAGTTTAATAAACGTTGTGCAACGTTTCGTCGGGGCTGAACGCAGCCCTGGTGTCTTAATGCCATTAGCTCGAAGATTCTACTGTTGATAGATTTTCTGACATCAGCTTCCTTGGCCTTATAGGGAACTGTTTTAAAACAGCATCTGTGGAGCAGAACAACAAGTTGTTCACAAAAATCTCTCAGAGATGCAATAAAAACGGAAAAGCACCAGCTCTGAAAACTTATATACCTTTTAAAACTTGAAGTTTCCTTGGAGCCTGCTGACATCAGCCTTCTTCTTCTTCTTGAGTTTTACTGGCAGTTGGCAAACAACTTTTAGTGGCATTACCGCCACCTACTGATTAGGAGTGTGGGTCAGGATCATAGGTCAGGACCTATCTATCAGCCTCCTTGTTGCTGGTGTCTGTTACGCATCCTGTCCTCTCTTCGCGCCTGAATCTCAGCTTCCTACTCGAGCATTTTATATATATATATATATATATATATATATATATATATATATATATATATATATATATATATAGTGCCCTTTTTGTTCTTGATTGCAATATATTTTGTATCATATATAAATGTATGTTTCATGCATATATTGCAATATATCAAAGCATATAAAGACAAACTATTACATGTAAAAAATACAGTGCCCTTTCTGTTCTTGATTGCAATATATTTTGTCTCATATATACATGTATGGTTTATGCATATATTGCAATATATCAAAGCATATAAAGACAAACTATAACATGTAAAAAATATAGTGCCCTTTTTGTTCTTGATTGCAATATATTTTGTCTCATATATACATGTATGGTCTATGCATATATAGCAATATATTAAAGCATATAAATACAAACTATTACATGTAAAAAATATAGTGCCCTTTTTGTTCTTGATTGCAATATATTTTGTCTCATATATACATGTATGGTCTATGCATATATAGCAATATATTAAAGCATATAAATACAAACTATTACATGTAAAAAAATATAGTGCCCTTTTTTTTCTTGAATGCAATATATTTTGTCTCATATATACATGTATGGTCTATGCATATATAGCAATATATTAAAGCATATAAATACAAACTATTACATGTAAAAAATATACCCACATGGAAAAAACATATATAAACATATATGTTTCAATATAGGTTTTGATATAGGTTTTACATATATGTGACATATATAAAATTGGCCATTTTCCTATATTATATGTACATACATGCACATATATGTTAACCTATATATTGGTAAAATTATTAAAATCTGTAGCTGCTAATAAATTAAACATAAATAAAGGTCCAACCAATGACAGTCTGCACCTGCAGGAGCCAGGATTCAAACATCCCCAATGCAATCCCAACCGCCACTGCTGGGATTCGAACACCCAACCTTCCGATCATTAGACAACGCACTCTACCATCTGCGCTATTTTGTTATACATGTCCTAGACAGACATTTTAAATGTTTTAAACGTGCAGAACTCTGTGTTATTTTTGTGACAACACACTTTGTGTTGTTTTAACACATCTTGTCCCTTTTCTTTATTTAAACTCAAAATCAAGATGGAATGACACATAGTGTGTTAAATAGGATTAACACATCCTTTCATAGAGTGTAGTTAAATTCCATAAAATGCCAATTACATGTGACACAAATTTCATGTGTTTGCACATACATAAGTTCTTGCATTTTTTTGTTAGCTCTTAGTTATTGCCTTGATAATAGAAAATATGAGCTGGGCATGTATGATATTTGCCAAAGTGAGATATGAGCTACAAAATGACCAGATCCTGCTTTATAGGAGACATAACTTATAGGGCTCATATGTTGGATATAAAGAAGCAATACAGGAGACCTATATGGCCTGTATATGCGCATATATGCACCTCAATTTTGCATATATGCAGCATATATATTATCATATATGGGCATATATGCTGTATATGTGCAGCATATATGTGCATATTAGCTGCATATAGGTTTCATATATGTGCATATATATTATCATATATGTGCATATATGCTGTCTATGTGCTGCATATATGTGCATATTAGCTGCATATATGTTTCATATATACGCATATATATTTTTATATATGTGCATATATGCTGTATATATGCAGCATATATGTGCATATAAGCTGCATATAGGTTTCATATATGCACATATATCCACATATAGGTTCTTTCCATGTGGGTAGTGCCCTTTTTGTTCTTCAATGCAATATATTTTGTCTCATATATACATGTATGGTCTATGCATATATAGCAATATATTAAAGCATATAAAGACAAACTATTACATGTAAAAAATATAGTGCCCTTTTTGTTCTTGATTGCAATATATTTTGTATCATATATACATGTATGTTTCATGCATATATTTCAATATATTGGAAAATATAAATATTAAATCCCATATATGGGAATATGTTGCCTAATATATTACATGATATTTTCCAATATACTGCAATATATTTTTGTTTCGTAAGGGTATTTTTTACAATACTTTACAATACTCAAATGCCCCTCTTACTGCCATTCTTTCTCCTAAAAATAAGCAGTTTTGTTTCCAAGATGTTCTTTTAACGTCTTTAAAGTGTGCCCTAAAAGAAGATCGAATGGGAGCATTGTGCTCTGCTGAAAGGGTCCTGCAAACAACACATTGCTAAAATTGCAGGTATTTTTGTGATGTTTTATGTGAAAGTGTGTGTGTGTGTGTGTGTGCGCGCGTGCGTGCGTGTGCGTGCGTGCGCGTGTGTGTGTTTTTTAAGGCAGTGTATGAGAGTAGGATACGAGAGAATGTCAGTGTATGGCTTAACCCTAAAATTGGTCTTGATTTATTTAATTTGTAAAACTACATTTTAAGTAGACAAAACTGCTAAGCTAAAAAGCTTGTTAGGAAGAATTTTTATACTTTTTGCTAATTTTGAAAAAAATTGTCAAATATTTATGAAACAAGTCCACAGTTAATATAAAGGCGTACAGTGTATTGTACATCTGGTAACTTAGGGAACCTCTATGGACCAGGGAACAATTGACTTCATATTACATTCACTAATAGCGCTTTTCCATTGCATAGTACCCCACGGTTTGGTTTAGTTTGGGTCGGGTCAGCTTACTTTTGGGAGCTTTTCCATTAGGTGCAGTACGTGGTACCCGATACTTTTTTCGTACCACCTCGGTTGGGGTTCCAAGCGACCCGAGCTGATACCAAACGTGACGCGAAAACACAGTAGATCACTGATTGGTCTGAAAGAAACGTCACTAACAGCGTCATCGCTATAATGTTAGCTTTACCTTTAGTGCTACCCTAGTGAAAAAATAGTATACTTAAGTACAATTTATTCACATGTACTTTAGTATAACTAAATGTACTTGTTGAACACTATTTATTGGTATACTTAAAGTCTGCTAAATTGGAACAACTAATTTTGTACTTAATGCACTTTAGGTGTGTGAAAGTAGTGCTGGGGTCCAACTAAAATTGTGTTAAATATACTTTTTTTGTGCTAAAGTGGAACTATTCAAAGTATACTTAAGTACAACTTAAGTATCTACCCTAATTTTGGACAATATACAGATCAGAGCATTTAATGTGCACTTGAAATTTATTTTGATAACATTACAATTGCAACTAAATTACATTTTAATTACACTTATGTTATACTTATAATCAACTGAGCCCATACTAGTATTTTACTAATAGTGACATTCAAACACATTTGAAGTATAATAAAATTGTATTGTAATAAAACTTTGAGTGAGTTATGGGGTATTTTCATCTAGTACATAGATGTGTTAATGTATTTGCAATATACTTAGCATAAAATAAATGCATTTAAAATATATTTTAGTATATTTATTTTTTTACTAGGGGTACTATGCAATGGAAAAGTGCCATAAGAATGACCTCCTTTCAAAACAAAAGAGAAAAGTTGATGGCATTTTTTGCAGATCTTACTTGGTTAAGTATGGAAAGAAATTCAAACATTATTCATGAGACCAAAACTTGTTGTGGCTACTGTACACCACTGCAGTACCACACTGAAAAAAACATTTGTATTAAGATTTACTTTAAAAATGTTAGAAAGAATGTTCAGAAAATGCTTGTAAATGTCATGTAAAAGTTACTTAAAAATCCAAAGTAAGCTGTACTTCCAATTATTATAATAAAGTCGACCTTACGGTGACAGACTTACAGTGACTTCAGTTTATGAAGCTTTTCAAAATGGTTCACTCTTAGATCCATGATGGGGTTATATGAAATATTTCTGCAGTGAAGAGAGAACTTCTGGTTATGAAATGCACTTCAACATCAAAGCTTGAATATATTTTCTGTGTACAGGCATCGGCGTCAGTTTTAGGTCCTGCAAAGTGTAAATAACAACTCACAGCTGAAGCAAATCGCCAAGATTCAGGAAAAGATAAAGAGGAATTGCTTCGATTCTGTTACTGGACAAATCCCTGTGGAGAGAGAACATATTCATGCCATATGCATTTGAAAAGGCTTTTGATGACAGCTGCGACATGCAAAGTAATCTTTCACGAGTCCATGGCCAAACTCTTTGATGACTCATGTTATATAACTGGTAGGGAGAGAGAAGAGTAAGACCACCCCAGTGTTTACTTTGAAATTGATAAGGTAATCCATGCAAGCAGGACTTTTTTTCCCCTTGAAAACAAATTCTCACTCTCGAATTTCTCAAAATGGCAAATGGTAAATAGGTCATGACTAAACTCCAGAGAATGTGATGTGGTGATTATTTTTGCACACATTTATGATGGAAATCCATAAGAACTTACAGCTCGCCCAATTTATGAAGAAGAGAGAAAGCTCGCTCGTGGATGTAACTAATGCGGTTCCTCTGGAGGACCCTGCAAAATGAACAAACATTTATCTCAGCTGGACAGAAACCCATTGAGCAAACCAGGGAAATAGAAATAATAAAATACAACAGCACTGTTTCATGTCAATAAAATACTTTCACGAGGTAAATGAAATCACTCTAGCATATAATATTAATATTATTCCTAATATTGATGATTAGGAAGTCCACACAATTTGCTAAATATGTACACTCCCTGACAAAAGTCTTGTCGCTTGAATACAAATTGACCCGAAGTGCCGCTAAAATATATTTCTAATCAAGATTTGTTTTCAAGACATGGCTCATTTTAATCCCAACAGCTTTTGAAACAATATTTCAATGCAAAACGAAACTGTCAAAAAGTATTCTAATATTCACAGCTTGGTAATGCCCATTAAGTCAATTTTTGAAAAGACATAAGTGCTGTCGCCTTGTTATATGCGCTTCATTTGTGACTAATAATGGATCAATTAGGTCTCAGGTGTGTATAAAAAGAAGCCCAGTACACTATACCTTCACATCAACTGCAACTAGACCTCTGCAAATATGCCTAAGATTCACCCTGAGGCTAAAGTTTCCATTATCAAGAGGCTGAAGACCAGATCCACTGCTGATGTGGCAGACACCTTCAATGTGTCTCAGTGTCAAGTACAGAGGATAGAAAAAAGATTTGAAGAGACTGAAGACGTTTTTGACAAGCACAGGTCA
Organism: Misgurnus anguillicaudatus; assembly: GCF_027580225.2. NCBI lineage: Eukaryota > Metazoa > Chordata > Actinopteri > Cypriniformes > Cobitidae > Misgurnus > Misgurnus anguillicaudatus. The sequence goes on along the minus strand of NC_073352.2, from coordinate 36,120,400 downwards.
GGCAGACCCCGCAAGACAACTGCCTAGAAGAATTGGTGCCTAAAAGCCAGCACTAAACAAAAGACAATTGAAAAACCGTGTGGCATTTTCCAAGGCCCACAGCCTGCTAAAAGGATGGACGCTGGAAAAGCAGAAGGTGGATTTTTCAGATGAATCTTCTGTTGAATTACACCACAGTCACCTCAAATGCAGGAGACCTACTGGAGCCTGCATGGATCCGAGATTCACCCAGAAAACAGTGATGTTTGGTGGCGGAAAAATCATGGTCTGGTTACATCCAGTATGGGGGTGTGCAAGAGATCTGCAGGGTGGAAGGCAACATCAATAGTCTCAAATACCAAGAAATCTTATATTAATATCTCTTATATTAGAATACAGGCGGCAGTGGCTCATGTAGGTTGTCTACAAAAACGGAAGGTTGTTGGTTCAATCCTCGGCTCCACTGGACCAAGTGTCGAGGTGTCCTTGAGCTGACACCTTACCCCAGCTGCTCCCGACGAGCTGGATGGCGCCTTGCATGGCTGACACCGCCGTTGGTGTATGAATGTGTGAGTGAATGAATGGGTGAATGTGAGGCAACATGTACAGCGCTTTGGATGGCCATAGGTCTGTTAAAAGGGCTATATAAATGCAGTCCATTTACCATGTACCATTCCCAACCATAAAAGAGGCCAAATTCTGCAGCAGGATGGTTCTCCATCGCATATTTCCATCTCCACATCAAAGTTCCTCAAGGCGAAGAAGATCAAGATGCTCCAGGATTGGCCAGCCCAGTCACCAGACATGAAGATCATTGAGCATATGTGGGGTAGGATGAAACCAAAGAATATTGATGAACTCTGGGAGGCATGCAAGACTGCTTTCTTTGCTATTCCTAATGACTTCATCAATACATTGTATGAATCCTTTGTCAAACCGCATGGATGCAGCTCATGGAAGTCATATAAGATATTAAATTTGGATCTTACAGCACCACTAATTTGCTGACATATTTTTGTATTTGCAGTAAATTTGTTCAATTTCTGTATAGTCTTGCGAAAATGTGACCTTTCTGTCTTGGTTAAATGATAAATCTTTTTATCAGTGAAACTAATTTATTTCAGTGCATTAAAAATCATTTGGGAGGGTTTTAGCTTTTCATATGAGCTTTTTCCAACACCAATAAGCGACAAGACTTTTGTCAGGGAGTGTACAGTAAACAAGTGTGTTCTTGGCTATACTGGCACTTTATTTTTTCTGCGGTTACTTAAATTAGGGAAAACATTTCAACTTGTTTTTATTTTAAAGATATTATAGTATATCAAGTTCCGAGTAAAAGCATCAACCCATCATGCCTTTATTGTTTCTTTTTCCAAACTTTGAAAACTCTTTGTATGTATATATTTTATTATTAAATTACACACACGATGGGCCTTCATGATACTTTTGTAAATATATTAAGTGAATTCTGAGTAATTTTCGCATAAAACAGACGTCGTGAAACCTTTTCTCTGGATTCACAAATACTCTGTAAACTTGACAATACTCCAAATTTGTAAAATGTGGCATGTTAATGAATTCCAGTTATTTGTAAAAAGATCGCACTTGTACACTCATACACAAGTAGCATAATCCAATCCCCACCTATGTACTACAGCTATGCAAATTAAGTTTCTAGGAATGCTGAAATCTTCTGGACTCCAATCTTTGGTTTGGCTATTATATTTTGCATAAATGCATAATTCTTCCATCTTAGAAATATCTCAAAAATATGCCATATGCTGTCTGCGTCAGATGTTTTTATGACCTCAAGAATAGACTATTGTAACTCGTTACTCAGAGGGTATCATGCAAATCAAGTAAACAAGCTTCAGCTGGTTCAAAATGCTTACTCGATCTAGTAGTATGACCACATAAGCCCAATTTTGTCAACTTTAAGCTGGTTACCAGTTAATATTGCATACATTTTAAAATAATGCTAATCACCTATGAAGCCTTTAATGGCCTAGGACTTTCATATCTTGGAGAATTACTATCAGAATACAACCCATTACGTACACTACGGTAAAAAAACTCTGGTCATTTAATTATCCCTAGAATATCAGAAGTGTCTAAAGGTGGTCGATCCTTTTCCTACTTAGCACCAAAAAAATTAGAAAATCAGACACAGTCGATCGATTTAAGTCTAAACTAAAGACATTTCTCTTTAAAAAGCATTCACATAATTTGTCTATATATTATGCCACAATAGTTAGCTTGTTCAGAACCGAGCAAATATTTTACTATTACTCTATGACACTTACATTACATGCGAACGGCCCCTATGCTAAAAGGATTTTGACGAAACTGACACACGACCTCAACCAACGTCATCGTTCTATAGCCACCCCCATCTGTTCGCTGATTGGTCCTGCAGATTTTTGCAGGAGAAAACGAAACTCTACAGAGCAGTCCCAGACGTAGTACTGAAGCGAAATGAAAATTAAGCGGACGCACGTAGGAGGGCCGAGCCAGGCTAGATTCACTGGCCTTTCTTCAGCCAAATGCATAAATGTGAATGATGGGAAGGGTGAGAACTCACAGCACTGTTAACATGTTACAGGACCTGAAGGTAACGTTTCCAATGCTTTCTATCTTATTTCCTTCAACGTCTCTGTAAACACGAAGGCACAGAGAAAGAAGCATGTAAGCCAAGAACAATTCACTGTTGATTAACATAAAGGCAGTTTAACATACTCTAAATATCAATATTTTTATCATTCAACTACTGATATCTTCCAAAAATTCACATTTCACTGTTGATGATAAAACACAGACCATAGAAAAAAAGAAACAATTTTTACACTTAAATTAGTTGACATTCAAATGAAGACAGTTCAGGTAATGGTTGCATAGATAAGTCCATATGGCTGCGATAGATAACTGACAGGCCACCACCGCGTCCTGTGCTGAGAGCTTTCTGGAGGTAGCTATATCGTATGGGACAGCTCTCATTTAAAGAGGAAAAAGTATTTGGTGGGTGCCAGGTCTCTGTAATGCACATATAATCCAGACTTGTATCCAGGATCTGGTCATGAATGTGGATTTTTTGTAATAGACTGTGCTTTTAAGAGTTCAACTTTGCTACTTAATGATACTTAAAGTCTTTGTACTGGCTGTAGCAAACTAAAGTCCACCACACGTTTTCCATTCAGCTCACTGAGAGGTGTTGCCATGGAGACGTCCACACTACTTATCCGGTATGAGGCAGAGCTCTGATGACGTATGCTTTAAGTAACAGTTCGCGTTACTGACCAGAGAGCCGCGATGTCTGTGAGCATACAAACTTTCTGCTGGAACCTCTATGGATGTAACACGGACAGCAGAGAAGTCCAAGTTGTTTAATCACCAGTGGTGGAAAAAGTATTGAAAAAAATCCTATTCAAGTAAAAGTACAGTTACTTAACAAAAAATGTAATGTAAGTAGAATAAAAGTACCTGACCTAAAAACACTCAAAGCCCTTAAAAGTACTCAGGAGTATTGAGTATAGAGTATTATGCTGTAACTGTTATTCCACCTAAAACCATGCAAATTCAAATGTAGCTTTATATCAGTGTAATTCTCTCTTATGGTAATTTTTCAGTAAAAATAAAAATTATAATAACAAATAATAATAATAATAACATTTTATAGAATTGACATAGAATTTTCATAATTCTCACAAATATATTTACACAAAAGTATAAAAAGCATAAAAAAGAAGATAAAAACAACCAAAACTCAAGCTTACTGAAGATAGTCAGTGATGAAAGAATGATAATAAATAATAGTATATGTATATGAATATATTTAGATGAATATATGAATGAGAATAAAACTAAAAATACTATTATTTGGAAAGAGAAATCTTGAGGAACCAATCAAAATTATAATTATTTGTGTAGAAATTGAGAGAGTGTAATACAAAATGTTTGGGTATTTATGTTGATGATAAACTTAATTGGAAGTTACACATAAATTATTTAAAAACAAAAATATCTAAAATTATTGGTATACTGTGTAAAATTAAATCATTGATAAATCAAAATTCGTTATATTTATTATACAATTCGCCCATTCTTCCGTACTTAAATTATTGTGTGGAAATATGGGGGAATAATTATAAATCTATTATTAAACCGATCTTTATATTGCAGAAGAAGGCTATAGAAGAGTTTGATATTACATCCCAACTATCCATTGTTTATTAAAATAAATGCATTGAAATTACAGGATTTGGCGGATATAAGCACAGCTGTAATGATGTATAAGGTCCATAATTTTAAGCTTCCAGTTTGTATTCAGGGGAGGTTTAAGTCAAGGGAGACTCAATATAATTTGAGAGGAATTGGGGTCTATCAAAAAAATAAAGTTAGGACCAATACTAAAGCGAGGTGTTTCTCAGTTAGAGGAGTCTATCTATGGAATAGCCTGGATGACAAAATAAAACAATCTATATCAATAAAGGTGTTTAAAAAATTAAATTAAAAGTGATTGGTAGTTATATCGCATTACAATGATTTTTATTAATATGTTTTCTGTATGAGCTGTTCATGTATAGTTGGTAATATTCTTATATTTATTTTTTTCTTTGCTGTTTTCTGTTTGTTGCCACATGTTGGGTATTTAAAAGTGGTTGTAAATAGGGTTAGGCATCAATAAGTGTTTCACTTCAGCCTAAACCCCTTCAGTCATTGTTGTACTATAAAAATTCTGTTTGTGTGTTGTTATGTTTGAATGACTGGAGAAAAAAATAAACTACAAAAACAACTACAACTATAAATGTATATCTCATATAATCTATAATAAAAGTGATTTAGTCAAGAGCAGTGAGAGATTTTCAATGCTGTTTGATTAACATGCCCACTTTCAGCTGTTTACTTTCTATTAAGCCCTAAATGGTCATGTTTATGAGGATACTTGCAAAGACAGAAAGTTTGACTCATATGTGTCTTTAAGGCCAAAAAGCGGCAAAAATGCTCACGAGCTTAATGAGCAGCGGATACGCCACGTGCGCGCTCCTCTCACACAAAAAAGCACATAGGACTGATGTGTTTTAATCGGGTTTCAATAGCTTAAAATCACTTGTTTTAAAACTGCGGTGCTATACGTGTACAAACGTTACGTTTTCGTGGCCATGCGCACATCAAAAGTGACATGGGTGCGGAACCGAGACAATAGTCCAAAATCTCTACTGGTTGACAAATCATTGGACAAGAAACACTGGACTGATGATTATCTTTAGCCTATCATCACTGACGGGAAAAAAATAAGCAGAAAATGTAGTGACAGCAGGTTGAGAGAAAATGGTGGAGTAAAAGTACAGATACAGCACTAAAAATACTCAAGTACAAGTAAAAGTACACTGTTTTAAAACTACTCAAGTACAGTTCCTGAAAAAAAAGACTCAAATACAGTAATGAGAGTATTTGTAATTCGTTACTTTACACCACTGTTAATCACTGCAGTGCATGCTGGAAACTGTTGAAATGTATCAGCTGGCTGACGGTGTTACTCAGCATAGTGGTGGCGCTGGTCCGGGTTGTTTTTAGCCACATAGCCAGGATGCTAGCTGCAAGGACTTCCAAATCTGCGGCAGCGATGGATGATTTCAGACTTCCCAGATGTACTTCACAATGTTATGGACAAGCTGTGTCCAGGTTGTCCAGTGTTCACTTTTCCAGCTTAGGTAGAGGCAACAGGTAGGCCACCGCTAGACTCAAAAACTACCAGATACTATCCAGAAAAGTCCAATGTTCGGTGGCGTGGAAAGTAAAATATCGCTTAAAAAAAGCGGAAAGCAAAATGTAGTTTAAAAAGGTCCACTAGTCGGTGGCACGGATAGTAAAAGGTTATACTTTTTAACTTAATTTGACGTTATTTTGGCTGACTGGAAAAGCGGAAAACAGACAGCGCCAGCGTCCTCCCCGACCAGCGTTCGTTCATGTGTTCCTCTATAAGCGAGCACCATGTATACAAACGTCTATGTCTAAGTAAGAAACCTTCCTTAAACTTGGGTTAAAAGCAGGGTTTAGGAAGAAGATAACCCAGGGTTAAGTGCAGTGTGAATAGCCCTATCATTGTACACTTACAGCCAATTCAATCGTGGCATCTCCGAGCATATATCATCTAGCTTTGTAAGAGCATTGTTCAATAAGACTCTGAAAAACACACAAAAATGGCACATTGAAAACTAACTACGAATAACAATCTTAAGAAAAAAAACTCATTTAATTTTTGGAGATAAAAGATTTCTATGTACTGTACTCACAGGAGCACGAGAGAACGTAAACCAGAGAAGGTCAAAGATGTGATGTGATGAAGATTGTTGTTTTCCAGAATCCTTTAAGACAAAAATTGAAAAGCTCATTAAAAAACATTGCAACCCTTACAATCTGAAGAGCTTTGTTCAATATTTGCTCACAGGACGCAAAGTGATGGAAAAGGCTTAGTATCCATAATTTAATGCCATTAAATGAGGTGTGTGGTGGAGGTTCAATCAAAACTCCTCCTTCTTTAGAGCGGTCTGAACATGATGTGGAGCGCTCGCAGACTGCTAATGACTGATAAAACATATCACAAGTGCAGGGACAACACAGATGACAAACTTTATTGTGTAATGGCAAAGGTGTTTTGCTTGTATATCTAACAGCTATATCACTCATTTTAAAATCTGCAATTATAAAGGAGACTTCATGAATTGATGTTGAATATATATATATATATATATATATATATATATATATATATATATATATATGAAGAGTTTGGTTCCAAAACGCGATAAACGCCATTTTTGAAAAAAATGAGTTACTGCCAAAATCAGCATTATATCAGGTCAGTAGTTAAAAGTAAATTCTCAATTTTACGCAAAATCCAATATCCGCCGTGTTATTCTGTCATCTGTTCTCCCTTTTTTCCCAAAATGCGATAAACGCCACTCCCCCTTTTTTACAGAACGCAATAAATCCCACAGCGCACCATTCACGCAATGTAAACAAGCCATCAGCATCTAATAATTTCCCTGAGAGGCACTCGGGAGACGGTTGCTTGTTCTCCCGACAGCATCAAGCTTCTCATGCTAACACATTGACCCCAGAGGATCTTATGAAAAACTTTACATAATTTTACTCAAAGTCAACGAAAATCGAGCAGGACCAAAAACATTTTACGGCTGATCGCTGTGAAAGACGTTAAGCGAAGACGTCAAGTAACCGCAATGACAGGGTTCTTAATATGACAAAGTAAGTGTTTTGATTAATGACATTAATGTTTATATTTTTAATTAGTGTGTACAACTAGTCAACTAAATGAATATAACATGGCAAAGATGAATGCACATTTATATAGGCTATTGATTCAATAGATTTATAGCATTTTGAATAAAAACTTGTCATGGATTTATTGCATTTTGTGGAAAAAATAATCAGTTTTTATAATAAATCTTTGAAAATCAAGTTATGGATTTGAATTTTTTATGTTTTTATAGCTTAAAGATGCTATGTGAAAGTTTGTAACAGAAAATACTGGTTTTCATCTTGTCACTTTCTTGGTATAGAAAACACGTTTTTACCAAAATTTGTCAAAATGGATTTATTGCGTTTTGGAAAAAAATGAGTTACTGCCAAAATCAGTATTATATCAGGTCAGTAGTTAAAAGTAAATTCTTAATTTTACGCAAAATCCAATATCCGCCGTGTTATTCTGTCATCTTTTCTCCCTTTTTTCCCAAAATGCGACAAACGCCACTGCTCCTTTTTTACAGAATGCAATAAATCCATTTCTGATATTACAGCGGACCATTCACGCAATGTAAACAAACATGGCGGCGCGCTGAGTACACGGAGTCCTAGTTTTCCTCATCTACTTTGTACTTCGTGATCAACAAACAAAACAAAATAATACTTTAATAGCATTGCCAAACCTGTGATGGTTTTCTGTGTCGGGAAAGAAACGTAAGCCATCAACATCTAATAATTTCCGCGAGAGGCACTCGGTTGCTTGTTCTCCAGACAGCATCAAGCTTCTCATGCTAAAACATTGTGTTCTTAATATAACAAAGTAAGTGTTTTGGTTAATGTCATTAATGTTTATTTTTTAATCATTGCATACCACTAGTCAACTAAATAAATATAAAATGGTAAAGATGAATGCACATTTATACATTGATTTAATAGATTTATAGCATTTTGAAATAAAAAACTGTCATGGATTTATTGCATTTTGTGGAAAAAAGAATTCGTTTTTAAAATAAATCTTTGAAAATCAAGTTATGGATTTGAATTTTTTATGTTTTTATAACCTAAAGATGCTATGTGAAAGTTTGTAACAGAAAATAGTGGTTTTCATCTTGTCACTTTCTTGGTATAGAAAACACGTTTTTACCGAAATTTGTGAAAATGGATTTATTGCGTTTTGGAACCAAATTCTTCATATATATATCCATGTATGTCCATTTTGCCGATTTTGAGATTTTTCGACAGATTGAATGTCCAGGTTCATTTACGTATACAGTATGCTTCACAAATCTAAATGGCCAATGAAAAGTTGTGAAATCATGTCATCTGATTTTCACATATATCCATTTGGTGTCAAAGCTGTCAATCACGCCGCGTGTCTCCCGTGGAAGCATCACGCCGATCTCAAGAAGTTTCATTGAAGCTCAGCACTGGATAGCTGAATAAACATAGCCTGGTGAGACAATGACTTTCCTTCATCGAGGTAAATGTTTTCCCCCTGACGCCAGACGTACGTCTAGGAGTGACAAAATTACGGTAGAACTGTGCAAACAAAGTATCTGTCTATCATTACCATGTCAGTGTATTGATTCATTGTCCCTTCATAGTTTGCAAGAGACATTTAATAAATGTATAATTAATATTAAATAAAGTAAGCGAATTTAATAAACTAAGACGTAGGCTATTTAATAAACTGAGCGTATTCAACTGTCAATATGAAACGCGACTTGGCCATTCTAATTAATGATCGGAAGAACGCGTATCGACCACCGTTACTGTAAAATATGCACGTTTGTCCACTTAAACTCAATTTTGGTCAAATGTGGATTAAATCATTACACTGGCAAGAATATGGTTACATGTAAACATGCCGTACCAAGTATGACAACGCTACGATCAACTGCTTTTGAAAAACGCTGTTTATTTCACTTACTGAAAAGTAACCGTTTTGGACATACGTGAGTTTTATCGGGCAGCGGCGATATATATACAATAAAATGGCAACATGGATTTGCAGATATGAAAACATAATGAAAAGAAAAACTTACAGCCATTCTAGTTTGTGCAAGTCCAGAAATACTCCAGGTACTAAAGTGGTGATTCGATTATAGCTAAGATATCTATAGAAAAATGAGATAAAAGCAAACATAAACAAGCAAAGAGCTCACTCATTCTTAAAGGGATCGTTCACCCAAAAATGAAAACCCTGTCATCATTTACTCACTCTCATGTTGTTACAAACCTGTATAAATGTCTTTGTTCTGATGAACACAAAGGAAGATACCCTGAGAAATGTTTGCAACCCTAATCATTTGTGAACCCCATCTACCTCCACGGTATTCTTTTTTCCTACCATGGAGGTACATGGGGTCCACAAAGGGTTTGGCCACAAAAATTTCTCAAAATTTCTTATTTTGTGTTTATCAGAACAAAGACATTTATGCGGGTTTGTAACAACATGAGGGTGAGTGAATGATGACAGAATTTTCATTTTCAGGTGAACTATCCCCTTAATCCTCATAATACAAAGGACACATAAGGCTGATATGAGCTATCTGCAGATGTAAAAGTCTGCTAATATTAAAACTCACAGCCTTGTCAGATTGTAGAGACCTCGGAAAGCATGCGGGTGCACCACTTTAATTTGGTTAAACTGGAGATATCTGAAACACAGATATTATCACAAACACATCGGTCAACTGGTTTCCTAAAAATGTTGTTTAATATGTTAACATGCATTTTCTAGTTCATTCTTGTTTTACGCTTAAGGTACAAGAGGAACAAAACAGAGACACCTGAAGAAAAACTACAAACATTTTTGCAGACTGAGTTACTGAAACAAAAAAGGCAGATACCTGAAGCAGGATATTCTGAATGTATGGGAAATTCATTTCCTACACAAAGACCTTCAAAACCATGCTATAGTCATATATGATGTTTGAGTATTATTAGTAATGTACGACAAACATTACAACCCCTTATACTACGGGTCTGTTTAATGCTTTATTCTGATTGGTTGAGAAATGTTCCATGGGTGTAAACCACACAGCTGACCTGTCAAAAGTCTTAAAAATAGGCACTAAAGCGATCTTTGTAGTAACCATGGTATAAGAGGAGTAATTGACTCCAGTCCTGTTAATTATTTAAACTTAATGCACATCCGCGGTATAACGGCACTGCGCTTCACATCTTGCCAGAATATCACCTTGGGTATGCATTATTTTTGTCTTATAATTGAATTCCTTACTTACCAAAGGACCCTATTTAATGATCTAAGCGCATTGTCTTAAGCGCACGGTGCACAGTCTAAACAGATGTGTCCGAATCCACTTTTGCTTAATTGAACGATGGGAAAAATGGTTTATGCGCTAAGCGCACACTCTAAAAAGGTTGTTCCTTTTCTCGTAATGGTTATGGGTGTGTTTTGGGAACGTGCAAAAAACCAATGAGAGTTTCAGCTCTCATCCCCTTTAAAAGCCGGTTGCATTCGTGCCATGCCGATTCCCTATTTAGATGGTGGAATTTGTAAACTGAAAAACTCAACGGAGGAAGAAGACCATCAGTTTGAGATTGATATTAAAAAATTGCATTGTTTTAATTTGTGTCAAAATTGTTCTTTTTGTATTAAAACTGTTAAAAGTAGTTTTCTTCAAACAGATTTGATCCTGGTAACCTATTTTGGTAAGGTAGGTACGCGATATGTTTGTATTGAGATGGATTCAGATATTCTACTTTGATGAAACATTGTGTTGCTTATGAAATTTGTGTTCGTTTACGGATTAGCGTAACAATATAGTTACTACGTCTACACAACCAAACTTGTGCTTAAACTAATTCTGATGTAAACCAGTTGTTTGGTTATTTTGGAAGTGTTATTCGACTTTGTACTGCAAAGTTTTCTCACGGGTGAATGAGACATGAGATGTGACCGTCTGATCTGTGCGTGTTCATGTGTTTTGAAAGAGGCGTGACTTTGGATGGCGATTTGACTTGAGGGTGGGATCGGGATTTCATTGCTAGGCGGTTACCGTTAGCATTTTTCAAAATGTGTTACCCTACCTTTAACTTGTAACAAACAGGAGAAAAAGAATTTACAAACGTGTGGGGAGCCGAAACGTTTCAGCGCTCGGATAGCGCCGCAAGTTTTGAAAAGCATTACTTAAAAAAAAAGATCTCATCTCATATCCACAGGCACAAAGTCATCATTTACAATAAATCTGTGGGGTAGCATTTAAAAAAAATAAACATAGATGCAGTTTAATAATTGCATTTCATTTCCTACACAAAGGCCTTCAAAACCATGCTATCGTCACATATGATGTTTGAGTATTATTAGTGATGTATACTTACCAGGCTACAGGTGAAGCTGCTCTTTACGCCTTCTAACGTCTCTTAATTGGTCGTTATTTATGTCCATGAGACTCAATAATAATCTTTTACATTTTAATTCTTTAATATTTAACGTTTGTGTGCTGCTGCGCATCCATGTGTGTGATGGAAACAAGCGTTGTCATCCCATTTATAGGCGCATATTCCTTACGCGCTCATTAAAGTACAAATAAAATATTGCGCCATTGACTATAGACTTTAGACCAGGGCTGGGTTTCCCGATAACGATTGAACTTAGCACTTAAGAGCTACTTAACGAACATTCGTTGTTCATTTACGTGCGTTTCCCAAAGATGCACGTGAAACGATCGCTCGCAGCTGGGTTTTAAGTGCTACTTACGAGTCGCTATCCATTTGTCAAGTGCTGAAATGTCACCAATAGAATGACTCGAATTTGTAGCAGAAGCTTGTTTAGGCTAATAATCTTCAGCCGATGTGCACTAATATTTTTAATAATATATTTTCATTATTTTTCAATGATTTTTTAAATGTTTTAATAATTCATTAAATATTATTTTCCGTATTTAGTTAGGACTCGTCCCACTGCGAAATGCCTTCTGCGTTTCTATTATAGTTTAGATTATTATTATTGTTTGTTGTTTATTATCTATGTTTATTTATTATTATGGATTATTGCATTGTACCATAAATATTTATTTGGTTTCTTTAATTAGATGCCATTTCCCTTCAAAACAACGTTTAGATTAATTATAGCAGCAATCGGTATGAACCATTTATCAATTTTCTATACCAACTTTTACCAAAATACAAAAAAACTTTTACCAACTTACTTTTACAACCGTACAAAATACGTTTTCCTTCTTTATTAATTTATGTTTAGTCATTTAAATTTGATTTCTCATTTGAATTTTAAATATATTATATTATATATTTAATATAAAATAAACAAAGAAGAACCCAATAAATAAATAAACATTTAAAACATTACATTATCGTCATTGCAGGAGTGCAATTTGCTGGTTGTCCTGTAGGTGACCTTGTAACTCTGTTGTCTTGCAATGCACTTATGAATGAACGATTACTCCATAGCACTCGTAGATCTACGATGATTTTCAAGTGCAACTTAAGTTACGAAGCTTTTGGGAAACAGCCCGTAATTCTAAGATGATTCGTACGATCGTTTTTACGATCAACTTAGCCTTACGATGCTTTTGGGAAACCCGGCCCAGGTTTTAATTGGTCAATGAGTTAGTCTTTTTTAGTTGCCTCAAAATAGCAACACCCCAACAATGTGCCTAAAACGAGATGCAAAATTGGTCGCAAATGTGCATTTGCTATTTAAACACCGTGGCGCTAAACGTAAAGATGATAATTATGCCGGGTTAAAACTAGCAAAAGACACTTGCGTCGTGCATTGCGGCAAGTGTATGATAGCACACTTTGCGTTACGGATTAAGACAACCATTAAACATTCCCACAAAACTTACCCAGAAGCTTCTGTGCTACAAAATAAAAACAACAACAAATATCAATAGTATGTCAGAGTTTGAAGAGAAGTTTGCTTTACCTTTAGACATTTGATTTAGACAATAAAATAGGTATAGAAACCTCCTGTTGACTTACATAACTGGAGCAATGTGAGCAAAACCAGATTCCAGTGACAAAGAATTATTTTAAGGGATATTGATTTAGGTCAGTAAGGGACCATCTAGCAACAAATCATAACACCCTAGCAGCCGGCCGTACAACAATGTGCTAAAAACATTCAGGAAACCATTAGCAACCACAACAGCACCCCTGGATCCTTGGCATCACGACGGCTAACTTTGCACAGCCAGTGTTTAGAGATTAAGGGCTCTATCTTACACCCGGCGCAATGCAACGCAAAGAGCTGCTTCACCTGCAGCCTGGTAAGTAAATAAGTGCTTTGCTTTAAACAAATGCATCTATTTTAGAACCTTGCGGAGAGCTGTTTGTAAATTCTTTATCTCCTGTTTGTTACAAATAAAGTATTTTTACAGTACAAACCTTATCTTACATACTTTTAAATTATTTTTTGATGATATTGGATAGCCATACATTTAAAGCAACTATAAGCCTGCTTTTTTACTTCCATGACTAAATGAAAATGTGTTTTAAAGGTTTTAATGAAAAAAATAACAATTTCAATACAAGTAAAAAACAACACAATTATTTTACATTAATCTTAAACTGGGGATCTTCTTCTAAACAAATAAACAAATAAACAACTGGCTTTTAAAGGGGATGAGAGCTAAGACTCTCATTGGTTTATTGCACGTTACGCCCAAAATACTCCCATTAATCATAAAAAAATAGGACCAACCCTTTTCGACCATGCGCACGGCGCACAAACCATTTTTCCCGTCGTTAAATTAGCAAAAGTGGATTCGGACACGCCCATTTACAAGATGCGCTGTGCGCTTAGTAAGGGTGTCACGATTTCGATTTAAAATCGAAAATCGAAAATCGAAATTAAGTCACAGCTTCGAACTTCGAATTAAAAAATGGGATCGTCGATGCTGCCACGCCCCCATTTCACGTCTGGGCGGCTTGCCAAGCGAGGAAAAAAAAACTCTCAGAGATGCCTTTAAAAACATCTGTCCAGCAGAAAGCGATCATATTTTAAACACGAGGGATGTAAGTTATTGCTACAACTCCTTGAAATGCATATCATAAACAGGATTACGTGATCTGACTTTGGACGAGCGCACGTGCGCGATAGTGAGGGAGGCGCAAAGATGCAGCGGGTTATATTTTAAACAAAAGGATAGTTTGCCTCAGCTTGCATGAAACGCATAAAACTGAACAAATACATAAGGATTACTACTTTAGTTTATGTTCAGACTTCGGACAGATGCGAGAGCGCATGCACTGAGACAGAGAGAAGCGCAGCTGCTTATGATGCTGGATTTATTTCAGATGCTATGAGTCCAAGACACGCATTAAGTCCATGTGCATTAAGTCCATGTTAGAGATGCGCGGATGGACTATTATTTCATCCGCAACCGCATAACAAAACTCATCATCCGTCCACCATCCATCCGCAACGTTTCTGACCAGTTTTCAAAACCGCACCCGCCCGCCATCCGCTGACTGGGCGATGCAAGACGCTGCTGATGACAGCCGCGAGGCTAGAAAGCTCTAGAATATCAGCAGTGAACTCCGTCTCCGATTTACGCACAGGGACAAAAATAAATAAATAAAAAGCCTAAATTAAACGCACAAATTACATAGTCTGCACTGGTGTCATCCTGATTTACCACTTTGTAAAACTTATTCCAGGCAACCCTTTTCTGACATTCTATTTCCTTTGTTTTTAATTCTCATTTTTTGAGTTTGTGACGTACCCTTCGCCGGCGTTGATAAGAGCTGTGTCAAAATGCATCCTCATTTCTCCGCGCTGTTAATGATAGAACCAATGGATCCTTAACAGTCGAGGCTATCCCAAACAATTAAAACCTTTATTAAATAAAAGTGTGTATTTATTAGAAAACTTTTTCTTGTCACTGTTTTAGTATTATAAGTTATGTTTTGTGTTAATATTATTCTGTTTATGTTGCGTATATTTCTAGGTTGATTATTTGATATGCTGTTGAATAGATTCATCTACATCAATGTGTCATATGTTCTAAAATAAATTAATATTTTTCTGATTAACGTTACATATTTTAATAAGTCAGAAATGTCTCCGCTGTTTTCTGCTGACAGGCGCGGTGGGCGCTACTGGGGGCGTGTGCAGCAGGTGACGCAAATTGTGGGTCCTCAGAAGGCTAGACCGTCTCATTTTAGTTCTCTTCTTGAACTTCTGTGGCTGCCACTATGAAAGGCAGAGAGGTCGCATGCTTAGAAGGACACAGCTAATAACAAGCAGTCGACCGAATTTAATTAAAATATTATTTTTCGTCACGTCATCCGCCCGATCCATGTAACTGCCAACCGCGCATAGTCCATGTGTGTGCAAGAAGCAATCCTCTCTCTACAAGCTCTCGCGTAAAGTGAAGCCCACAAACCCCCATGCGAGTTGTGCAATGTGCATGTTAATGTTAAAGTATAATAATAATAATAATAAATAATGGCATATCATTTTTGTCTAAATTATATGCCATATAAAAAATATGTAAAAATCGAGAATCGGATCGAATCGTGACCTTAGAATCGAAAATGTAATCGAATCGAGGATTTGGAGAATCGTGACACCCCTAGCGCTTAGACAATGCGCTTAGATCATTAAAATAGGGCCCTAAATTTGTTACACTCACACACATGTTGGCATACGTGATTTATGAGGACAATATCATTAACCCAATGCATTTATACTGTACGAACTGTATATTATATTCCCCTAACTCACCCCAGTCCCCAATCATCACAAAAACCTGTTGTCTTTAATCTATGCAAAACTACCATTTAGTATGTTTGTTAAGACGTTCAGTTTATGGGGACACTTCCTGCATAACAAACATGTCATTATGCACTATTAATCCCATTTAACCCCATATACCGACACACACACACAAATATGACAAACATTCTTTAATTTGGTGGAGCTGAGATGGGCTTACAGCTTCTGGAGGCTCTGGTACTTGAAAAACATATCGGAATGCAGTGTTTTCAGATGGTTCCTCTGCAGAGATCTGTAAAGAGATGAAGGAGAACAAGAGATCTATCATAAGTTAATGGCAAAATGTGTGTGCACGTGTGTGTTTGTTGAAAGCACATGTCATAATAGAGAGCAACAAAGTGAATTTTGCAGCAATCGTGGCTCTGGATGAGTCTGTCATTCATTTGAGGTGTCAGAAATTTTTGCAGAGTTAGAATATCAGCCAGCCCTGAGATGCTTATGATATTTAATGAGAAACAAAACTATTCCCATCCCATGCAATAGAAATTACATTAGAAATAAAAATCCGATGGCAAACCATAACTTGAGTCCTATTTATTAAATGCCCTATAAGGTATTTTTACTGCCAAGATTGATACCATATACTGTACCATGTTGAATACTTTTTTTGCAAAATAGTTATATACAAATAAGCTGTTTGAACTTATTGTAATGGTTTGTTTACAAAACACATTACATGGCACACTAGAGGCAATAGGATTCTGTTTGCACTACATGCATACTACTGTTTGTCTGTTTATACTATTTAATATTAATATTTCATTCATATTCATACTTTGTACAGTATAGAGACAGAGCGCAGCGCGTCACAACCTGAAAACCACGCCCACCGGGGGGGAAAGCAATCCAACAGTCTCCATTGACTTTGTATTGCAAAAGGCCGCCTCCTTGTCATTTCTGGCTTATAACAAAAAACTGAATAATGCCTAAAAGCTGCTTTGGGACAATATGTACAGCTAACAAGCCAAAGAACCCAGAAATAAGTTTTTATAAGCTGTCGAGCCGTAAAACCCAGTCTTTAAAGAGAATAAAGTGGATCGCCGATTACGTTTCCCCCTATTGGACGCAGTTTTACTAATAGGAGTACTATGAAAAGTTGCCTGTTTCCATTTCTGTGTCTAAACGCTCGTTTTTTGAAGTCGACAGCTTATAAAAACGTATTTATTAATTTTTTTGGCGTGTTAGATGTACACCTTGTCACACAGCAGCTTTTAGGCATTATTCCGTTTTTTGTTTTAAGCCAGAAATGACAAGGAGGCGGCTTCTCGCAATACAAAGTCAATGGAGACTGTTGGATCGCTTTCCCCCCGGTGGGCGTGGTTTTCAAATTTGCATAACTGCGCTCTGTCTCTATAGGGCTTTTCACACCTGAAATTGTTAACCCTGGGTTATTCTAAAACCAGGGTTAACGGAATCCCGGGTTATTTTTTTCATGTTTCACACTGTTCAAACTTAACCAGGGGTTAAGAGATAACCCTGGGTATTCATAATTTGACGTTTCACACTGTGCATTCCTAACCCTGGGTCATGTGTGTCCAAGCCAGCTCCAACACACCTGTCTGTAATTATCAAGCAACCCTGAACACCTTGATTAGCTACTTCAGCTGTGTTTAATCAGGGTCATAACATTCTAACCCTGCTTCGTTTCACACTGCATGCGTTTGGCACCGCAATGCGGAGTTAACACCACAAATGCGGTGCTAACTCTGCTCCGGAGCAGGGTTTCATAACCCTGGGTAAAAAGCGGTGCTAACACCGCTTTCAAATTACAGGTGTGAAACGCTCCTTAACCCAGGGTTAAAAGCGGGGTTTAGAATGAAGATAACCCAGGGTTAAGTGCAGTGTGAAAACCCCTTATATGTACTTTACATATATACATTATATTCTACCATACATATATTATACAACAGTTCTTTCTGATTCTCGATTCTGATAAACCACTGATGTGAATTAGTGTGTTTGCATCATATACTGTAGACATCTTTATTTAGCAATTAATAAGACATAAATAAAAGGAAACATAATGCTCCTATTCATTTTAAAGGGGATGTCTAATGCTATTTCATGAATTCTGACTTATCTACACTGTTGAATAGTGGGATTCCTATGCTAAACATGTATTGATTTGTTGATTGTTATTTTACTTTTTTTGATTGTTTATTTTTGCTTTTTTAGACTTGTAAAGCACCTTTGGCCAACTGATGTTGTTTTTAAATGTGCTCAATAAATGTTGATCGATTGATTGACTTTGTAACAAACTCACTCTGTGTTTCTCTAGTCTTGTATTTTATTTTATTGTTTGCAGTGTTTGTAGATTTTTCTAGCTCTTTTGTTCATTGGTCCTTGTGTTGACTGTTTCCCAGGTTTGTCTTTTCATCTTGTTAACCCATGTGTATATAGCCCGAGTGTTTCAGTTGTCTTGTGTCAGTTATTGTATGTGTATGTCTAGTTAATGTCTTGGTTTCCGGTACTTTGGTTTATCATTTGGATCCATTGCCTTGACCTGCCTTCCTGCCTCTATCACATTCCGCGCAGATTTACACGTTCAGCCATGCAAACTTCCAGGGTCGCTCATGCATTGATCTAAAGATTCACTCAGGTTATGACTTTCACAGACTGCTCCCAAAATACAACCACACGCACACAGGAGGCGTGAAACTCACATCATGGTGACATTAACAGATACAGATGGGACATCTTTGAAGTGTGCATCATCACAGTCCAGCTCCAGATCTCTGCACTGGCACTCAGTTGAGACGGTCCCAAGCACTATGGTGATAGATTCAAAAAATAAGGAGATGGTTAGAGAGATATAAGGGATAGAGAGAGAGATGCAGAAAACAAATGCATTTTAGAGCCTGCATTTGATCTTCTAATAGGTAAAACTTGTAATGACTGAAATGGTTAAAATGTCAACAGCCATACATAACCACTGACTTAATTTCTGCATTCCGTAGTTTCATCTGGCTTGTGTCGAGTACCACTAAGACTTTCTAATTTATTTAATTTCTCATCTGAGTCTAATGGTTTAAAGCTTAAAAAGCTTTACAAATATATAAAAATGGTCTCAACCAAGTGAAAACCTGCATCATCTGCAGCGGCACCAAAATGACTCATGTTAGCTCACTGGCTCAACCAGTAGTATTAGTGTGGGGAGAGACTATCTGTTGATCTGTCCACTGGCAGAAGGAGAACGTGTTTTAAATAATTCATATTTTTTAGAATTTCTCTGGTGCTGCTCAATGGTACAGAAACTACACACTTTGCCTTTAATTCTGACCACAAATCAAAGTAATTTGATGATGATGTCAGCAGCTTCAATAAACCCACACTAATTTTTAGATTTTAAAAAGTTTAACAGAGCAAATGTCTGGCCTAATCTAAGAAATGTAAATGCTTCTAACGTGCCATCTGTGGCCCAACACTTCGTTCTAACTGAATATGTGTCAAACATTATGGCTGTGCATCAACAGAATACAAAAAGAAAGCAACTATAAAGCAATTATAAAAAAGTTAAATTTGAAAAACTTGAAAAAACAAACAATAGAAGTAATTTCTGAAAAGTGAAGTGTGAACGTGTTTTATCAAGGAATTCTACCGAATTCGTTTGCATACTTCACAGCACTTTAGAATAATTGGTGGCATTAAAAAGTATTATCACATTACATAAATAGATCTCTGACACCATATTGAAAGATGGAGAAAGGTTTGGGGATTTTAAAAATCACACTGAGGGATTTTTTTATATACAGTATAAAATATTTTATGGTATTTTACATATATAAAAGTAATTAGTTACTAGAGAAAGTAACGTTTAAGTTACTTTTTATGTCTGCTTTTTAAATGTAAATATGAACAGTACTGAACAGTCAAACAATATTTTTTTAGACTTAACAATATTATTAAAATTATTATTATTATTAAAATGATAGGCTGTGGGCCACAGTGGGCATCACTATTTTGTTAGTTTGGTTATGTACTGCATTAATTTAGCAAAGTTTCTTATATGGATGGGCTATTTTACACGTAAGATTCTAATATATCATGTACTGTAGGAGCCTATTTTGCTTTAAATTGAGCCTTTAAATATTTTTTGTTAGAAATTATCTTAATATTGAAGCTTAGTTTGTTTACGTATATCATTTAGACCATTTAGACAAATATTCTGTATGTTTACATTGAAAATATATAATGTGTTAAAATTGTGTACTGTCTCTTTAAGAATTTGGGGACTGTGAAGCTTGCTGGTAGTGTGCTCTTTGGAATACAGTTAAAGTCATACAGTTTCCTTTACCGCATCCGTGAATATTTACGATTATATATTGTTTGTATATTTTTATGTTTGATTTAAATGATAAACAATATTAAAGGAGGATATTTAATCAGAAAACGGAGTATGTGGATTGTATAGTCGGACACAGCGTGAGTGGATTGTTTTGTCAGACATGGAGCGAGTGAAACCAAAACTGAAACTAAATGCTCAGACATACTATGGAGTTTTAAGACTGTTGTACTTTACTGGAAAGCAACAATCACGAATCGTTCTCTTCCATGAAAGCCGATGTAAACACTGGCGAATATATTAACACTTCTCAGATTTATTACTTTTGTGGAGTACAAATGCAAGTTGATGTCATACTGAGATTGCTTGGCAAAGATAATTTACAAACATGAGACCGGATGGACTTGTGATTCATACGCAATTTTTAAACAAAAGTATGTTGTCCCGTTTTGATTTTTTTATCTTCATTCTATCCGCACTGTCGGCCATGATGAAGTTTATTGATTCATTGCGGCGTCCACCACGGTCCTGCTACGTTAGATCAAAAATTTCTTGTCTGCAAGTGTTAATTTTTTACAAAATAGAGTAACGCGAGTAACTAACTTATTTAAATTTCAGTAATTGTGACTGCATTACTTGATTTAAAAATACTTTGTAACATGCTCGTTACCGCCTAATTAAAGTAGTGGAATTACAGTTACTCCCATCACTGCACAAGATATGGAATGGATAAAGGTGAGCAGTATGCAGCAGTTCTTCAGATGATAAATTAGCTTGGTGATTAACGGAGTCTCTTTGGTTGCAGATGGCTGACGGAGATTCTGGACTGGAAGTCCGAAGAGGAATGACTGGCGGACAAAGACAGGGAGAGTAACAGGTAAGTCCTTCAGATAAGTAGTTCGATAGAGTCAGTGTCATCACTGACGAGACCAGACAGCTAGTTGATGTGAGAGTGCAGGTTATAAAGGGTAGAGGTAATGAGGTTCAGGTGGAGATGATCAGTATTCAGGAGAGTGAGAACAAGTGCGTGGAGTGAATGAGGATGATGCAATCCTGACAGTACCGCTTCCTCTCAAGGTGTTTTTTGACGATGGTGGAGAGAGGTGAGTATGCCGGTGAGGTCTACCTCGAGGTCAAGGAGCAGGATAGTCCGGATGATCAGAGTGGAACAGAGTGAGAAGTGAAGGATCTAAGATATCCTCGCAGGGAACTCAGGAATGTTCCTCTGGGCTGTAGTCCTTCCCTTCAACTAGATACTTCAGTCTGGGACCTCGTCACCGGGAGACCAGGATGTTACAGACCCGGTAGATGGATTCTTCCTCTACAGGAATGGGAGGAGATAAGTCATTAGTGTCGGTGTCTGTGGGAGGAAGAGAGATAGGTTCAGTGTAAGGTTTAAGGAGAGATACGTGGAATGAGGGTGAAATCTTATACTGTGGTGGTAAGTTGAGTTGGTATGTGACTGCATTCAGCTGCCTCTGAATGGTGAAAGGGCCAATGTAATGGCAACTCAGCTTACACCAGGGCTGGGGGAGGCGGATGTCCTTGGTGGATAACCACACCTTCTTTCCAGGTTCGTACTGGGGTGTTTCGATGCGACCAGCAATTGGCTTGGTCCTGGTGCCTCCGCACAGCCTGTTGGAGTTGTACGTAGGTTGAGTCCCAAATCCCCTCGTTCTGGTAGAACCAGTAGTCGACAGCTGGAACTGCTGAGGGCTCACCAGACCAGGGGAACAAAGGAGGTCGGTAACCCAGGATGCATTGAATAGGGGTGAGGCCAGTAGTTAATTGAGAAAGTGAATTTTGGGCGTATTCAGCCCAGGGGAGATAATGGCTCCAGCTGTCCTGGTACTGGCGACAGTAGATACATAGGTAACGTCCGATTTCCTGGATCTTACACTCAGCCTGGCTGTTAGTTTGAGGGTGGTATCCTGAGGACAGATTGGAACACATTATTGAAGAGAGCTTCTGCTGCTTCGAAGGTGGTAGGAAGTTTGGGCAGAGGGATTAGTTTGCAACCCTTGGAGAATCTGTCCACAACTACAAGGATACAGGTATGGTTTTGGGACTAGGGCATGTCTGTCATGGAATCTATACCTAAGGGAGACCACGGCCGCTGAGGTATGGGAAGAGGCACCAATTTCCCCATGGGGAGCCTTCTGGGGGTGTCAGTTATGGCACAGACTGAGCATCCCTTGACGTATCGTGAAACATCCTGGGAGAGAGATGGCCACCAATTCCAATGACTGAGGACCGAAAGGGTACGCCTGCTACCTGGATGTCCAGAGCACAGTGAGCAGAACTCAGAAGTTCAGTGTGTGGATGTCCAGGGACAAAGATGAGACCGTCAGGGGTTTCCGGCCGAGCGAGATGATGGAGGTTTTCTTGGTTGATCTGTTTGTCAATATCCCAGACGCTAGGACTAACAAATATGGCTGGAGGGAGGATAGATTTGGGTAAGTGGTCCTCAGATAAGGTGCTATGGAGACGAGAGAGGGTATCAGCCTTGAAATTCTTACCTCCTGGTTGGTAGGTAACAATGAAGTTGAAGAGGATGAAGAAGAGAGCCCAACGAGCCTGCCGTGGGTTTAGCCTTTTGGCTTCATGGAGATATTCCAGATGGTTGGTTATTACTTCAAACTGATGGTTACTACAGCCAGTGCCTCCATTCTTCTAGGGCGAGTTTGATGGTGAGCAGTTCTCTATTACCATTATCGTAATTCTGCTCCACCTGGGATACCTTCTTGGAGAAGAAGGCACATAGAGGAGGGTTCCTCTGCCGCTGGGAGAGGATATCTCTGACTCCAGTGAAAGAGGCATCTACTTTGACTATGAAAGGGAGATCGGGATAAGGATGAACAAAGACTGGGGTGAACTGAAAGGCTTCTTTGAGAAGGTTCATCTTCTCCAGGACTAGCTTGATGTGACGTAGGTCACATGAAATAATATAGGTGCTCTGCAAGGGAGGAAGGGTAGATGAGGATGTTGTCTTTATAGATTACCACCACAAATCTGTTAAAGTACTCACAGAAAACTTTGTTCAAGTAACCTTGGAAGAGGACCTGCTGGCAAGTTGGAGAGTTCGGAGGGCATTACCTGGTATCCATAGTGGCAAGAAGGTGTAAGAAAAGCAGTCTTCTACTCATCACCTCGTCTGATTTGAATTAAATTGTAAGCACTGTGCAGGTCTAGCTTGGAGAAGATGCAAGCTCCACATAGTTGCTCCAGCACAGCGGGAACCAAAGGAAGGGGATAACTGAACTTTACAGTTTGCAAGATGACGATAATAGGTATATGGTATTAAACCTCCGTTCTTTTTACCCACAAAGAAGAAGCTGAAAGTGGTAGGGAAAGTAAATGGTCGGTTAAACTGCTGTTGTAAGGCTTCCTCCACATATTCCTCCATGGGCTTTTTCTCCAGGATGGACAAAGGATATATACGACCTTTGGGTAGAATGGATCCAGGTAGCAGGTCGATAGCGCAGTCCCATGGCTGGTGAGGTGGTAGTTTAGTAACCAGTTGTTTGCTAAAGACATCCTGGAATGCCCGGTACTCTGGGCTGGTGGGTATCTTCACTTGGTGTTGAACCGGTGGACTTTCGACAGAAGAGGAGTAGATGGGGTAGGACATCTCAGTATAGGTGAAAGAAGATAATCTGGAAGGCTTCCAAACGGGAGTTAAACAGGATTGGAAAAAGTATTCTCCCGGTACGCCTCAACTTGAAGAGTGATCGTGGGAGTGAAGTGACGAATGCGACATGGAATAAACCTATGCTGGAGGAGTCAGAATGGGAGCCGAGGACGGAGGATGTGCAGCGGAGGTGGGTTTGTCACAGGCAGATAGATGTTGAGACACTCTGATGTTTTTTTTTGGATATGATTCTCCAACCCCATATTGTCATCATAGACAACCACTAGCTGACAGATTTGGGGACGGAGACCATGTCTATAAGCGGTAATCAGAGCTGTTTCTTTCCATCCGCTAGATGCTGCCAATTTGCAAAACTGAAGGGCATATGCGCTGACGGAGAATTTCTCTTGGTGAAGATTAAAGAGTTGATCATGAATGGATAAAACAGCTAATGTCTGTCAGGGTTAGGGTGTTGTCACGAGCCGGGTTTACCACTGACTTGGTAGGATCCTGCATGTTGGTCTGGTCTTCTGTCAAACAGAGAAACGGCAGGCAGACAGATGGTAAGTTAAATGCAGCTTTACCGAATGACACAAGATCTGGAATGAATAAAGGTGAGCAGTATGCAATAGTTCTTCAGATGATAACCTAGGTTGATGATTAACTGATTAACTAATGGATATTCTGAACTGAAAGTCCGAAGAGGTACGACTGCCGGACGAAGACAGGGAGAGTAACAGGTAAGTCCTTGAGGTAAGTAGTTCGATAGAGTTGGTGTCATTACTGACAAGACCAGACAGCGAGTGGATGTGAAAGTGCAGTAGTGATGGGTCGTTCGCGAATGAGCCGCTCTAAGGCCTGATTCTTTGTAGCGAACAAGCAGAGCCTAATCTTCAGACGCAGGCAGGGGTGGGACCGTAAGAGCCGGCTCTTCTAAGGGAGCCGAGCCAGAAGAGCCGAATCTATAAAAAGAGGCGGACTGCCATCACTAAAATGTAGAGCCGGAGCTTGAGCCGAAAGAGCCGAATCTATGGAAAGAGCCGGACTGCCCATCACTAGAGTGCAGGTTATAAAGGGTAGAGGTGATGAGGTTCAGGTGGAGATGATCAGTATTCAGGAGAGTGAGAATGAGTGGGTGGAGTGAATGAGGATGACAGTGATGCAGTCCTGACAATCATAGTACGTATGCAATTATTTTGGTTGATTGTGTCATGAATAAACACACAATGTGTTTAAAAAGAAAGTTTGAACAACTGCTACTCTGCAAAGCCGAAAACAGAATAACGTAAACTTAGTTTTAAAGAGGTTCACATAACACTCACATTTTTCTAACACTCTGGGGACTCGCACAATAAAATTCATTATTAACAAATTACATTAAAATGTTGTATTTTAATGGACATGATGACAACAACAATGTCATAGTGGAAAATCTTGCATCATGTCCTCTGGATCCATCATTCTAAATGACCATCATTTGCTGTTATATCACTGTGTTAGGTCTGACTTTTTATGATACAAGCAAAAAAGTGCCATCAAATGTGTCAACAACACAGAATTTAAAGAGCCAGTAAGATGACAATTTTAAGCATCCTATCACTATTTATAAGTCCCGGACAACAGGTTTAAATGCATGCAAGGTCAAAAAACACTGTAACTTTCTCAAAATATAAATTTAAAATTACCCCATTTCTCAGAGATCCCCAAACGATTCGTGTGAAGCCATTCAACGACTCAGCCTGCCTAAACCCCACCTTTCAGTAGCCTACTCTGCTCTGATTGGTCAACTGACAGAGTGTCTTTGCACACAATGCACAGATCACAGATCAGTCTCACAGACCACAGATCGGTGGCACAGACCAACAACAGTGCAACATGTATTGGCCTCGTGCTAACATGATTTACTGAGAAGACATTGTCAACATCAATACACATCATTCATCATTAATCCAAGCAATAAAAACGACGATTGAAACTAACATTTTAAACTCATTTAAGCATTTATATAAACTAACCGGGTCATAGCAAAACCGTAAATAAGCATGCATTAGCCGTTTGCTAACGTGACTCTCTGACAGTAAATTAACAGTTTAAACACACAACATCATTCATCATTAACCCAAACAATACAAACGACGATTGAAACTAACAATTTTACACTCATTTAAGCATTTATCTAAACTAACCGGGTCATAGCAAAACTGCTTGCTATCGTGGCTCTGACAGTATATAAGTTAGAGTTTAAACAACGATATCATTCATCATTAATCCAAGCAATAAAACAACTATAGACATTTTACACTCATTTAAGCAAGTATGTAGCTATAATCATACTTACAGGTTGTGGTTAGGAGACGCATGTTGTTCCAAATAAAGTGGGTACTGAACCATCTTGCATTGCCAAACGTCTAAATCCCTCCGTTAAAAATTAATTTTAGCCACTGATTCTTCACAGCCAGACACGTTTAGAATATCCCTCCTTGAAAAAGTCTCCTTTGGTAGTGAAAACAACAAAAGCTGAAAACAGCGTGAGCTGATGTTTACACTCACACACGCTAGCTAGCTGTGGGCGGGTCATAGTTCTCGTTTCTCCCGCAGGCAAGGCTGTAGGCGGAGATTAGTATCTCATGTGACGTGGATAAGTTCGTGTGACGTGGATAATATCAGGAAGAAGACTCACTCCCTATAACGACTCGTTTCAGCGATTCAGAGTCGACTCCCTGCTTTAGAAGCCAATAACTTTATTAATCGTGCACTTTTTGGTTCAACTACTTTACACGTTGTTTACATTGATGGACAGCTACACGACACACTGCAATAAAGGTTAGTTTCGATTTTGGATCTGTGTGGCTCTTTAAATATAAAAAAACATTTTCACTAAACTTAGGACCAAAGAGCACAGCCAAATAAACAGCAAACATTCAAAATATTCATAATCCCTTTATGGGGTTCAAGTTCTTGGAACTGTTGCTTTGCTTAGTTCTCTGATGTGTAAACATCACAGCATACTTACAGCAGGCATTTGACTTTGCACCAAGGTCATTGCTCGGGATCCCAAAATAGTTATCAAAGAGATGTGGCCAACCGTTATTGTCCCCTGCAAGGAAAAACAACAAGACTGGTTGAGTAATGGATTACTCAGGCACAGATGGATTATGCTGGGTTGTTTCAATGCAATGCTTTGTTGTTTCATCTTATGGGTGGGTTAACAACAACCCAGCATAGGTTTTTTTATAACCCAATATGTATTCTGTCCAGTATTTACCCATTGTATTAAAACCAAAGCATATTAGAAAAATTATCATCATTAACAATCTGAGCCATGTAAGGTCACACCCTTTCTGTAAAAAAGGCCACATGCTGTGTGTCACTGCAAACAGAATCTTAAAATATCTGTAATGTAGAAGATAATACTGTGAAAGGTGGAGTCAAACTGTGATTTTAATGCCATCCATGTAGCCGGTCAGATTCAGAATAATCCATCTCAAATAGTCAACACACCTTTTAACCCTGCCAAAACCAGAGGAACCTGCACTGTCTCTTCACATTTAACCCGTTCAGCACTGAGCAGAAGGTAGCACAAGGGCATCACTGTTAGTCTTGAGTTTCGTACTTTATCGCAAAGGCATCATATTATATCGCACAGCGCATGCGCTTTATTTTATTTGGAATGTTTTTACAATCAAAATTTAGATGCAAGTGACCCAAACTATACTCTGTTAAACAGCTTACACAACTGTTGATAAGCACTCACTTTATGTTTTGTGTATTTTGCAAAATGAATTTGAAATATGCTATGTTAAACTCAACCGTCAATGGTGAACTGGACTTCATACAGTAGTTAGCACACTCTTTAAAAGAGAAACAACATGCCTAGCATTTGTTTATGAACAGAAACATCTTTAGATAACTTGCAGCTAGTAAATGGCTCCTTTACAACAACACAAGCAGAGCCAATGTAATAAAATGCTGAACACTTATAATGTATCTCCTGTTGATCAGTCATCTTGATTAGGGATGCTCCAATCGTTCAGGCGGCGATAGGTATTGGCCGATAATGGCATTAAATGACTCGATCGGTAATCGCTAAATTTGCCGATCTCATGAACCGATCTTTCTGTTTACATCATATGGATCCTGAATGCGACTGCGAATGCGAGCAATTTTACAACCCTTTTGCGCGATGTGCAGATTTGGATTTCTCTCTTTGCTTTTACAGAGATATGTGTATTTTCCCGGTCCAAACAGCGCGACGCGTCTTCACATCCCCATCAAACATCCCTATATCCAACACATATCTATTGCGGACAATTGCATGCTTATGCCAAAAGTTTATTATTTGCATGCATTTGAAAGTTTTCAGTGTTTAAACCTTCTTTTCCTCACTCTTGTCTGCGTTCACCAGACACGCACACCATAGACTGTAAAAAATGGACGTAGTGACCATGATGTCACCAATTGCTTTCTGAAAATTGTTTTTGAAGCTTAAAGAAGGCGGTGCCTGCCGTCGCCATGTTGGCCGCGCGTCACCGCGCATCACTTGTGGATATCCAAAAATGGGTAAAGAGGCGGGATGTGGGTGAAGCTAAGGTGACTGGTTGCTGAAACCATGCCCGCCTAGCTCGACTCAACAAAGAAAAAAACGTCACTTAAGTGGCCACGCCCTTAATTATGCAGAACGTTAAGGCTTAATATAATTTAG
This sequence comes from Misgurnus anguillicaudatus, assembly GCF_027580225.2. NCBI lineage: Eukaryota > Metazoa > Chordata > Actinopteri > Cypriniformes > Cobitidae > Misgurnus > Misgurnus anguillicaudatus. The sequence continues at coordinate 36,091,776 of NC_073352.2, read as the reverse complement.
ACGGATGAGTTACAAAAAATTCACCCCCTCACAGTTGTCATGAAGGGCAAAATTAGCTATACAGACCAAAAACACTTTTTGTACCAGGCTGCAAACATATTATTTTCTACTGTAAAGTTGGCCATTTTAACATGGGGGTCTATGAGAATTGACTCTCTTTTGGAGCCAGTCGATGAATTGCAGTTTAAGTCACTTCCGTATTGGCTTCATGAAAGAGATCGCAAAAGTTGCCCCTCAGTGCACACACAACAGCCTGACAACTCTCTCTTGTCTTAAACCTAATCTAATTCATCTCTGAATAACTCTGCTCTTGACTAAAGAACTGCTATGCTTCATACGAATGTGTGTATATTTAATTCGTAAAGACGGTGAAGTGTTTTATTTTCATTACTTTAAACAGACATTTTAAAGTCATATTAAATTTCTCTTTATATTTGTTGTGCTTATTTATTTGATTCTCTATTCAAAACGTCTCGGTTACGTATGTAACCCTCGTTCCCTGAAGGAAGGGAACGGAGACGTCACGTCGTGACCGACGAATTGGGAACCGCTTCGCGGGTGACCTATCTACTTCGAGAACTATCAGAAACGCCAATGAACTTGGCATGCAGGTATTTGCATAATGTCGGCGCCGCCCCGCCAGGTGCGTATATAAGGTGCAGGTGCATAATACCAAATCAGCTATATTATTGCTGAGAAGCCGAGCAACAGTGCCCGGCCTGAAAACAGCAATGGAACAGCAAACTGTGGCGACGGGACGTGACGTCTCCGTTCCCTTCCTTCAGGGAACGAGGGTTACATACGTAACCGAGACGTTCCCTTTCAGTCGGTAACTACGACGTCACGTCGTGACCGACGAATTGGGAATCCCTACCAAAACGCCACTGCAGCTGAACCCTTCCAGTGCCTGCAAAATGCAGAAGGCCGGTCACTACCTGTTCCTTAACCCACGATAGTGAAGCAGCGAACTGGGAAAGCGTCTAAACTGAGCGGAGCTAGAACACTGCGGAAGCCATCCCCTAAGAAGGTTAAATGGATGACATAAAATATATGAAACAACCGAGGGTTGCTCAAAGAAGTCTCTGAACAATACATGGTATGCCGAGAGATGCAGAACAGGCTCTGCTAAGGAAAAACGTGGAGGATTAGAACCCCACGGACTATACACACAAATGAACCCCACGTAGGGGACAAATGTGGACGCCTAGCCTACACTGGTTTACAGAAAATACATCAGTGATAGGTTGACAGCGGATGCTCCGCAACACCAGCTATCAGGGCGGTGGAGGAGAGGCAAAAACAGTTTTTGTGACGTTTTTGTGATGGCCTTCCATATTGGTGCAAATGGACAGCACCAAAATAGAGGTTCCAAGCCGACACACGAGCCGACCCTCGGCATTCTTAACTAATTAATAGAAAGAACACGAGTGGAAACCGGTTCGACACGAACACTATAGAATCTTGTGAACGTATTAGGTGTCGCCCAGCCTGCAGCTCTACAAATATCTGTTAGCGAGGAACCGCGAGCCAGTGCCCAAGATGATGCCACACTGCGTGTAGAGTGAGCACGTAAATTAAATGGACAAGGCACATTCTGCTTTTGATATGCAAGGGCTATAGTATCCACAATCCAATGGGACATCCTCTGCTTGGTGACAGCTTTTCCTTTCTGCTGACCACCGTAACAAACAAAGAGCTGATCTGAGGTCCTAAAACTTTGCGTCCTGTCTATATACACACGTAGTGCACAAACAGGGCATAACAAAGCCATGGCTGGGTCTGCCTCCTCCAAAGGCAGCGCTTGCAGGTTCACCACTTGATCTCTGAAAGGAGTGGTGGGAACTTTGGGCACAAAGCTGGGCCGGGGTCTCAGTGTTACGCTGGATGCAGCCGGCCCGAACTGAAGGCACGAATCATCGACGGAAATGCATGAATATCCCCTATCCTCTTAACAGAAGCCAAAGCAAGGAGAGTTAATGTTTTCATAGTAAGAAATTTAACACTCACACTATGCAGAGGCTCAAATGGGGCTTCCTGGAGGGATTTCAGCACCAAGGACAAGTCCCAAGGAGGAATAGAGGGAGGACGCGAAGGATTCAGTCTTCGAGTGCCTCTGAGAAAGCTAATGACCAGGTCGTGCTGACCCACTGTCCTACCGTTTACGGGTGAATGGTGAGCTGATATCGCTTAATAGTGGATGGTGACAGCCTATTCTCCAAACGACGCTGGAGATACAAAAGCACAACACTAATCGGGCATTCTCGGGGGTTTTCACTTTGGGAAGAACACCAGTCGACAAACAGGTTCCATTTAAGCGTGTAAGCCTGTCTCGTAGACGGCGCTCGCGCAGCAGCAATAGTGTTAGACACCTCTTGCGGTAAATCACTCACATCCTCCGTCCCCCGTCCACAGGTCGGGGCGCGGGTGCCATAATGTGCCCTCTTATTGAGAAAGAAGGTCCTTCCTCAGGGGAATCTTCCAAGGAGGGGCTGTCGCGAGGAGAGAGAGTTCTGGAAACCAACTCCTGGTTGTCCAATACAGCACGCTCTCCTCGTCCTCCCGGATTTTGCATAAGGTTTGCGCAATGAGGCTCACCGGAGAGAACGCGTATTTGCGCATGTTTCGCGGCCAGCTGTGTGCCAATGCATCCACGCCGAGCGAGTCGTCGGCTAGTGAATAGAACAGGCGACAATGGGTCGTCTCTGGGGAAGCAAACAGATCTATCTGCACTTTGCCGAAACGTCTCCAAATCTGCTGAACCGCAATGGGGTGGAGCCGCCATTCGCCGGGATGCGCAGCCCGAGAGAGCGCATCCTCCTCTACATTGAGTGTGCCCGGGATGTAAATGGCACGAAGAGACCTCAAATTCTTCTGACTCCAAGTGAGGAGGTGACGGGCGAGATGCGACAGGTGACGCGAGCGTAAACCGCCAATCTCTCCTCGGGACTCGATCGTGAAGCCAATGCTGAAGCGGTCGCATATGAAGCAGTCCGAGCGGAGTTACAGCTGCGGCTGCTGCCATATGCCCCAAAAGCTTCTGAAATTGTTTCAGCAGGATCGCGCTCTTGCTCTTGAATGTATTCGACTGTGCACGCGCTTCTGTTAGACGAGCTGTCAAATCGATCGAGTCCAGTTCCATACCGAGAAAAGAGATTCTCTGCACGGGGCAAAGCTTGCTCTTTTCCCAGTTGACCCGAAGACCCAAACGAACTAGGTGTTTTAAAGTTAAATCTCTGTGATCGCACAGTGCCTGACGTGTTTGAGCTATTATTAGCCAATCGTCCAGATACGCGAGAATGCGCACACCTTTCTCTCTCAGGGGTTTTAAAGCCCCCTCCACTACTTTGGTGAATACACGGGGCAACAGAGAGAGCCCGAATGGGAGGACTTTGTACTGGTATGCTCGCCCCTCGAACGCAAAGCAGAGAAACGGCCTGTGTCGGGGGAGAATCGATACGTGGAAGTACGCGTCCTTCAGGTCGATAGATGCGAACCAATCGTTTGGACGAATGCATGGAAATATGCGTTTGGGCGTCAGCATTTTGAACGGCATTCTGTGAAGTGCACGGTTCAGCGAACACAGGTCCAGGATCGGTCGCAAGCCGCCGCTTTTCTTGGGTACAATAAAGTAAGGGCTGTAAAACCCCGACCTCATCTCGGCTGGAGGGACCGGCTGGATCGCGTCTTTCGCCAATAAGACAGCGATCTCCGCACGGAGGACGTGCGCATTGGCAGCTCTCACCACAGTGAAGCGCACACCGGAGAATTTGGGGGGACGCCGGGCAAATTGGATCGCATAGCCGAGACGAATCGTGCGTAAAAGCCAACGCAACGGGCTGGGAAGCTGTTCCCATGCCCCCAGATACTGTGCGAGGGGGACTAAAGGCACGATCGGTGTACCCGCAGCGGGCGCAATGGAGGTGATCGCCGGTGTGTGCGTAATGGCCGCACCGACAGCAGTGTTGTGTGTGATAACACTCACCTGAGTCCGTTGCTGGGTGGGTGAGTAAGGGAGGCTCTGCTGAAGACACCTCACACCACTCGATGCACCCTCTGGCGAAGGAGGAGGAAGACGATGGGTTAAAAGCCCGTAGCTGTCTCCTACCGCCTGAGAAGTTGGAGAGCGCGGTGGGGTTATGAGCCCGTGCGTCGCTCTCGTTCTCCTCTGATGAGTCGGAGAACGAGGGGGGGTTGTGAGCCCGCTCGTGTCTCCGGCACTCATCTGAAGACCAAGAGATGGAAATGGAATTCGCCCTTTTTGTGAAATTGTGGGTGCCGACTGAAAAGTTGGCGGAACAGAAAATTGAAACAAAAGATTCACCAACCGGCCCTCCTCCGGTGGGGGGAGTGGTGCCTTCACCATCTCCCGAAGAGCGATCCCCTCCATCTCTAGGTCGCCCGTCTCAGGGCCGCTTCGATCTCCTCTTTCCACCCTTCGAAGCGGGCTGAGCGGGCTGCTGACGACCGGTTCCTCGCTTCTTAGAAGAGCCCCGGGGAGGAATGGAGGCGGCCGCTGCAGGACGCCCTCGGCGAGGAGCAGGCTGAGGCGCCGACGTGGACGGGGGGCAGGCGCAGGACGCTTCCGACGTGGCATGATCTGAGCGATGACCTCAGTCTACTTCTTGGCCGCGGAGAATTGCTGGGCAAACTCCTCGACCGTCTCGCCGAACAGGCCCGTCTGGGAAACCGGAGCATTCAGGAGCTGGGTCTTATCGGCATCCTTCATGTCCGCCAGACACAGCCAGAGATGGCGTTCCTGGACTACCAGGGTAGACATCGCACGCCCGACGGCGCGTGCGGTGACCTTGGTCGCACGAAGCGCCAGATCCGTAGCCGCACGCAGTTCGGAGAACTCCGCCGAGTCGTGACCTCCCGCATGTAAGGTCCCTCAGAGCCTTAGCCTGGTGAACCTGCAGCAATGCCATGGCATGCAGGGCAGAGGCTGCCTCCCCACAAGCCTTGTAAGCAGCACCGGTCAGCGCCGATGAGTGCTTACAGGCTCGTGAGGGGAGAGTAGGCTGGTCCCGCCAGGAGGAAGCGACACCGGCCGGACACAACTGCATCGCGACCGGGCGCTCCACTGACGGGATACCAGTGTACCCCTTGGCATCTCCACCCTCGAGAGAGGTGAGGGGTGAAGGCTGATACGGCCGGTTCCGGGCGGAAAACGGGGTTTTCCACAACCGCGTCACTCTTCATGCACCTCGGGGAAGAAAGGCACCGGGGGCGAGGACTGAGAAGCCCTGGCACCCCCGAAGAACCAATCATCGAGGCGGGACGGTTCAGGTGGGGGAGGTTTAGTCCACTCCAAGCCGACCGCCTCCGCCGCCCGAGCGAGCATTGCTGCCATCTCGGGGTCGAACGCAGAACCCGCAACCTGGCCCGAAGGCGGGAGCGGATCCAGATCGACGTCCGAGGCTGACAACCCCCCCTCCGACGTTACGGTGGACATCGCGTCAGGTGGAGGCTCGACAGAGCGCGAGGACACTGTAGAACACGGGCCGCTCGTCTCCATCGGGACCTCCGCTGGCAACGGATCAGGGCACTGGGAGCTGCTGGACGAACCAGCAGACCGACCCAGCACCGTTATACGGAGGTCATCCTTCGCAAGTTTGGTAACTGCGCCCTTAGCAGTACCAGACTTGGAAGGCGGGGGCCGTTGCCGGAGGAACGACACCCGTCTCCGCAAATCCGCCATAGTCATGCCCTCGCAGACGGAGCATGAACTATCACGCAACGCTGCCTCTGCGTGCTGGAGCCCCAGACACGAAAGACAATGCTTGTGGCCATCCTGGGGGGCGATGAACACACCGCATTCAGAAAAGGAGCACGGACGGAAATCCATCTTTAAAAAGACGACCCCGACCGTGACACGAATGAGTGGCTGTCTTTAAAAAGACAAAAAGCTCAAACGTGCTGCTCTTTTAGGGAAATCACTCTTTGTGCAAGCTGGTGAAACACACAGGGAGAGGCAACGCACTCACTCGAACTCAAGTCCTAAATTAAAGAGACAGAGAGAGAGAGAAAGGGTGGAGAAAAAACACTGCGAGCCTCTGCTGAGGTGTCTTTGCCCAACCAACTTCAGCAATCTGAGATCTTATTTTCTTCCCTTCAGAACAGGATCTATGAAGATCAGTTTGGAAAGCTTCTCGAGAGCAGATGTCTGCCGGCTTCGAAGCAATAAAGCTGATTTGGTATTATGCACCTGCGCCTTATATACGCACCTGGCAGGGCGGCGCCGGCATTATGCAAATACCTGCATGCCAAGTTCATTGGCGTTTCTGATAGTTCTCGAAGTAGATAGGTCACCCGCGAAGCGGTTCCCAATTCGTCGGTCACGACGTGACGTCGTAGTGATCGACTGAAAGGGAACTAGCATGCTCCATGACAAGGGTGTTAATGTTAATGTTTAAATTAGAGCTGGTTTACTGAGGTCATTAAAGAAACACATTGAAAACTATGTTCAAAGGAGAAAGAAACAAAGCATCCAAATCTTGCTCACGCACGTCATTATCCATTAGTTTTCTATGGAGCTACTTGCGTGTCATGCAGGCAAATGATTATGCACGGGTGAAATGCAAATGTTAATTAAACATCTAAGCTGTGCTACAAAGACCACAGACAACCACAGAAGTAAATGAACTCTTCTGATAATGTAAGCAATGTCAGAAAGCTGCTGTTGCTTATGCAACCTTGTTTAAATAGACAACAAAAATCTCGTGTGTGTTGTAATTTGAAGTTAAAACATCACAGAAACACATATTTGTTATTTCTTATCAGTACAGCAATCGCTATATACACTGGATAAGGACTATTGTGTTTAAACGAACAAATAACATTTAATCACTTGCAGTGATTATAGTGAAAACAGTCAGCTCTAAAGATAAAAAAGTCGGACTTTTAGCTATTTTGGATATATCTTTTATTTGTAGCTATAAAATGTTATATGCCCTCCATTGTGCATCCATATTGTTTTTCTGTGGTACCACAGTTTCAATCTGAGCATGTTTGTCTCGCAAGTAAATGTATTATTGTAAACTGAATTGCCAAAATGTTAGAGCTGATGACTTTCTTCATAAACTGTAATGAAAAACAATTGGATATTGCATCTTGTCACACATGCATAAACAAGAAAGACTCCTTACAACCGAAGAAACAAATGACTTCATTTTACAACAATTTACAAAATAATGTTCATAGATCCCTGTTGCATGATAAGCTGTCTGCTTTGAACAAAAAATGTACAAAAACATAACAAAATCCCAAACGCTGGCATCTCAAACAAGATCTAAATGAACTACTGTTCTCTTTTAACCACCGATTAATTCAACTCCTAGCTGATCTGATTTCATTTATGATTCATTATCATCTGTGCCATGAAAACAAGTTTGTATTCTTTGTTTAATTCACTCTTCTAAACAGATTAAAATGTGTATTGAACCTGCAGTTAATGTATTAACATTAGGGTGAAATTCTTTCTTTCTTTCTTTCTTTCTTTCTTTTATATTCTTTATATTTGAGGAAAACTAAGTATTTAAAAGAAATATGTTATTCACCCAAATATTTAAAAAGAAATGATCTCTATACAACACTACAGTACATGAGAGAACAGCTTTGCAATGAGCTAAATCCATCCTAGACTGATAATATTTAAACTTTTATGAGTATTTTTCCCCATTCAGCAGTATGTCACATCTATGCTGGCTAAAACTGTGACAGCCATTAAAAAGACTGTCCTAAATACATGATACTGTTGCTTTTATCAAAGAACTGACATCAATTGTTGCTAAGGCAAAAAGCTTCCTTGAAACTATTTCTCCATTGTGTGTTGACACATAACTCACATCATAAAACATTACAGTAACAAATTTCCACCGTCTAACACCATCATCCATACAGCTCTTAAAGCTAGAGATGTTCCGATACCATTTTTCTCTTCCCGATACCGATTCCAATACCTCGGCTCAGTGTATCGGCCGATACCGAGTACCGATCCGATACCTGGGTGTATATCTGTAAAATATACAGCTATACATACTACTAGTCCTGTATGAATGGATATAACGGTCTTATGGTGTGCTTCAGACTTATTCCTGTATAAAACATGAACAAATACATACAGTGAACTACAGTATTTTTATTATCTGAAAGACATTTAACAGTAATATTTATTTTTCCTAAGAGAAAACGAGCCACAAATCTAACACTGTACACTGAAAGGGTATTTTAGTTTTAGAATAATTTGAAAAATCTGTAGAATTCTGTGGGATGATTTTAAATTTCTTTAGAAGAAATTAGAGAATTTAAGCTATTAAATATTACGAAATTGCATCTAAAATAATTACTTTTTAAAGGCTTACAATTAAAATGAATACACCAAACCAATGAGTCCTCTGAATTAAACTGGACCAACATGAACCAGATAATGTGCATGTCAAGATATAATTATAGTTTGTAGCCTATATAAAATGACATATATTATTGTTAATATATATTATAGCAGAATAAAAAAGCTTGTGTAAACGTTCTCATTATGAATTAAGCACGTATGAAGATAATTTCATCATTTTTACAACGCAATGTAAACTTTATATTAAACATAACAAGAGCATTCGTCTTGTAAACTGATTTGAAATGCTGTGCTGACTGTCGCGTCACATAGACGACAGAGACAAGTAAGATCTGCCGTAAAACTCAGTGGTAAGTTTTATTTCATCTCAAATATCAAACGGTTCATGCTCTTATCATTAAAAACAATCACAGCAAACAGCACACGCAGGGTTTATGTACTTATCAATGCTGCTCACAAACGCGCGAGGCTATGTACAGTATGTGTACTTGTTGTCAATGACAGTACTGGTCACTCACAAACGCGCTCAAGCGCGGGGTATGTGTGCTTGTCAATCACGGGCATTAACTCCGTTGAGTACTCCGCCAAAATCTGCGGGCGCGGATTCCGTTGAGACATGTCGATGTTTTGTTTTATTAGTCTGAAATACTAACAAACAGCGGACATACGGCTGCATGCTTTCATTTCTTTGCCGCTCTAAGTAAACAGTGGTTGCGTCACGCATGAGGTAACTTCCTGGTGTTTGCATTCAGAGCAGCGAAGAAGAAATGAGTTTCGCTTTGCAGCGTTAGCTATAACGGGCATAACTAGGTTTAGTAAGAAAATGGTATCGGATCGGTACATGGGTTCAAGTACTCGCCGATTCCGATGGCATAATTTTTTGTGGTATCGGCCGCATTTCCGATACTGGTATCGGAATCGGAACAACTCTACTTAAAGCATGACTATTGAATTATTATTTTACACCTAACCTGTTAAATGTCTTAAAAGAACAACCAAAACAATGTTTTAGAAATGTCTGTGGTAAGGGCTGTCACAATGATTAAATAATCGCCTCATCACGATGATTTCAGATCACCGCAATGATTGCACATCTCTTTAAAAAACACAAGGGGGAGCTGCAGCGCCTATATAAACGAGACAGTATCAGATGGTGCTCCTTAACTGATACATTGCAAAGCCATTCAATACAGTGGAAAACAGCATTTAAAAACTTTGATAGGTACTATGAACTGCCAGGTAAAACATACATTTCCAAAACAGCAATTCCAATTTTATGGGAAGTGAAAGATGTTATTCTTAAGGATCTGTTAGGAACAGCCGCTACAGCCACGTGATCCAGTACTAATATGACCTTTAGTAGGATTGGCTACTATTTAAGGCCTGTTCTGGTATAGTCAGTTTATTTAGATTTTTCAGTTAGACAAATTATCGTGTTTATTTCCTATAAACAATTTTCATATTTTTAATATATTAATTCAATAATTACTTTTAAATATGTGTTATGTGTATTAACTCTTTCCCTGCCATTGATATTACGGCACTACTATAAACATTGGTAACCATAGTAACACAGTTACACTTGCAAACTGAGTGAGAGACACATGAAAACATTTATTTAGGTAGAATAAATGTATGATTTTGCATATCGTTTAATTTATATGGTGAATATGGCAATTTTGAGAAATGGGCCCAGGCACAAGACAAAATAGAAGGCTTGGAGAGAGCGCCGCTACGTGTCGGGGGGGTTCTTCGCCTCAACGTCGTGCATTTTAGAGTTGTTCCGATTCCGATACCAGTATCGGAAATGCGGCCGATACCGCAAAAAATTCTGGCATCGGAATCGGCGAGTACTTGAATCCATGTTCCGATCCGATACCATTTTCTTACTAAACCTAGTTATGCCCGTTATAGCTAACGCTGCAAAGCGAAACTCATCTCTTCTTCGCTGCTCTGCAAACACCAGGAAGTTACCTCATGCGTGACGCAACCACTGTTTACTTAGAGCGGCAAAGAAATGAAAGCATGCAGCCGTATGTCCGTCCGCTGTTTGTTAGTATTTCAGACTGATAAAACAAAACCTCGACATGTCTCAACGGAATCCGCGCCCGCAGATTGTGGAGGAGTACTCAACGGAGTTAATGCCCGTGATTGACAAGAACACATACCCCGCGCTTGAGCTCGTTTGTGAGTGACCAGTTCTGTCATTGACAACAAGTACACATACATAGCCTCGCGCGTTTGTGAGCAGCATTGATAAGTACATAAACCCTGCGTGTGCTGTTTGCTGTGATTGTTTTTAATGATAAGAGCATGAACCGTTTGATATTTGAGATGAAATAAAACTTACCACTGAGTTTTACGGCAGATCTTACTTGTCTCTGTCGTCTATGTGACGCGACAGTCAGCACAGCACATCATCATTTCAAATCCGTTTACAAGACGAATGCTCTTGTTATGTTTAATATAAAGTTTACATTGCGTTGTAAAAATGATGAAATTATCTTCATACGTGCTTAATTCATAATGAGAACGTTTACACAAGCTTTTTTATTCTGCTATAATATATATTAACAATAATATATGTCATTTTATATAGGCTACAAACTATAATTATATCTTGACATGCACATTATCTGGTTCATGTTGGTCCAGTTTAATTCAGAGGACTCTCTGAGGAAGCAAAAACTAAAAATTGTAATGCCTGTAACTTTAAATGCAAATGAGCTACAGCTCCTTGCTACCCTATAAACAGACAGTGAGCGCTTTCGCTTCAAATAGATCTGATTAATACAGTCTGAGACCAATGATCAAAACTTAATGAACGCGTCAGTGTTTAAGTTGGGTAAGATCGCCACCTAGTGGATAATAGCGGAACTATGGATTTGAGGTAAAAACTCCTCAGGGAAACGTTTTCTCTTAATCAACCAGATAGCTCAACAGTATTTATTGGCATTTATCTGGATATCGAGAATAATTGAGCAATTGTTAAAAAAATTACAATTTAAGAACTGCCCGTTTTGTATGTTGAATGTTAGTGAAATTTAATTAAGGAATAATTGACGATGGGCTGTTGAATTATAAGAAAATGATCCACACCCAAGGGGGTAATGCTGTTTGTCGTTACGCCGCGGGTGTGCATTATTTTCAAATAATTCAAAGGACGGGAGTCAATTATTCTGCTTACCAAAAATATTGCTTTGTTGCATTTTTTAAGACACTTTATAGTTTAGGTGTGCGATTATTGAAAAATAATTCCAACTTAAACACCATGGAACATTTCTCAACCAATCAAAATAAAGCATTCAACAGCCCCGTGGTATAACGCATAGTAGCCTATAAGATCCATGCACAGTATGCACTCCTTTTCTAATGTTAATGAAACAAAGAAAAATCATTAATTTGTCAAGATTGTCATGATTAAGTTTTGTAACTGCAATAAAGGTTCATCTATGGTTATTGTCATGATTCACAGAGAACGGGACCCAAGTGAAAGGTACGGGGAACTCAAAACAGGGTTTATTACAAACAGAAATGCCTACGAGGGGGCAAAAGACATGACATAAACAGGTACCAAGGAACAGATGATTAACAAGACAACACACTAGACTAAACTAACGAGACTTGACTAGGCTTTGAACACTCTCAAAATACACAGAGACGTTACAGACAAACCAAAACGATCCAGCAAAGGACAGAACACACTGAGGCCTTAAATAGGAAAAGCTAAACAAGATAACAAATGAAGGTTAGGTGAGGGGAGTTAACCAATAATGAATAATTAACGAGGAGACAAGAGGGGTGGGGACATAAACGAGACACAAGCCATTTCTCAATGTCAAGGATACTTCCTTGGCAGGACTAGTCCTTACAAGTCACTTCCTTCAGAGGCTAGGCGAGGCTCCTCTTAAGCATTCGGAGAACACGTTAAATGGAACAGGCTAGCAAGTGCACGTCATTGTGTGATTGAAAGGTGTGCTTTCGGTGCTGCGCGCATAATATTGTGGGTGATTTCAGCACGTGAAGAGCGCTAAGGATACACATGTGCATCCTTTCCTGTATATGGGATATTTCTCGAACGAAGGACTCAGTCCTTGGCTGAAATTTCGAGGATCCTCGACATTAGAACAGTCCTTCGACGGACGTCAATGACGTAGCCTTCTCCAAATTCCGGCTTCCGAGGATCCTTCCTTGACATTGAGAAACGGCTACAGCAACACACAGCACCAACAAAGGCCATGTGCTATCACACAAAACATGGCTACGTCACAATCCTGCCACATGACCATGACCAACTATGAAAAACTATGACAGGATGGCAGGATCATGAGAGTTATTTTAGGATATACAGTATAAGGGTTATTTTACATTTATTCAGTTTCTACAGACCAACCTGAAATATATATTTATATACCTTCAACATTTCACACGTTTTCACAGTTTATTTGCAGAAGAAATTAATGTTGAACTAAATATTTTTTTATAAATTTGACTGGTAGTCCATTGTATGAACAAGTTATTTGGTATAATGTCACTAGTTAAAAAATATTAAAATTTTTATTAGTGTATAAATATTTTTTGGTTTGACTGTATGTGTGTGTATCCTGTACATATACACTCACTTAAAGGATTATTAGGAACTAGACACTAAACACTAAACACTTTAAATGCTTGTGAGGACTATACTGCATGTATATATACTGCATGTTTCGCAATTACTAGACCATAATGCCAATTTCACGCGTGGAGCAGCGGTAAACTTATGTGCGATCTACCAGCATTGCCGTATTGGACACCCTTGCTCTACAGAGTATATTTTCCTGCTGCTTGTTGGACGGCTTAAATCCAAATAATAGATGTTGCATCAGTCTTTTTCACGAGCTCCTCTGTTTCGCTGACGCTTTCATCCATGTTTATTCGGCTGCAGCTCGTGGCTCTAAAGTTTGCGGGTAGATTGCGTCATCAACACGCATTATCGCGATAGTGCAATAGATTTAAAATCTCTATCGTATGCCAATTTTGTATCATTTATATTGCATATCGTTTATATTGCCCATCCCAACACCATATTAATACTGTGTTTGACCCCCCTTCACCTTCAGAACTGCCTTAATTCTATGTGGCATTGATTCAACAAGGTGCTGAAAGCATTCTTTAGACATGTTGGCCTATATTGATAGGATAGCATTTTGCAGTTGATGGAGATTTGTGGGATGCACATCCAGGGCACGATGCTCTATTGAGTTGAGATCTGGTGACTGTGGGGGCCATTTTAGTACAGTGAACTCATTGTCATGTTCAAGAAACCAATTTGAAATGATTTGAGCTTTGTGACATGGTGCATTATCCTGCTGGAAGTAGTCATCAGAGGATGAGTACATGGTGGTCATAAAGGGATGGACATGGTCAGAAACAATGCTCAGGTAGCCCGTGGCATTTATGGCAAAGCCCAATTGGCACTAAGGGGCCTAAAGTTTGCCAAGAAAACATCCCCCACACCATTACCAAGGTATGATGGATCCATGTTCTCATTCTGTTTATCCAAAATTCTAACCCTAACCATCTGAATGTCTCAACAGAAATCAAAATTAATCAAACCAGGCAACATTTTTCCAGTCTTCAGCTGTCCAATTTTGAAATGTCCATTCATGAAAATACTGCCCATGTGAAAATATGTGACAGGGCGATGCCAAATACAATGAGCTCAAATGTAGCGGTTGCAAACATAATAATAAGCACTACTTTTCCATTGTTGAGGTGAAAGGCAAGAATGTTTGTGTAATGTGTGCAACTTATGACCATGAAGAAATTCACAAGTAATTCTAATCTAATAAAGTACCTCACACCATCACATGCTGACACAAAATTCCTGGTTTCTCTTTAGTATCCATTTTAGTCATTTAACATATTTAATATTTGGGGCATCCAAGTTATTTGAAATATTTGATTTTTTTTAAATAACGCAATAATTATTTTCTCTGGTAATTAGCTACTTTTATATTGATGTAACGCAGTTATAAACTCATTTGTGAGAAGTAAAAAGTAACTAATTACTTTTTTAAAGTAACGTTCCCAACACTGCATGCTGATAGATCGATACTCATCTTTGATAGATTACAGTTTTTTACAATCACTTTGCTACTATTTTCAGAACATTGATGTCATTTTTCACAACTCTAGACACAAAACTCACAACCAAAGATCAAAATGCACATTTTTCAAAACTCTTAACTCTTTTCTCAATTGCTTGGATACAATACACATAAAACTTGGATCATTTGTTCATTCAACCAAAATCACATGTTCAATATGACACAACTTAACATCAAAGTACTACTGTTTCAAAAGGCTATTCACACATCACATTTCAAATAAGTGTCTATTCATTTTCTTACAATGATCTAACTATCAATCAATACAACTGCCCAAAATGATAAGTAACTGTTGCATTATTTGTAATAGTTGTATGGAAACAGACAAAGAATCTTCCATGTTTACTGAAAATCATGAAAGTTTCAAGATAATGAGGTTCATTGTAACCAATAAGCATGGAGCATGAACCAATTATCACTGTACTGTATAGATGCAGGCCCTTGTAATTGCTTGTCCAATTCTGCCAACTTGTTACTGATGATTGAGTGCAGATTGTGAAATGATGTGACCTATGTTGTGATTGTACTGTAGTGTTTTCATCAATACAATACAAACTTTGTTCAATGATTCCAATGTGTCTGTCGTATTCTCTCTACTACTGCAGAACTTTTACAGATATGTATTTGCTCTACATGTACCATAATGAAATCTGTATCACCAATTTTGTTCTACAATATTTAATGATTGTACAAACAATGACTTAGTGAAACTATCAGTTGCTTGTGTGTGGGTGATCTATAGTTATGTTTCCATGGTATTTCACAGTAAATTTGTGTTTTGAAACAATGATTGTGCAAGTGCAAGATGTCTTTAAAGATGTGAATGCACAATGCAATGTTTTGAACACTAGACAGCCTGTGTTACAAGTGATTACCGTTTTGAGTTTTGTATCTAGAGTTGTGAAAAATGACATCAAGGTTCTGAAAATAGTAGCAAAGTGATTGTAAAAAACTGTAATATTATTCCACCACCATCTGATCTTTAAATTATTTGCAGTTTTTATTTGTCTCTAGTAAATCATATACTAGTAATAAATAAGAATAACTATATACTCGAAGTAGTATTAAAAGCAAAGGAAAAACTGTTGACCATTAGATTCAGACATAATACATTTTTTAATTGTGCCACCTTAAGTTTGTACTGGCCCCTTTGTGCCCCCCCATGAAAACAATCCTGGGGGCGCCACTGCATAGTAGGAAAATGAAATACTATGAAAGTCATTTGTCAAAATATCTTGTTTTGTGTTCAACAGAATAATGAAACTTATACAGACTGAGGCTGAACAACACGAGAGTGAGAAAATGATGACAGAATTTTCCTGTCTGGGTGAACTATGCCTTTAAGCGTACTTTTTAGATGACCTTTCTAACAGCCGCTGGCCTAAATTACACTTCACTGATATGATGTATGGCCCCAGCTGAGTTCCCATTGTGCACCTCTCAAAAATTCACCTTCTAATCTCAATAAAGCACATGAAGGAACAGTAAATAATAGGAAGAGTTGAGATGCAAAAGCCGGTAAACACCATCTCCCTCAATAAATAAATACTGTATATATCACAAGCACATTACTAAATATTTAAACCTTGATTGAACTAATTATTTCTGCCAACTTGGGATGAGTATAGAAAGATCCCAAAACTGAGATCTCCAATGAGATTAGATGAAGAGCGAAAAGGGTGTTCATCTGTCTCCCTAAGAGTTGCAGTAGAGATCTGTCTATAAAATGATAACTTGTTGGACATGACTGTGATATTTTCTTATTCACAAAAGCCATTTTGAGTCCAGCATTTTGGTATTCAAATGGGGTAATATTTCAATCATTTATATGATTCATTTCGGTGACCCTTCCCAAGTTCTAGAAATCTTTGAGACATTTAAAGTGGGGATGTGACAATAATCCTAAATGATTGTCAATACTTGATGGAAAGGAACAAAAAGTACCAGAGGAACAGTTCTGCATTCAATGCTTAAATTTACCAGCGTCTCATTCCACACTCTCATCAACTATTAAATGAAGAGAGGATGATGGGACCGTTAGACAGCAGAAAAATCAGGAGCAATTTCAAACAAAGACATCCTTCTTCTTTTCTTCCTTAAAAATTTGATGAGTTTCTGCATTTGACGCTTTCATTTCGGTGCCAGCGGAGAAAAGATGATACGTCAAAGATAACTATAATTAATGTGGCCATGAAATCCTTCGCTCAGACTCCGTTTCACATACTGAGGTTTAGACAAATGATGACTTCCTTCTGTTAGTCAGTGGATATTCACATGCATGACAAATGCTCAATTTTTCATGTGTGCTGCCAACAAAACTGTCATTTTTATGAACCTGTAATGTCGTTCAACATCTGTATTTTGTTATTATTAGGAAATGGCAATTTTATGTATATAGCACGATTAAAACAACACAAGTTGACCAATGTGCTTCACAATAAAAACTAAATTAAAGAAAAACAAATACACAACAATACTAAAAAATATAAAACACATTAAAAAAACACATACTACAAATACTTATCTAAAAATCAAAGCATTTTTTATTCTACAAAAACAAAGCACAGTGACCATATCTGTCAATATATTCAAAGCACAGAAAGCAGGCAGACAGTTAAAGTGTCATCAAAGTAGTCTGCGTATGTGCAATATTCAAAGCCAAGTCTTTATCTGTCTGTATCTCTTAGCCCTTTTCTCCATCAACATTTTGCTGTAACCCAGTTAGTTTGGAGAGATTAAACAGAAGGTGGTAACTTACACTAGGTATGTTCTTACGAAAAGTATTATTTCCAGAATTTTAGGCTCACTATCAGAATTGAAAGAAATTTTTCTCACCATTGTTGCATTGCTCCAGTGAGAAAAGTGAGATTCGAACGAATGTCCGTTAGTGAACTAATTTTATACACTATTTATATCGTAATTCGATCAGAAACGTCAAGATTGTGAGATGAACAAATCGATTTGGATTAAAAGGCTTGGATATTCCATTTCCTTGGACTTTTGGGGATTTAGGAACAATCTGTTTTGGACAATTTCACCGAAGCGGATAAAGGAAAGATTTTGAAGGTAAGTAAATATCCTAAATCGGCGCCGCCCGGTTCAGGTAACTAACAACTACATTAAAGTTTTATGACTGCTAAAAATCATATTATGCTTTTTGTGTGCGCCTAATGGAAACCCGAAAGTCTAAGCTTTAAAATGATGTGCCGCATGACCGTATATTTTGAAGATTTAATGCTTCAAAGTTACAATGACGTAATGCAGCCTCACATGCAAGAGAGGGGGGGGTGTACCGTGTACGGCACAGTGTTTCTTATCAGGATATATTAAAGAAGATGGCCACCAGTATTTATTATTCACACATTATACACAACTCATAATAACAACTAGTTATTATTAACGATTATCATTACCTACAGCAGAGTTCATAAAACACCACTGTTGACTATATTCATGAAATGTGAGAAAATCGATTTACCAGCAGGTGCCATTAAAAAATGAATGGGCTTCAGTGCTGCGTTTGGAACTATGCGTCACTACATGACACGCTTTTACTTCCGCATTCCATTCTTCAAACGGACGTCTATGTGAGTGTCGTAACTCTCCATTTATATGACTCTGAGCAGAACCAGACAGCCAAAGCTTATTCTCATCCCATGACCTGGAAAATGTCTTATTGAACAATCTAACTTGTCTGCTTTCAGGTCCAAGTTGTTTGATGTCCATTTTCTCATGAATCTTTCAAATGAGTTCTGTAATAAAAACCCAACACTGTAACACTCAGTTGATTTGCACGACTCGCGATGAGTTTGCGGTACTGGCGGTGTCATGCAGACTGATATGCACTTTGCTGATGCAGAATAATATAGCACTGCCCAGAACTATGTTCACGTAGCATAAAAACTGAAGGGCAAACTCAAATCTGCCCATATGGCTCTCAGTTAGGGCTTACTGCATTTCCAATTATCTACCACAAATTTACTTTGGGAAAAATCTCTGACCTGCTCAGCTATAGCTCGATTGTTATATACAGTAGCCGTGTGCTCAATTACTGTAAATATATACATTTATATAAATATATTTATACTGACTTTACGACTTAAAATAGTCTAGAAATATTTGTTCAATAATGTTAGACACATTATTAGTTATGAGTTAAGAATTTAGGTTTGCTATATAGAGATTTATAGAGTTCAAGTAGATTCATATTTCTAAAGGGCACTGCCCATGAATGTTATTGTAAGTAATTGGTTATAGTTACTTCTTCCAAATTGTGAATTTGTAAATGAGTTAGTAGTTGCATTACATTATTATGAGTAGCTAATTACCAGGGAAAGTAACTATTGCGTTACTTTAATGTTTGCATTTAAATATTTCAAATAACTTGGATGCCATCAATATTAAACCTTTTAAATTAATAAAATGGACACTAGAGAGAACCCACTAATTTTGTGTCAGCATGTGATGATGTGAAATGCTTTATTTGCCAAAGACATGGAGAGACTCTTTCTTCCTGGGCATAAGTTGCACGTTACATAAACATTCTTGCCTTTCACCTTAACAATGGAAAAGTAGTGCTTATTTTACTTCAAATGTTGGTGACCACTACCTTTGAGCTCGCTGTACTTGCCATCGCTCTGTCACCGGTGTGTTCGACTTGTAGGGACTGTGGCGCGAGGATTGGGCTGCCTGTGAGTGCCTTAAATATGGGGATGGGGCCAACAGCAGCAGCAGCCGCTGCTCTTTGAGAAGAGAGAACGATACGTGCTTTCACTTCAGTCTCCAAAAGTCTCCAACCACACCAGATAAGATGGCTAGATTTGTCCTAGTCACTTTTTTTGGAACAAGTCACTAAATGGGGTCTAGAAAGTTTTTTGACAAAGTCGCCAAGTTGGCAAGACTGCATGTGCTTGTGTGTGAACTCTGCCTCTGGTTGTCTAACAATGGAAATTAAGCCGATCATCACCAGTTATGTGGTTATCTCACCCCCCAACACATACAAACACACAAGAAAAAACATTGCAGGTCTGGCTAAGAATGAACATACTCGGGTGAAAATCGCTTCAGTGAGATCAATTATAGTAAAGCGCAGCATTTTATTGTCAGTAATGGTAACGGTGTTATATCAGGGAAACAGTCATTTATTTGATTACTCATTACGCAATGTTGCTATTAACACTGTTTAATAACGCTGTTAATCCTATCACTATTCAAAAAGTTGGTGAAAGACGGCAGCCATCCTGCAAGTGGGCGTGGTTTCAGCGCCATGATTGGATGAGAGAATTTATATTTTTCTAAGATTTTGATAACTTATTTTATTTACTTGTCATTTTTCCATCATTCAAATTTGGTTGGATTGTTTTCTGTGGCGTGACAAACTCAGAACACATTTAATATCCGACTTTAGAGGGACTTTAAGCTGATCAAGATTTAGTTTCTGTTGAATTTCATTATACTCAGCACTGGTACTTATTCACTTAAATATCTTTTAAATAATTTTATTCAACCTAATATACAAACTAAACGTGAAAACTTCCCTTTACATCTTAAATACAGTCTTTGATAGACAATTTTAGGTAGCATATTTTTATAATGGCAGAGCAGCAGGTGTGTCGGCCCTTGCCACCCACTTTTTAAGATCCATTAATATTGGACCACTAACATTTTCTCTAATTTAACTCATATGTTTGTACACCTGTCAGAGCGCCGTCAGTCAAATCCGTTCCACTAGAGGAAGATCCTTATAAATTAAACTCAGTTCCGTTTTAGCTACAGCCTTGACTTTCCCGCTGCTGCTTCCTCAAATCCATTCCGCTTGATTCATTTAGACGCCATATCAATTCAACTCCATTTTGTGTGTTTTGTTTAATTAAAAGGCACCAGAACACAAGAAAATGACATCTACTCCAGTAAATGTTTTGACCCACCCACATTTTTTTAACTTCCGACACCAATGTGATAATTATTTATAATATTTATAACCCACTGAACACTCAAGCACATTTATGTGTATAGTTCTTATAGTATAGGTTAGGGATACACTCTTAGAAAGGATGTGTTAATTTTTTACACAGCTTTGTGTTTTATGTGTGTGTCATTTTGTGTTGATTTTGTTTTAAAAGTAACACAAAATGTGTTGTTTCAATAATAACACAGAGACGGGTGGATTCTGGGACAATGCATTTAGTGTGTGTTGTTTTTAACCCATTCGTTCTAAGAGTGTAGGGGAGAGTGTGGCACAACCCAATCCATTTTGGTGTGCTAAATGATTAAAAAAATTTGAGGTAGATAAATCATACTTAGTTGCATTAAAAGCAGTATATGACAGTTCAGAAACTAGTAGCAAAAGTGCAGACAATCCCATTTTTAACCCTAAACCTCAAAATAGCTAATTTCCAAAATAAGCATGTTGTTAAACAATTGACAAATGTTAGTGGAGTTTTCTAGAACACGAGAAACCACAGAAGTCAACATTTGCAGCCACAGGATTGATGCTGGTGGTTTTGCAATGGAAAAAAACAAGAACATCATAGTTTTAAGATCAAGAAAACAGATGATGATTTTAAAAAACCATAATGGTTTGTCTACGGTGCAGCGTTCTATGATAAATCAAAGGTAGGTGCCATTACCAATGACGAAATGTATATGAGCCCACAGACAGACCCTGTCTTCTGAAGGACTCGGATTTTGCAATCTGACAAAACCTCTTGAGGTTCAAAGCTTTCATGGCAAAAATGACAAATGCTTTTCTTTGTGGCATCACCCCGGGGAAAATTGTGACCATGATTCATTCATGCCTTTCATCCACACGAGAGGGGATAAGACAGAAAGAATGAGATTGACTGAGGGTGGGCCCACATCTCCTGCCAAATTTAATATAGAGTTTCAATTGTTTATCCAAAACTTCATTATCTACAAAATCCAAAGCCACTTGTTCTTCTTCTTCTAGGAAAGAGCTCAACTACATCTTATCGTTTAGGTCATCCGGCTTTTCGTGCGCATCTCTAACTTACAGATGAACAGAAAGGAAAAGGATTTATAAATCTCCATGCAGGTTCTGAGCTTTCTCTTCAAGATGCCAGATTTTTCATATCCAACAAGACCTTTCTGGCCCTGAAATGGCTTTCATCATTCGAATGTGATAACAAAGAAGGCGGAAGTGGAATCTCATACGCTCAGAATGTCAATTTGAAATAACATTAGAGGCTTCAATAGGATCTCAGAGCTCATGTCTGTCTTGTTCTGCTTGGCTTAACACACGGGGCTAAGTTAATGTCTGAAGATATTATATGTACTGTGACATTTTCATCCGCTCTGACCTTTCGCAGTCTGGTGCTGACACAGGACCTTTTAATCTCACCCATGTTTGCAGTCGTACAACAGCAGCAAGAACACGTTAGATAAAGGTTAAACACGGTGCTCAGTGCTAAAGGCGACAAACGTTGATGCTCAAGAGCTTAATACAGTTGTGGTGACAGATGCTGTGAGACGGCTGCCAAATGGTTGCTCATGCATTGTTTCTGACATCAACAACATTATCAAAAGCACCGACACAGTGCAGTACATCACCTCGAGGTCCATTATAACTTATGGTCTGAACAAATACTTACAGCAGGATCAATGAGAATTACCATCTTCTCAAAGGATGACTGGCATTATCTCTTGTGGACAAATAAATCAGTGGCAAGTATTATTTTTTGTTATTGGTTAGCAGGACGATCCAAAAAACTTAACTGGTTCTTCATTAGTTTTCTCTTAACACAAAGCTTTGAGAATGTTAAAGGATTCATCTGTGTAAACAAATCTAGTTTGTTGCTTAGCACATTAAACCTTGCAGCTGGCTGGTATTTTTTGAGGTGACCCTATTCTTATTTGTAGGTATTTGGGTAGTGTATATATTTTGTGCATTTTTCTTTTGTAAACAGCATGTATGGAAGAAAAACAATGAAATACGTTTTTTTAAATAATTGAATTGTACTAGGCTACTTGAAAAAAAATGCATTATATTACCTGTGCTTTCATTTTAATGCATTGTGTTTTTAGGACTTGCATTTTTAAGGGCTGGAAATCAACATGGTTTTATGTTTAAGCTGTGAATATTTTACTTCAGAACATTTCAAACACATTTTCCGTATTAAACATTCAGTGGTCCATAGTCACCTTTCAGATTTCATTTCCAAAATATTCTTTCTGTTTAAAAATACAACCTAAAATATTTACCAGGCAATTTTCTGTCCATTTAATTTCACGTCCAAAAATTTGATGGTTTAGATTTCAACATTTCACATCCAGGAACAGCAGGAAGAGCATAATCTCCATTTGCTGTTAGTCCACCTCACCACCTCAAAACGTATGCCATTGTTTTACTTTCATAAGCATGGCAAGACAAAAGAGAGACTACTTTATAGATAGAATTATGCAGTCAATGAAAGGTTTGTGAAGTTAAGTGGTAGAGGCTGGAGAATGTTAGTGAGGGCATTTTAGCAACCCGATGAGTGTAGGAATTGGCATTAGGGTAGCAAATCATCAAAATATATATATATTGATTATTTTTACCTTTTTTGTTTGCTAGTTCAGTCTTCTCAATGACATCACACACGCCACTAAAGACGATAAGCGTTTATTGGTCAAGAAGCAATGTGTTGTCTGACATGTAATAATCTGATACAGAGACTGCCATCATAACATTGTAAAACTAAAGACACTATGGTTTTTGTATGGCTTTAGTTGGTATTTAGTTTTATATGATATAGGCTGTCACAATGATTCAAACTTGACTTTTTAATCACACAATGAAATGGTTGTAAAAATGTCCATCATTTCTTTGTTCTATTAACCTTCATGGAGTTACACAACATTTCTAAACGTTTATGTTCATAGGTACAGTAGGTTGCAAATAAGCCAATAAGATCAATTTAGATCAATTTAGATCAATTTAGATTTTCTTTAAAAACAAAATGAATGAGACAATGAAAGATATATGCCAACAATTTGTCCATCTGAGTGTGAATAATAGCGAAGCTTTACACTCATTTAATTTGATTGAGTATTATTAAGTTAGTAAAGTCAGGGAATACCCAAACAAACAAATTAAGTAAACAAAAGTTGAGAACGGGAACAGAAAGAGACTTGGATATCCGGCAAGAGAGAACAAAGCCATTCAGAAAGAAAGTTTTTTTTTCAAAATTTGTGATTTTCGTTTTTTGCAGAATCTGTTAGTTGAGATCACGAAGAAGCCTTTCCATGTTTGAGATAGCAGTTTCTGTATATTAAAAAGCTAACATTTTGCGGTTGAAATCGGCTTGTTTTTCCAGAGATTCTAGCGTCAAAGCAGTCCATGTGACATGAGTGGATCGGTTAGAATGTGTTGAAGCATTGAAAATACACAGTTTGGTCCAAAAATAGCAAAAATTACAACTTTATTCAGCATTGTCTTCTCTTCCGGTTCTGTTGTGAACCGTGTGAAGTCACATGACTCCAGTGATGTGGCTTACCAGTTATCCTCAGACATGTTTGCAAAGTTTTAAACTTACATTGTGCATCTCCCCAGACTGTAAACAAAGTGTCTCGTGCACACAGTTATAAAAACAACAGCACATTTTATTTTGTTTACAAAAAAACTATTATTAAAAGATCTTTATTTTCTACATGTTTGGGAAACTTTCTTTTTACATTAAAACAAATTACTTTTTAATAAGACGTTTTTATTTCAAGCATTGTATGCTTGTTTGAAATATTTAATAAATAAACATTAATAGCTATCTGTGTGTTGTTTCCTTATTTTAGAATTACAATGGTAGGATTATGCACTCTTTCATTAGAAAAAACATGCGCATATTTACAGTATAAGAGAGTTTATCTTATTTTTTATTTAGTGTACATAAAAGTTGCCTATACAGTTTTATCAGTAGATGCTATTTCCATGTGTTACACATCATTAGCTTGGATACTACACTTTCAGAATCTGTGAATAACTCAAAATGCCCCAGATCCGACTTGTGTCCCTACTTTCCTTGATTGGTCACATATGTTTATGGGTGTTGATGCTTGATGCTATTGTACAGCACTTTGGTATAAACAGAACTTTTTTTTCACAAATCTCACTTTATTTGTAGTTAACACACTTGACAAACTTTTGAGGCAAAACCCTCTAAGTACATACAAAAATCTCCACTTTAAAAAGTCTTTAGTCACTCTTCACTGTCCTTTTAAGTTAAATTAAGTTAAAGGCTCCAAATAAACTGGTAAAAAATCCCTGATGTTATTAATTTAACCCTAATAAGTCCCTTGGGGTCACTCTTACCCCCAAGCTACTTTTCTTTAGTTTAAAAACATGGTTCCCTTCAGCTCAATAGAATAAGATTTTGTGACTTTTCCAGATTATCTGTCAAGATTCATATAAAACACTGGGCTTGATTCGGTCGTTCTAAAGATGTGTAAAAAATTTACCAAAATGACCTCAATTAAAATGAATGGGAAATGCAAAAAAATGCACACACATACACACACACATGCACAAACACACACAAACACAGACTCGCAGACAAAGACACAGTAAAACTTACACACACTCTAAAAATGTCTGGATTGTTTTTGACCCATAATGGGAAAATATTGGACAGAACACATGCTGGGTTAAAAATGACCCAATGTTGGGTTGTTGTTCTGCATCCATGGTGTATAATAACCCAGCAGTTGGGTTAAAATAACACAGAATTGGGTAAATTTTTAACCCAGCACATGTTCTGTCCAATATTAAAGTGGTGATGTTGAGCAGTTGGCCACATTCAGTGAAATGAATGGGTGTCAATGGGCCTCTGCTGGTCGAAGTGATTTATTTAAACTGTAACCATAAAACTGTTTTTTCTAAACACCAAATGGTCCAATTCAACACATAACATCTAGATCAATATCTTAAAACAATTTAAATTAAATTTAGATCATAATTTATGTGAATTTTTCATAAAAAATGTATATTTTACAGGCAAGCTAATGGTGTAGTTGAGGAATTGAGTGGTAAACAAGAGGTACAAAAACACTTCATATCTCCCAAAACACAGTATTAATGTATAGATTGGAAGTAAACAAAAAAAGATAAATTATTTGTATCATTAAAAATGTATATCTTTTTTGTAATCACTCGTTTATTTTCTAGGATCATTTTTACCCCCAAGGAACTCTAACGTATACAGGAAAATAGGGGCTTATGAGGGTTAATTCTTTTTTTATGCACTTACAGTAATAGGGCTTTGCTAAAACAATGTTGTGGTGTTTAACAGATTCTGTCAACAAAGCGGTATTTCAGTTTTAAAGTGAATGTATTTGATGAGTGTATAATACGCGCCGAGAGCATGCGGTTAATGTCATTAAAATTTCTATGAATAGTTTTCAGAAATATTTACAGTTTAATGCCACAAATGACCAAACAAAATCAAGTATTTCAGCAAGCCATGTCATAACACTAAAATGTCAAAAGCAAGTAAAGATGCTGTTAAAAAGCAGAATGAAAGTTGAACTAACCACAATTCTCCTCGTCTGCTTTATTTTCACAGTCATCCACACCGTTACAGTGTAGCAGCTGAGGAAGGCAGATACTGAGGTTACCACAGGGAAAATAACCCAGTGAACAGTGCACCCGCTCCTCTGATACATTAAACACAGTCACCACCACTACAGAAGAGAAAAAGACAGGAGAAAATCTTTATAAAGGTTTGCATTGCATCTTATCCAGATGTTTCTCCAGCTATGTTGTTTATTTCTTTTACCACTGCATTCATTATTGGTCTATAATGTAGTAAAATGTAAGTTAATGATAAACACAAATAGTAGAGCACTTCTTCTTTTCACTGCATAGTGCTTTCAAAACATTAAAGGCGGAGTAAAACCCCTTTGAAAAAAGGGAGTCTGGCTGACTACCAAAACTCACTTGTAGACAGTCAGCAGTAAGGTGCGTGTCTACTAAACGACATCTTTTCCTGGGTTGCGTATGTGTGGAGCGGGTCTATCAAAAGAAGGTCCAGATTCTGTTGGGGATAATATCTGTATGCAGATAATATTATGACAGGTAGAAAAAAAATAAGATTTGCAGAATTTAAGAATCTAGCAAGTTATTTTGGATTTCTTTTATTTATATCAGTAGCCTGCGACTGTAGTGTGCAAAGTACTTGTCATCATTAACCCATTCTTTAAATTCATCCCTCAATGAGTCAGTTAAAAAACAATCAATTCATCCATATAAGGAACTGCTACATGAGAATTTGATTTAATGGACTTTGATTCTATTATTTTTGGGGGGAAATTTTGATCCGTGAAACAGATACAAATTATTCAACAGATAAGTAGCCTAATAAAATAAACATGTCTTGCTACAAATACAGTCAGTGGTGCATGTTTTGGACTTTACTATTTGTAAGTGCGACAAAAGTAACATTTGTAACTACAGGGTATCTATAGTAATATTACGTGGAATGTATGACGGGTAATGTGGTCTATTGATATATTTTTTTTCATATTCGCTACTTACCTGATAAAAGTGTATTGTATACAATCGATGTCTATGAGCCACATCGGCAAATAAAATATAACAGCACATCACTTTTATTGAGTATTGTATTATAATAGCAAAAGTGCAGTTGCTTTAATTTGATTATCTGTGTTTTAAGGCAAGTACAACAAAAATAATAGCAACTTGTACCTCTTTGATCTGTATATGTATTTAGTAGTTACCAGGTAAATTATCTAAGGTATTAAGGTATTAAAATAAAAGCAATGTGCTGCTCATAGACATCGACTGTTTACAATATACTTTCATCAGGTAAGTAGCGAATATGAAACATTCACAATAAATCATAAAAATCAATACATAATTTCCCCATAGACCTGCATAAGTCATACAATATTACAATAGGTACCCTGTAGTTATAAAATACTGAAAGTATATATAATCTATAATTTTCCATATTTTCTTACCCCCTTATTACCCCAAACTTACCATTTTGTTCCCTTATACCACTATAAAGGTACTCTGTTGTTACAAATAGGTACGCTGTAAATTCGATTTAATTACACGGTAGCCTACATTGCGGGTCGTAATATAAAGTTACCTTTTGGAGCATGTTGTGTTTAATTGATGGACGGTATTGTATGAAAGTGATGGATAAAACTCGGGTCGCCGAAAGCGCGTCTGCGCTGCGTGTCGAAGCAACTACACCAGCGACTCCGTCAGACCAATTTTACATTACAGTGGGCTACTTAGACATGTTAATAATATAATAAAAGCACACAAACTGAATGTCGTTAACAGATGTGCGGGGTGTTTGTGAGTCGACATGATTGTGTTTTAAAGATCCAAATAAAGCAAAAAAAAGCCGGCAGCAAATCTGTAAGTGCCCTTTTTATCCCCTGTTATAAAAAATGGGAAACACTAAATTCTGACAGCAGAGTCATAATGAAAACTGTGATGATGTAAAATAACTCACCCGACACTCCGCACATCAGGATGCTGGCGATGTGAACGCGCATGGCAACTGCGATTCAGAATGTAAAAGGAAAAATCCAAAGCTCTTTGCTCTTTCTGATAACGCAGATAATTTCTTGTTTTGAGAAAAAAAGTTGTACGAGTTCCAGGAATCGGACAGTTTCGATGGCACCTTGACTTGTTAGGAGTGTGAGCTCATCGCGACGCGGCGTCAGTGCTCTCCAGTGCGCAGACGGATTTCAAAGCGCACAGCTGTTCAGACAGGCGCAGTGATAGGTCGCACACATAACTAAACACCTGGAGGAGGAGACTACATCGACCACACAGCTCTTTGAGATGAACACGTGTATGGAGGGCTGCTGCTTTAACTGTTCTTTGTTTGAAAAGTATCATTTGCCGACAATGCAGACTTGTAATGGTGTGAATTGTCGCTTTAGTTCAAAGCGCGTCAAGTTTTGCTGCAGAGTCAAAGTCTAATGAATCTTTATGGTATCAGGATATTTACAGTAAATGTGCTTAATGGGGAATTAGCTACAGTGGATCTCAACCTTTTTGACTTCAAGTCCACTCACAACAATATTTTCTCCTTGCCACACTCAGTGAATTTCCTCAATAAAATATTCTAAAGCTTGGCATAAATACAGAGATGTATATTTCCTAAATAATACTCAAACTGGTATATTCAAAGAACCAGGGTCAATGTTTACTCTTTTTATTACCCTAATTACTATAAACATTATTTTAAGACATTTGACACGTCAGGTGTGTGGTTATAGCAAAATAACCAACACCATTTCTCAACCAATCAGAATTCAAGCATTCAACAGACCCGTGGTATAAGTTAGAATAATAAAAAATGTTCAGCTTTACCATGTGATAATGTACTGTATGATACTCACTACAACATTCTACATTTTATTTATTTATACATTTCGAAAATATTAATAAATCAACAAAAGTAATCTAGAGACAATTCAGCACTTTCAGCTGTTTTACACTTATTCTTCTTTTATTTGAGTTTAGAAAGTTTTCAATGATGTGCAAGAACGACCAACCTCGTACATTCATCATGCATGCCTGCAGAATGAAAATAGCCCTGTTCGGATTTCAAAAGCCTGCTTTAGAGTCATAACATGTTTCAGTATTAAATGATTCTGCATCCTTAAGGCAAGTTTATTTAAGTTATTACAGCGAGCGAAGGCAGTTTCACAAGTTTGCCCTACATCTAATCTGATTGCAGAAGTAAGCATATTTTGGCACGCTGTCCTGGGGGAGGGCTCCAGATCCGAATTCGGGGTATGGCCCGAACCCGGAGAAATCCGCCATCTCTAAAGTGGAATTGAAACAGATTAGAGTGGGATGATGGAGGTATGTCGGAAAAACGATCTCAGAACCGAGGTTGGCTGTTTAGGCTGATTACCTAATGAGTTGCTCCTGTTCAGAATTAGTTAATTATCTGATCATGCTCCTCCTGAACATTGTTTATAAAACATCATTTAGTGAGAAACGCACAGTGATTGTAAAAGCCTTTAGATGTAAAGGTAACAGCAAGGTGACACAGATTAAATTGTTCTCAAAACCTTCATTACAGTCAATCATCTTGTAAAATGAAAACAAGCTTCACTGTAGAGAAAAGGTTTCCAAATGTTGTCACAATAAGGCGACGTGAAGGTGAAACACCTGATTTACAAAGGACAACTTCACCATGTTTCTAACACTATGAAGACTGGGGATGTACACTTCAAAACAAGACGGTTTATACATTACTGCTATTTCTGTAATTGAGAATACTGTAATTTCTTTAATTCAGAATTCAGCAGAAATTACAGGAGATTCATACTTCCACAACATAAACAGTAGACATAATGTAAAATAATACAAAATATGGTAAAATCTTAGTTAATCCTATTCATTCTCACACATGATGTTTCTAAATCACAGCAACTGACGTATCTCAAGCAATGCAGTGACTCTTTGGATGAAGGTTAACATAACTCATCAATTATTTCATTATTTCTCAGCTCTGCAGATGAAATCTCCGAGAAGCAGTAGACTTAAGCAAAAGTCCTTATTTGATCTCCATGTAATTTCATTGCTGTCTCAAAGAAACGATTTTGAATGTTAACGCGATCTCATTTCTGATGACTCCTTCCCACATGCAGCTTGCATCAAATAACCAGGAAACCTATGTAATAAATATTCAATTATATACTAAATATTAAACAGAGATGACAGTAAAGGCATTTGTTTGGATGCAAAGGACAGCTCATAGTGAAGGTTTATAGTATATTGCTTAGATTTTTGTGTGATTGTAATGTGTGTATGACCAGAGAAAAGAGGTTTGCAGATATTGTGTATTGTTGGGAATGATGTGCTACTGTAAGGTCTGGTTAAGACTGCTATATCCAAAACATTTGGTATACTTTTTAAGTTTCTGTTACTTGGTGGACTAAACCAGCTCTTTAAGTTGCTGTCATTCATGTGTAGTCATTTTAGCCCTTTCATCTGATAGCACGTTTTCATCACTAGACGTTTGATCCGGTGTTAACAACACTGTGTCGAATGTAGATTTCCTCTTGACTCGAGTAAATGCTGCAGAGGCCAACTATTCAAACAATTAGTTAGTGCAAGACATATACAGTGTACAGGTCAGTCGTTTTTTAATAAATAATCATTAGTCAAATCTTAACATCACGGTTGTTTTTCCTTTGTCCTTGTGTTACGTATAATTTGCAAAAAAAAGTATTTTAGGTACATGTAAGTTTTTAATAAAATTAAAGTGTATAGCAGGCTTCATTCCTTTTGGCACAAGTAAATGGATTTAGGAGCTTTTGTCCAGCGCATTAGATAGCTAATTGATTCATCTGGGCTGCAAAAATGAATCGTCAATTTTGTTAACAGAACACATAAAATCATTTAAATGTGTGCCTGGTATAACTTTCACGTTCTCAGTCATTTCGATTTTTGATGTGGAGTAGTGAAAATCTGATTACTTTCAACAGCAGTGCCTCACCATAAAAAAGTCTGACAATTTTCATCTTTAAAATTGAATTTCAAATGGTTCAATTTAATAAACGTAAGGCTGTTAAAAGTGTTTAAAGTTTTCACCTGAAAGTGACATAATGGCCATTGTTTGTTAACCCTAACTTGGAATGTGACTTCTGCATTTAACCCATTCAGTTAGGATTCAGTTAGCACACACATACACTTGCATGCACACACACACGCACAAAAACACATACACACATGCATGCACACACACTCACACACATACACATGCATGACTTATAGACAATTCTGAGTTTACAGCACTTCAAACTTCTCAGGGGAATGAAGCAAACGAGAATCTCATTAGACAGAAACATGAGACACACGGCAGCGCAGCTCGGTTCATATTCATCCAGATGTTTCTTTCATTAAAAAGATTTAAGAGCGCTCTGAAGTCTTCTGTGTTTTGCAATTCCATTGCGTTTGGTTCCAAGTGAAAGACCGTTGGTTCGGCTAAAATGAAACGGCATCTCCTCACCTGATGACATCACACAAAACCCAGATTTGCCAACTCTGGAATTTCAAGAGGAAACCATAACATGTTGGATTATTGTGCGGAGCTTCTGTGATCAAAGTTTGAGAAATGCTGAATTTGAGAGAAATTAAGCCGAGCAAATCTAATGTTATCTTCAAAGCTTAAGATTAAAATGCTAAAAATATACTACTTACTGTCTCAAAGTTAAAGATATTTCTTATGATTTCTACTTATGGGATGAAAGTATTATCGTTTGGTATCCTCTGCAACCTATGGAGAAAAAGGAACATCAAAATACTAAATCTATCTACTATAATCTGATTAGTGATTTTACTGGAGATGGGATCGTGCTTACAGTAAGAAAACATGAGAAAAAGCTGTAAAGTAAACAGAAGTTGAGGAAATTCTAACTTAACACTTATGTTGGACTTGAATAAGAGGCACACATACTAAATCCAGTTCCCTGAAAAGTGACATGATATATCTACCCGTTCTCACCAAGATGCGTACAAATGACACGCAGTGCAGTAGATACGCCAAATTCCGATTTTGCGTGCATATGATACGTCAGTCCTTCCCATTCACTTATATGGTGAATCGTTTCGTGTCGTTTTATTTATTGTTTTCTCATTTGTTTTCTGTTTTTTTAAACCATTTTCGCTTGGGTTTAGGGTTAGATTTCAGATTTGTTTAAGCAGATTAGTTAATATACAGGTTTCTCTATGTTTTTGTCTATAAGCCATGGTCGCTTGGAGTTGGGGTTAGAGTTGGGGTTTGGGTTAGGATGTCATTTTTATATAAAAAAAAAGTTGTTCTAACCCTAAACCCAAGCGAAAATGGTAAAAAAAACAGAAAACAAATGTGAAAACAATAAATAAAACGACACAAAACGATTCGCCATATAAGTGAATGGGAAGGACTGCCGTATCATATGCATGCAAAATCGGAATTTGGCGTATCTATTGCACGATAATCACACTGCGTGTCATTTGTACGCTTTTTGGTGAGAATGGGTTGGACATACACAGGGTTTCTCCTAATCTTATCTTATCTTGTCCTTCATCATCCTTCATATCTCCAAAGAGTCTTTAGTTTTATCAGACTTATAGAAGACATATACAGCTGAATGGAGGCATACAGTAGCTGGATAACTTTTGAATACTTTTGTGTTGTTTATAGTATCTTACGTGCTAATTGCTAATAAAACACAGACATTTGATGCAGTTTTACTTACCGCTTGTGGTTCTGACATTGAAGAGCATGCTTTCTGAAACATTCTTCTCTCTTTTTCCAACTTTGGGTGATGGCAGGAAGATTCCAAAACCTTTAGTCTCTGGCTGAGAACGGCCATTGGGTTCCACGTTAGCTGGACAATAATGATAGGCTTCTTCTGAGAGCCTGTCACAGGAGACAAAACCCTTTAAATAGACTAGACCCTACCTACTTTAATTCATACATTTGGTAAAATGTATCTTCTTCATGTAAATTATATGCTGAACTAAAACAGCAGCACCCAATACAAGGCATTGGAAAACCGTAAGCAAGATCGCCCCAAGCTAACATGTCCCAATTATTTAAAGTTTGTCTGGGAAACCAGAAGAAACAAAAATGACTTATTTTATCATCACCGATTTCATTCCCAGTCGGAGCAGCCGGCTTTTGTGAGTGAATCTCAGTGTTTGTAAACTGCTTGAGGGCTGCATGAGATGAGTTGTTTCCCTAAAATCTCAAGGTTTCAGCAAGAGTTTAATGATTCCTCATTGATAATCCACCAGTGCGGTTTATTTGTAACATCAATGCGCACACATGCAGTTTTAAGACAAAACACTGTATGATGCGATGAGCCCCTTTTTGACAGCAAATCGGAGCGTATTCATTACTGTTCCAGGCAAGAATAATAAAATAAGTCCCTTCTTAAAATTATAGGTAACAACAAAGCTGTGTTTTAGTAGTCTCGAAACAATTGGATTCCTTGCTAAAAGATGACAGTGTAGATTTGCACATGGCTGGGCAGATGCTAAAGGACAATCTTGATCAGTTTAGCCAAAACTAATACTGACATCTGACACTAATGCCTGGGCTCCTTTAGCTATTTACTTCAGCTGTATGAGACGCTAAAAATAGCTCCAAGGTTTCCACGTGTCATTAAATCTCATAAAACATTTAAGCAAAGAAGTTTTCTGTAAAAACAGATTGATCTTACTGTCTAAATCTGCTATGGGTTCTGCCAGGGGTTCTTCCCCCCAAGGCAGCTTATAGGAGATGTCTAATATCACCAGCTTATCCCATGTCATATACCTGCTAGCTAGATAATGACTAAGTCACATTGTATTAACCTTCACCTCAGCTCCAGCCAATATAAACAATTACACGTCTAAAGATTATGTGTTGTCTGTGTTTCCAATGTCCCACAACGGTTAATGTTAAAAGTGCAGGCACAGTCCTTCTGCAAGATTAAAACAAGAATTGGTATTTTATACACTTGTGTTCCCAAGACACATCAATTTCAAGACATGAATAATAATTTATCTTACAATTACAGTCGTACAATAATTAGTGTGTGATAATAAGATTCAATGGGGAATTACTTCATATCTGGCTTTTATGGCAATCTGCTCATTACAATGCATTTTTATCACAAATTATTTGTCGCCTTTGATTCTTGCTGCCGTTCCTTCTAAATGTTATTGAATTATTCCTATCTGCCTTTATTTTTCGCTTTCTTCTAACAGTTTTCCTTTGTGTCTAAAAATCTCATTAGCATTTACACCTACTTTGTTGGCCGGGGCTTTTTCCTTATAGTAGCTTAGAAGAAAGAGTTTATATTGTGCTGTGACAGTAAGAGGATCAAGCCTTCGAAGCAAACCAATGCATGCCGTTATGCTCAAAGCTCTTCCAAATGAAATCTCGGGAGATTTGAACGCGGTTTTAATATCAATAACACAACAGTGTGGCCATCTGTTATCTAGTCATTGAATCGTTCATTAGTGAAGAATGGCTTTTTTAATCAACCTATTTTAGGAAATATCACAAGACCCTTTTGAACACTGAAAATTGATGGTTTTAATCTGTGTTTCTGACATGATTGGCTGTTTCTTAAAGGTAGGGTAACATATTTTGAAAAATGCTAACGGTAGCCGCCTAGCAATGAAATCCTGATCCCACCCTCAAGTCAAATCACCATCCAAAGTCACGCCTCTTTCAAAACACATGAACACGCACAGATCAGACGGTCACATGTCTCATTCAGCAGTGAGAAACTTTGCAGTACAAAGTGAATAACACTTCCAAAATAACCAAACAACTGGTTTACATCAGAATTAGTTTAAGCACACGTTCGGTTGTGTAGATGTAGTAACTATATTGTTACGCTAATCCGTAAACGAACACAAATTTCATAAGCAACACAATGTTTCATCAAAGTAGAATATCTGAATCCATCTCAATACAAACATGTTGCGTACCTACCTTACCAAAATAAACAGTGCAACGACTCTTTCAGATCCTTTGACTCCTGCAGCTGTTTGCATCTCGTGGTAAAGCAGTAAAGTTACTGATGTTCATTTGTGTTTTTGCTCTTTGCTGATCCAGGCAGTTTTTGCTGTTGTTGTTATAAAAGATGTCTTTCATTTTGTGCCTCCTGTGTAGGTTGTCAATTCAGCAGAAAAGTTTGCCATTCTCGCTGTTTACAGACATGAGGTGAGCGCACGTGAACGCGCCGATGACGTATGGTGTCTGCGTGAGCAGGCTGCGCGGTGGCATTTAAAATACACTTACGTATAAGGGACATAAATGGAAACGTCCGTTCGAACCGAAATCTATGATTTGTCGAACATTTTTTGGTCCTACGCCTTTCACAGATGACATAAATTTCTACAAATACATTTAAACAACTTAACACACTGATTGCTATCAGGATGTGAGGAGACTTTTAACCAGCATAACTAAAAATGTTTCAGGATCAAATCTGTTACCCTACCTTTAACCCTTGTGCATTCTTCAAATTCACTACCCTTTCGTATTGTTAGTGGATGAAAACATCCACTAATTAAAACGGCTGTAAAAATGTATCAGATGAATATTTTTTCACTTTTTTTGCATAAATTTGCCCACGGTTGTTTTTTTTTTAACAAATTCAAAGCATTTTCTTAAAATATGTGTAAATATAAGATTTCTCACCAAAAATCATTCAATTTGCTGAAACACAGAGAAAGTTGTGGCCAAATTAAGGGGGCGTGCACACCAAAGCTTTTACGCCCACGGCCGGCGCATGTTTTCAATTGTTTCTAGTGAAAGCTCTGCATTTTTCAATGTGCATGCCCCCTTAGTAGATGAAAACCCAACAACACATAAGGGTTAAACATATATGCATTGAAAAAACTAAATTGATTGTAGTCAGAAATACTTTATTATATTCACGACAGTATTTCAGTAGAGTTGAAATAAGATTACATTTCTATTACTTGTCTTTCAAGAGACCTTGACAAATATCAGCCAACAACCTATTCAAAAATCTGAGGCTTAACAAATAATACAAGATTAATGCAGTTGTGAATTGTTGTGAAGAGGCAGAGATGAGTGAGGATCCAAGTGCAGTTAAATGTAAATTTAATATAAAACAAGAAACAGTAAAACAGACAGGCAGGCAAAACACAGAGCTAAACTGAAACAACATTAGACAACGAATAGCAACAGGGAAGTGAACAAACAGAGTATATATGTAAAACAAGAACCAATCACAAAGCAGAGACAATGAGTAACTATGACAACACACGAGAGGGAATGAATGAGTCTAATGAGTGTCCATGGTAACAAACAAGGGGGCGGAGCAAACAATCAACAATGGAGAAAACAGCAGACAGAAACACAGGGCAAAACACATACAGAATCATTACAGAATAATTTGAGTGGAGTATAGACCCCTTCAAGGTTTGTAAACATTGAATGACTATTGGGTGCGCGCACAGCATGGGGTCAAACTGTTCATACCATCTAGACTTTCTAGTTGAATCTAACAGGGCTGAAAAATGATGACTTGCCTGAAATGAAGTGAGCACTACAAACACAAGCCTCTTTGATCTTTGCATTGTTCCAGTCTGCACGTTTAATTGCTTACAGCCGCAGATGTTGTATTTTTTGTTTTTGAGATTCTGCAGAAATCCCGAAAAACTTAACGGGAGACCTGGTTCGAGTTTCACAGCCCACGATGCAAGTAGGCATTTTTGATGATACCGAATAATACGCAACTCAATCTGCTGTAATGACTTTTCTGACCCCGACGTGCGCAGTGGGAACCGCCTGTGACGTGAACCGTGAAGGGGTCTATTTTGTATTTAGAAAATAAAGTGGATGGAGTAATGTCCTGTATTATTAGTTGCATGTGGTCTTGCGCTTTTTCTTATCAGTATCTCCACAGCTGTATAAGACATGTTCCACTCATTTATCATCAGAGCCAACTCATCTGCACTCGATGTAACCGCTACACCATTTATTACTGTGTGCGTGTGTGTGTGTGTGTGTGTGTGTGTGTGTGCGTGCGTGCGTGTGCGTGCGTGTGTGTGTAACTTTAGTCCCTTAGCTGGGTTCATATCCGGGCAAGATTTGTTAGAAATTTTGAATGCACCAGTGGGTGTCTATCCTGAGAAAACAAGGCCACGGATGAGACATCAGGTCTTGCATCTGCACAGCAAAGAGATGCGACAGATCTACGATTCTTTATTCCTCTTGAGCAGACGACAAGGAGTATACGGGGGCCGGGACACATGTGCCTTTCAAGGTCTGTGAGAGACAGAAGTTTAAGGACCAGGAGGCTGTTTGGAGATTTCCAGTTCTTGTGTTTTCCTTCCCTCTTAATTGTGAAATAATTAATTAAGCCTAATGGTGGAGTAAAATGTTGATACATGGTTACTTGTAAATGTTATGGAATCATAACAAGGTGATCAAAGAGACTAACCAAGTTAGTACTTAGATGGTAAAATGTAAAATTGTATCTGTTAACTACAATGCAATATTCCCATGCAATGTACCATTTAATTATACCTTTAAATCAAGGCAATTTACATTGTTATTGTCTGAAAACTGCAGAGTAATTGTCTGCATATTGCACAGTAATAACTAGTAAAATGTGGTTTTAAAAATATGAAATTACACATATATTACAATAACATTACCCAGTTATTATCGATCTGTAAAGTAAAGTGTTATCGAAAATGCCATCACCAATTCCTTTCTTCAACTAAACAAAAACAAATCATTTGATATGAAAATGCTGTCATGTTATCTTTTACAGTATGTGGGTGTCAATGTGCTGAACCTCCAGAAAGGACGTAGATCGACCATTTGAAAAATCCAAATGACTGAAGTGGGTTAATAAATGTCCTCTGAAGTAAAACAATACATTTGTGAGAGAATCTGTCACACCCCGGGGCGGACCCAAATAGACTAAAGGGTCACACCCCTCTTAACCCTTCCACCTCGAGGAGTTTCCCAAGACCACCCCAATGAACAGACAGACGAGTATACTATAATTAAAACAAACTTTATTAAATATTTAAAAAGGGAAAAGGGGGAAGGGAAAAAGGGAAATTTAAAACTAATATGGCTCTTCTTTGCCTCCAGGGCCACTTGGGGAAAAGACTGGGGACCGGGGCTCTGGCCCAGCAATCCGTGGCACGCTCCGCTTCTCCTGGAGGCAGAATCAAACACAATCAGACCAGGGTAAGTACTCCTTTGCTACTCACAGTACTGGGGGATCCTCGTTCCCATACAGAGCTTCACTGATGCAGGTAGGTAGTTGCCTTAAGCACAGCACAGGTTTATCCCACAGGTTGCGTTACTCACAGTGCCGGGGGATCCTCGTTCCCACACAGAGCTTCACTGGTTCAGGTAGGTAGTTGCTATAAGCACAGTACAGGTTTAGTTCACAGGTGGCGTTACTCACAATGCCGGGGGATCCTCGTTCCCACACAGAGCTTCGCTGGTTCAGGTAGGTAGTTGCTATAAGCACAGCACAGGTTTATTTCACAGGTTGCATTACTCACAGTGCCGGGGGATCCTCGTTCCCACACAGAGCTTCACTGGTTCAGGTAGGTAGTTGCTATAAGCACAGTACAGGTTTAGTTCACAGGTGGCGTTACTCACAATGCCGGGGGATCCTCGTTCCCACACAGAGCTTCGCTGGTTCAGGTAGGTAGTTGCTATAAGCACAGCACAGGTTTATTTCACAGGTTGCATTACTCACAGTGCCGGGGGATCCTCGTTCCCACACAAAGCTTCACTGGTGCAGGTAGGTAGTTGCTATAAGCACAGAACAGGGTTACTTCACAGGTCGCGTTACTCACAGTGCCGGGGGATCCTCGTTCCCACACAAAGCTTCACTGGTGCAGGTAGGTAGTTGCTATAAGCACAGGACAGATTTATTTCACAGGTTGCGTTACTCACAGTGCCGGGGGATCCTCGTTCCCACACAAAGCTTCACTGGTGCAAGTAGGTAGTTGCTATAAGCACAGAACAGATTTATTCCACAGGTTGCGTTACTCACAGTGCCGGGGGATCCTCGTTCCCACACAAAGCTTCACTGGTGCAAGTAGGTAGTTGCTATAAGCACAGAACAGATTTATTCCACAGGTTGCGTTACTCACAGTGCCGGGGGATCCTCGTTCCCACACAAAGCTTCACTGGTTTCAGGTAGGTAGTTGCTATAAGCACAGAACAGGTTTATTTCACAGGTTGCGTTACTCACAGTGCCGGGGGATCCTCGTTCCCACACAGAGCTTCACTGGTTCAGGTAGGTAGTTGCTATATACAGTGGATTTCGCTACAGTGTCAGTGTACCGTATTCCTTCGCCCCTCCAGTTTAGCTGTCCGGGCGTCGTAGGGACTAGTGGGTCCGATGACCGGAGCCGAACGCTTCCCAAACTCCCCCTCCTTCTTCCACGACCGGGGTCACGAGCTGGGGCGAACTTTCGTCGGGGCTCCGTTCACCACAAGCTTCTGTTGAAGAGGTCAGTACACACACCGTTACGACCCACAATCCGCACGGTACACACTCGATACTACTCACTGTGTTTTACCACTGTCTGTTCTGTGTACAAACGAAGCTCTCGTTGTCACACCCCGGGCACCGGGCTTGGTTTTCTCTCTCTCTGTAGGACTCAGGCCACAATGGATGTCGTCATCTCGTGACTCGTCGGAGGCTCGGCAGTTTGAACGCTACAAGCACAGCATACACACAGCAAGTAAAGCGTAAACACCATCAATCAGTGAAACTCACCCACAGCACTCTTATACAATTTCACGTGAATTTTAGATCGTCCTTGCCACCTGACTACGACGACCTCGAGAGGATGGTTGGGCAACAACTGGATCACAAATGAGGGAGAGATGTGTGATATTCACAGGCCCGGCGTGTTGGTTATCACTCCCCTAGCTCACCTGCACTTCCTTTTTTCCCACAGGGCCACTGGCTTACTGGTGAACGGTGCTTCGTCCGTGCTTCCGGTCAACCCGCGGCTCACCCACGCTTTCCTCTCCAGTGGGGCCAGGGACCTCAAGAAACACAAAAAGCACACACCAGGACAACTCTTCATACAAGTTATGTACAGATAAGTACCACAGCGGTTACTCACGCTTTGTTGCCAATAACCTCTGTTCACTGTGCTCTTGATGGCTCTGTGTCCACTCTTTCTCACTGAAACTCCACAATATTCCTTCGTCAGCTGATTGTCTCTTCCTCTCTTCCCCAGGAGAGCGATCCGACCAGCGTGGTCCGTCTGCAAAGCAGCAACACAGCGTACACAAAGTATACCACCAGCACCCGTTTGAAGTCTTCAAAGGTGTTTTTATACACTGACTCTTCTCCTTGTCAGCCTATTAGCAACCGCTGTGTAAATTATCCCCACCTGCGCGCAATCAGGCTTAATTTTGACTTTGGGGAAACCCCGGAAATGAAATGTGGAAGACGGGTTCCGCCCGTCGTCGGTTCAACCAAGCATGTGGAAGACGGGTTCCGCCCGTCGTTGGTTCAAAACATCACCTGTGACAAAAACCTTTAATATTTTGAGCTGATTTAGCCACTGAGATGTTGTGTCTTTAAGAATCACGTCTTTTTCGTCTTCTGACCCAGTAATACTAGCACTTATTTCTATTAACCCTACTCTTTTCTTTCCTATACTTTTTCCAAAAAAAAAGGAGAACCAATGAGATTCAACTATTGATGTGCGGACAAATCGAATTGCTTTATATTCAAACTATCAAATGTTTTAACTTCAAATGATCTTAGTAATAGATTCATGTAAATTTGCTGTTACTCTTTGTGAATCAGACACATGTAATGATCATGTATAGATTGAATTTAACCATGCTGTGAGAAATCTACTGGAAGCAACACACAAGCTTTTGGTCTCCCTAGACAAATCACCAGATGATGGCACGGCTTAAAAGCATCCCTTTAGATATGTGTCTGGAAGTATTTCAATGAGTCTCCACCTGGCTTCCCACTGGTATATAAATATCTAAACACAAGCAATAAAGTCAACCAAAATAAAATGTTGAAGGATGCTGTATCTCATTAAAGCCCATAGCAGTCGTAGTTTAGCGCAGTTCATTATTTGTAAAATGTTTAGAAATCGAAACATGTGCTCATTTATCTACTGTACTGCCGCTTATACACTGACAAATGACAAAACAAGGGATAAGTGCTTCAAAATATATATCAGAAGTATATCATCTGTATATCATATAAAAATCTAGATAAAAAATTACTTATTGACTTTAAGGCACATGAATGTAAGGAATGAGAAAAAAGTAATTAAAGGTGCGTGCAATAGAATAAAAACACTGTATTTACCTAAACATAGATGAATAGTAAGAGTTCTGTACATACACTGGAAGAATCTCCGCTGTCTTACATTTTTTGATGAATCATCTCAAGTTTACAAGTTATGTCAAC
Source organism: Misgurnus anguillicaudatus (assembly GCF_027580225.2). NCBI lineage: Eukaryota > Metazoa > Chordata > Actinopteri > Cypriniformes > Cobitidae > Misgurnus > Misgurnus anguillicaudatus. The sequence continues at coordinate 36,050,325 of NC_073352.2, read as the reverse complement.
TTACCTTTATTTATCTTGACAAGAGATGAGTTGTTACAACTTATAAAATGAAGTTGACTTTTTTCAATTATATTTTAAGTTATAACAACTCATCTGTAGTTATAACAACTCATCTCTAGTCAAGAACAATAATAGGTTAAAATGACCTATTATTGATTTAACAAAAAAAGCAGCAAAGAATTTTTTACAGTATGGTAATGACATATCATGAGTCTTCATATTGAAAGAATCCTACCTTAGATCCTCACGTGCAGAATGTTTTTATTATTGTGTTTTATACATAATCATCATAATCATTTTATAATCATTAGTATCCATATAATTGTTTATTTGATTGTTCAATATTATTTTTAATATGATCAATTTCATTATCATTATATTGTTTATTCATTCATTATTATATTTCAATATTTTATTCATTTATTCATTATATTTTATATTCTATTATATTATTCATTCATTCATTATAGTTCTATATTTTATATGTCTTATTGATTTTATTGTTGTTCAGTCTTATTGTTGTTTTCACACTTGTGAAGTTTCATGAGCTGTCCTGTCTGTGTAAACAGAGCTAGATAAAGAGAATGCTTATTGAAGCTTAAGGGCAGTTTTGATATAACAGTGCATGCTGAATTCATGCTTGTTAGACGAGATTTGAACAGTGACACATTCAACTGAAACTGTCCATCAATAAATCTCTACCATCATAAAAACTTTGTGTTCTCTAGCTCTGATCGATCAACCTCTTAACTGACAGAAGCCTGTTAAACGAGTACATTTATATTTTCTGACATGATCTGGCGTCCGGAGCTGGATTGTAAATATTTGATTTTGTCTGGTGTGAAGACCTGATCTAACAATTTGTAAACTTCATGCATGCAAAAGACTGCTGGAAAAACGGACCAATATCCACATAACACCAACTGTGACGTTACAGTCCAAATTTACACGCACAACATTAAATTACACAAAAGTACAATGTTTTTAAAATGATAAAAACAAGTTGTGACTGCTGAGTTAATGCTATATGCTAGTTAATGCTATATGCTAGTTAATGCTATTTGCTAGTTAATGCTATTTGCTAGTTAATGCTATTTGCTAGTTAATGCTATATGCTAGTTAATGCTATATGCTAGGGTTTAGTCTGAAGTTCTACTATTGACGTTACAGTTATGTTTTGCAGGTCCATACTGAAAAAAACACAAACTTATCACTCAGAAACGTCCATTAACAATCTCCAAACAATTAATTTCTCAAAATCTTTATGATACAGACTCCAACAAAAGATCTGTTTACACACACACAGAGCTACTGAAGGAGAAACAGCCAATCAGAGCATAAGGTAATAATAGACCATTTCATTCTAAAGACAAATCCTAGGGTTGTAAATGGACACGAAAAACTGACTCTGGATCATTTTTGCACTTAATAAAGCCACAAACCTTCTGTGTAGATATCAAAGAACAATTTAACATATTATGCATTCGCAACACATGTTTCAGTAAAATAACTGACTGTGGCATTGTTTTTTTTTTTCAAATATGTGAACATAGTATGTTTCCTACAGTAAATATCTACAAACATATTATGTTATTTTAACACAGTGCTTATAATATTGACTGAGTAAGATCATGTCAAAGAATGAAATTGTAGTAGCTGTTCAAGAGATCAGCATTGGGTTTGCTTGTTGAGATACCCATAAAGCAATTCAATAGCTTGTCTGTGCATTCAGATCTTAATGATTAATGGTAAACAAATTTGGCTTGCTGTCCTCGAAGAGAGCTCTGCAGCTGAGCTCGGAACCTTCAGAGAGAGCGTACCTGAGGCTGGGGCTCGAGCCCCAATTGCACAAAGCTTGGGTATTATGGCATCAGTGCAGACAGCTTAGCAATAAAGTTAAAGGAATATTCAATTTTCTTGAAAGAAAAATCCTGATAATTTACTCATCACCATGTCATCCAAAATGTTGACGTATTTCTTTGTTCAGTCGAGTATTACCAATAAGAAAACTGTACGAGACTGAAATGCCTTATTTTTTTACCATCATTAGCTGATGTTGGAGTGAAATCACATGTGCACAGGACATAAGGGGCATCAAACTTTGATCTCACACTGATTTCAATCTTTGTCATAATCTGTCAATATTAAAGATATCAAGGTTATGTTTTCACTGAATGTTGTGTGTGTGTGTGTGTGTGTGTGTGTGTGTGTTTGTGTGTACCTGGTAATTATCACATTTTGGGGACCAATTGTCCCCACAAAGATAGGAATACCAGTGTTTTTGTGACCTTGTGGGGACATTTTGATGGTTTCTGTGATGGTTAGGGTTAGGGAATGGGGTAGGTAAGGGGAATAGAATATACAGTTTGTACAGAATAAAATGCATTACGTCTATGGAATGTCCCCACAAAACATGGAAACCAGAATGTGTGTGTGTGTTTGTGTGTGTTCACAAATTATGATGTCCATACAGTACCAGCACATCTGCTTCTGAAAATATCCTGACAAACAATTTTCTATGGCTTCAGCAAGACAAACGCAGTGCCCTGAAATAGCTGCCGTCACATTTAATCCTGCAGGTATGAGCCCAGATATCTAAGATGTCCATGTTATTATTATTGGTGCTTCAAAGAGACGCACACTCCTATCAATACTGAACATCTCTAGTGCTTTGTTTATTTGTTTATTCGTTATTTCAATAAGTTTTACTGCACTTTGCAAAACAGATCTGTTGGCTTCAGAAAAATCTATGCACCACTATCAAAACATGGACTGTCTGTATGATCAGGGGAATATTTGACCAGCATAACAATAAAAACCAGAACAAAACAACTTCTTAAAATCAGCAGTGAGATCTGCAAACTGCCGACTTGCTTGGAGAGCAAAGTCCAGAAACAAACATCAGAGATTTCAGTATAAGCTTAAACTTTTCTCTTTGAATTCTGCTAAGCAAAATTCATCTGAGCTACAGTACGATGTCCGGATTAGTTTTATACTGTAGCAATACTGTGTACTCTTACTGGATAAACAAAAGCTTTCTCTTTAAAAAATACAGCACCTTTGGGTACCTATATGTGTTCAGCTTAATGACCTTTGAAGAAAAAAATAGAAGTGGAAAAGTCCTTTCAACAGAACATCTGACGGCCAAATCTTTGAGCCCAATACTTTAAACGGGGTCTGTATTTCTCTAGATAAGCTGTTTGCTTCCACATCTGAACGCTGCAGCTTCGTCTTTCTTTGGAAACCTCAAAAGATCCGCTTTAGCATTTGAGTGCTGCAGACAATTTTTATAATATAAATGTATCAAATGTTTTTTTTCTTCATCTCTTAGTACTAAATATGCATGCTTTCTCAAAACTTTCCATAAAGCATTAAGAAGGGTTTACCCGTCTCTCATATTGTCTCAAACCCATGTGCTGTACTGCATATAATGAAAGTGGATGGAAACATGGAACAGCTGCGGTTTACATTTCCTTCTGTTGTGTATCTTGCAAGTTGCTTTGAATAAAGCTACCTAACAAATTCATAATGTAAGTTTCTGAAAGTTTTTCCCCCTATTTAGCAGTATTTGTTACAGTCACACTGTCAAAAATAAAGGTACAAAGCTGTCACTGGGGCAGTACCCTTTAAAAAAGATCCTAATTTGTACAATTTAGGTACAAATATGTATCTTTGAACTGCCAATATGTACCTTTGAAGTACCTTTATTTCTGATAGTGCAGACAGACAGAATAATCAGCTTCTTATTTTGAAAATGCTTCAATATTTATTGCTACAAAAACCGCACTAAGTTTCTACAAGGTGGTGATGATATGATAGCGTAATTGTGTATGTAAGTAAATGCTGTATGTGTGTGTGTGTGTGTGTGTGTGTGTGTGTGTGTGTGTGTGTGTGTGTGTGTGTGTGTGTGTGTGTGTGTGTGTGTGTGTGTGTGTGTACAAAAAACGTTACTGTTGGCACAACAGCTGCAATGCCAAGAAGAGGAGAGTTTTTCAACTGGATTTTAACAGGATCTTTTCTAAAATCACCCTATCTGCTTCACTTAGATGAGTATGCAGTTATAAATACTGGCAGCTGTAGCATCTTTTTTATATCAAGCTGGCAATTGATTGGCCCACGCAGCTCATTGCAGGAAGTGAATCTTGATTTCTGAACTCCCATAATTCAGGTGTGTGTCAGTCATTGTCATCTTAATCTGTCACTTTATGTCCAACTGGAAAAACAAAGCATAATTTTAGACAAAGATTGCAATGAGTAAATGTATATCCTATGAGGAAACTGGAGAGGTTGTTCAAGAGGGCAGTATCAGCCCTATTAAACATTTCTCAAAGTGGTTTTTATGTGTTGTTTTTTAAGACCCTCTCAATTTACAATAATGTTTGTAAACAATCATCCAATATCAAATTTATGGCTAAAGAAGTGAACGTCTCAGTTACGTATGTAACCCTTGTTCCCTGAGAAGGGAACGAGCCGCTGCATCAGAGCTGACACTATGGGGAACACCTACGGCGTGACGGCGTTTGAGTATGCATATCAAATTTGATCAATGGTTTTATGGCTTGACGTCATAGACGGAAGCCAGAGAGCATAAATACGGCAGAAAGGAACATCCATATCTGTCCATCTGGCATATGCCGAAGCGGTGCAGGCATGCCGGGAGTATGGCAAGGGAGATGCAGCATCTCATTTCCTTCTCAGGGAACAAGGGTTAACCCTAGATGTTCCCTTTCGAGGGCACTTCAATGCTGCGTCAGAGCTGACGCTATGGGAACTTTATACCTAGGGATGCTCCAATCAGGATTTTTGCAGGCCGATACCGATCATTGATTTTTTGTCTTCGTGATCGGCCGATACCAATGAAGATACTAATTTTTCAAGATGATACGCAAGCTCTTTGATGACACAGATGTTGCCTTTGATATATTACTTGCAGTAATTAGGTATATTACTGTTTTAATGGAGAATCTTTACCATAACTGTTTTAATCATGTTTGTGAATGCTCCAAAAAAAAGAAATACATCACATGACTAACTTACACGTTTGAAAATAAGGTGGACAGACCCAAGCGGTTGACGTTTCCTGCATTGTAAAATAACTCCATCTGCTGGAGCATTGAAGTCACAGATGCTTTACAATAACAATTCTCATCATCTACATCTGAATGTTAAAGAAAGACTTGCCTCCTCTTGTATCTAACAAAACAGAAGTGCTTATTTAGGAAGCCAAACAGTAAAACATTTGGCAACCCATGTGTGACTCGCATTTTAACCCGGGTATGCAAACCGACATCAATACAAACACCAGTATCCACAACTTCACTGTACGACCATGTTAATGAGAACAGTGTGTGAAAAGAATAAACAAGACTTTAAGGACCTACCTCTGCTCCTCTGATGGTTAGGACATCAATCTGTAGTGAAGTCTCATTTAAGAGTGGGAATCGAGATACCTTCACAAAATGCCACTGAATCACTTTCCCACTCATTCTCCTTCACAACTTCTTTAGGAAAGAATCACATTACTCATAGCAATTAAAAAAAATCATAAAATAATGTGCATTGACAAACTGATCGTCTTGCTATATTAAAATTTATTTCTGTTTTTGACATTTTTTCTTGCTTTTCACAAAAGCAAACAGTGAGAACTTTGAGCACTGGGAATATGATTCTCATATCAACAATACAAATTTAACTCATACTGATCTGTTAAACATTCAACAAAAGCTTGCATACAGACGAAAGGAAATTTAATTCAAAAGCAGAAGATCTGTACCTGTGTAAGTATGGTGTATCCCTGATTTATGCCAAATGATTCATTTGCAAAAAATAACGTTGTCCTGTTTTCTTACCATAGATACAATTCAGAAGCGACGAGATGTGGATGTAAGTAAGAGTCTTGTAAGGATCAATCTTTCCAAGGTCCTGTTTGTTGCACTTCTCTGTGTAACTGCTGAAATTATGCGATTGCATTCATTTTGCAATATCACTGAAAATGCATTTAAACTGCACGCAGCCAAACCTCCAGTGTTAAATGAACAGTGTTAATAATCCACACCAGGAGAGTTAAAATGAACAATTACATCATGATACTAATATCAACATCTTCAAGCAAACAATATCATTTTGGCTTCTTTGGCTGTCATCACTGTTACGGTGACGACTTCTTGTGAATGTTTTCTTCAGTAATCGTGTTTGTTAACAGCATCATTAATGTTCATTCTTATTATCTCATTAACTTCAACACTGAATCACTTTTTAACACCAATGTATATACAGTATAACCCACACAATCTGTGTCTTCACTAAAGCCCTCTTCACATGGGATTAGTATTATTATCTGGAGACCTTGTGTGATTTAGAAATTACCCCCGCACGCCTGTGATTTAACTCAAATTTACTGACTTATCTCCCAAATATGATGTTAAGACATGTCCTAGATACGCAATGCCACGACACGCAGTAAAAGGTAGCTTTTCCATGTTAAACTGATGTGTCGCATTGAGGAAAATTATGCATTAAATGCATTATTGAAAATGATATACATTTCGACCCTGCCAAGACCTGGCCAAATAACTGAGATGGCGATTCACACGGCATGAATATTTTCAAAGGACCTAAGCGGTTTCCTCAGGTCAATTTTTACTTCACCAATGACAGACGATGGTCGATTAGTACGGGATCACAGACAACCTCCACAACTATTACAAATGACAAGAGGCCACCAGATAACAATCCTGTGTAAATAGGGCTTAAGAGTGTTCATTTGACACTGGGGGGGGGGGTGCTGTGCAAACTCAATGTTTGACTTTTAGACTTTTAGGATTATCAAAGAGATTTTATTATCTACATGTGGATGGCGACACTGAATATATTTCAACCCTGCTTGAAAGGAATTTGAGGAAAAATCCATATGTGCCTATTGTCTCAATCTGTCGTGAAGCATACTGTTTGATTTGAGGAGGAAAGACATTGTGAAGGATAGATTTGTGCAAATGATAAGCCGCTCTCTTTCTTGGATATTGCTTCAGTAAAACCTCTTGAAGGGACGTCATTGAGGTTGAAAGCATCTGTGCAAACATTTGCTAGTGGTTTTGTTCAAGCACGTCCTACCTGACAGATATCACTGATATAGGTGTCCTGAGAAATCACACCTGTCCCTGTGACAGCCCTAGACTCAAGTAGCGGCTCCAGCGCTCTTTTAACACATTTGAGTATGCTGACATGGATTGGAGAGCGGACTCTTGATGAGACGGCGTACTTGGAGGGATAGGGTGGTCTAATTCAGTAGCTACGTTTAGCAAAAGTTAGCAAAATGGATCAAATAGCTTACAGCACATTTCAGAAGTTGCATCTCTATAAGAGAAACCGGTCAGGGTTCAAACGCCCTGCGCCCTTTTCATCCGTCTCAAAAAGTTTCGCTTCTCCTCAAGAAGCTCTTGGATGCGTTTATTTCGAGTTCGCTCACGCAGAAACACGCGACCTCTCCTGGGAATGATGTTATTCTGAGGAAACTCGTGGTCCAAAAGGATCGTTTGATCCGGTATGTCAATAGCATTGCTCTCGCTCATTTCGTCCACCTTGTTCGGGCGTCCGATCGTCTTCGCTGCCACTGTCGTCACAGATGTTGTGGTTAAAGATGTTATTGTGCCGGATGTTGTGGTGCTTGCCAGCGGTGTACCAGAATCAGTAAAAGTTGCTCGCATCAGTGTGGGTTCTGCAGTGGTAGTTAGCGCATTTGCTGTAAGTGTCACAGGAACGCTGCTTAATCCCTCACCATTAGCAACGCTGGTTGAGACTGACCACGACACTGTACCATCATCCACACGTTGCCTTGCATTAAACTCTTCAGCCGTGTTGGCATCAGGTAATTTGGTGCTTTCTGTCATGTCATTTCCAGAAGCAGGGGTGACGTTGGGACTTGCAGTGGGAATGAGAAAGGTTGTATTCTGTTCTGACAAGAAATCTTTGGTATCGTGTATTTGGATGCGAGTTGTTGTAGACTGGCGATTAGGAGCGGCGGTGTATCCAAGCGTTGACATTGTCACTGATGTTAAAAACCAAGGCACGCCTGCTAAAGTAGCACCGCTACCCGCCGTAGAAGCCGAATAGGCATCTGTAGAGGTCCGGTGGTGATTATGAAGAATTGTGCGTGCGGGAGCGTGGGTTGTGGTGGAAGCAGATTTTTTCTTGCCGGGTTTTGCCGACGCGGACCGCGGCTTACTTGTGGTGGCAGGGGTCTTTGTGGAATTGCCGGATCTGCAGGACTCGCAGCACAAGCGTTGAAAGCTGGGCAGAGAGCAGTGCTGCTGCAGCGCCTCCTTGCGACAGAACGCAGAACGGTCGCCATGGCAACGCTGTCCTAAAAGACAAGAGAGGCATTTGCTGAGAACGGATGGGCAAATATGTATCGGTGAATATATCGTATAAGATCAGTGTCTTTTTGAACCGGGCAAAATCAGCAGACAAAAAAGGGAATGAAACAAACTTGGCTAAATGAATTCAGAAAGTGACTAAAAGAAAATCCAATCAAGGAAATGTTTTTGATGAGTTTAATCAACAGATTTTACCCAAAGTTAGTGGTCAACCAGTGTATGGGTTTTTCAGTGCATGGTCTATATCAATATCTATAATGCAATGCGACTGATGGTTGATATAAACATATTCTGTTGTACCCAAACTAATGCACATTTAAAACCTAATAAAACATCCCAACTTTACAGGCGCAAAGGAAAGAAACGAACCAGAAGAAGCATTATTTACTCTTTTTATTACACTTTTTTATTCCTACTTTCGCAGTAGATCATGACAGAAACTTAAACAATGAAATGCACTCCCCCCCACCCACTTAAACATAGATATAGAGTCTTCTTTCAGAAAAATAAATCAACTGTATTGAAAGGTACAAGTTCACAGTAACTTTGGTTAAACACTTCATTACTTTGAGAACATTTAATCCATTGGTAATTCAGATGAACAGGTACATAAATAAATTGGTCATTGGTTAAATAAAATACTGATTTCCATATGATAATGTAAAAACTGGCATGGCACGTACATGTGTCATATATTAAACATTTACAAAACATTAATAAAGTTTCCCTGATAAATCAAAGTGCATATAGACGCAGTGCACGCAAGTCCATCTGAATATTCCCCGAACAATTTCCCCACAACAGCCAGCCAAGACGCGGTTAGGCCAGTGAAGTAACGTGACAGTTACCCATAGTATATAATATTAGCATTTTTTTTTACAAGTAAGGAGATAACAGTCATAAATGTTATTAAATACAGTAAACACCAATGTTTATTTACAGTATCTCACTGCAAGTTCTGGCTTTTCTTGATAGTAGATTTTTTTTTCTCCACGGCTTTGAGCACGAAAATTCGGATAGCTCGCTACATAGTCACAACAGAAATGTGTTTCACAATTATACAATGACGAGTCTGAAGTGAAAGAGATGTAAGTTTCCATTAAAACGACCCCCTGTATCCAATGGGTTAGCAACCATGTTGAATGTAAATGACAATTGGCCGATTGGTGTAATACTTTGATTTCGAAGCTGCCTCTGGTTTCGCGCAGTAAACCACGTTTCTGTGCGCAAAGCCGTCACTTTCACAGATAAATGCCGATACATTCAAACGTAGTAAGGCATTGTACTTGCGTTCTATCTTCCCATCGCAAAGAAATGAGTTCGGATGTAGATGGAAATTCATGAGGTATATTTATGTGTCGTCGTCGTCTCTTATATGGCCACTGTCGTAAAAATGGACATGCTGAAAAACATACACGCGTCGCAAACGCTCAAGCTCACACGCACGCTCTCATCAATGTACGGTGGACACGTAACGCTCGTGACCCTCGCGTTCCAGATGAATCCGACAAATGAAATCGCTTGAGAAGAAACTGGCCGAGCAAGTCCTGCATAATATTTGTCTTCCCCGTCCCCGAACACTAAACCTCTGTTATTAAATAGCAATAGTTCTGTATTTATGTAAAATCAATAAAAAAATACACGTAACAGTCAAGAATTAAAGCAATCGATAGCAGTCAAAATATTAGGCTAATAAGCTACAGCTTATTCATGGTAAAACAAATTATTAATATTTCATATTATTGGTACCCATATAGATTTATAGTCATATATAAATACAAATATATTTATATGTTCATTTAAAGTTTGCAAGCACAAATAAGCTGCATTTATTGAATTTGTTAACAGTCAAAGAGAAGATGGAGGATGAGGTGGTTATGGCAATCGATCGATGTGTAGGAAAGCGACCCTGTTTATCAAGTTCCACCAAACGTTCACCATCGGCCACCGGTGCGTGGTCACGATGGTGATTCAACAGTACGTCCAATGTTAACAGCTAAAATCCTACCATCTTGTGTTTCTGTGTGTGTGTGTTTACTTGTTTTCGTCCCGTCGGTTTACGAGAATGAACCAGGCTGTGGAATGAGCACTTAGCAAAGATTTCCTCATTGTGACAAGTTCACATTCACAATAAAGCTTTAGGGTTTTTTTGTGTGGTTTTTTTTCTTCTTCTTCAATTTTCATTTTCAATTTTTTTCCCCTCACACCTTGAGCTCAGGCAGCACCTCAAAACGGCCTCTGCCTCAGGAGCGGGAGCCGCATGGACGCAGCTTGCAGCAGGCGGTAATTCACAACAATGCATCGCCCCTGCAGAAATCTCAGCTAACTTCGCAAGCTGCCTGTCCGTTTGCAAGTCCCCTCGCTTTAACAAACAATTCTTCTTTTTTTATGTTTAGTCAACAATTTCTTACTGGCCAGCGTTCACAACACAGAGCTCCACAAAGGAGAGAGAGAGAGAGAGAGAGAGAGAGAGCGAGAGACAGAGAGAGAGAGAGAGAAACATATAGACCTCCCCCCTATCGAAAACGCCCCGTAAGAGAGGACCACCACCCAGGAAAGAGAAGCGTGCAAGCCTCGGAAGAGGAAGGCAGTCAGGGGAGTTTGCCTTGTAGAGCCAGGCAGAGAGACAGAGGAAAGGTCCAGGTGAGAGACGACAGACAGCGCAGCGCCATCACGTGGCTGGAGAGAGAAGCTCTACTTGACATCCTCTGCACAGGGTATTTCGGGTCGTGACGCGATAACCACTGTATCAGGAAGTTGCCATGCTTGTTGAAGTCGGAAGTGCTTCCTGTTGTGTGCCAGAGGAGAAGAGAGAGCGGGTTTGGAAAGTGTAAAGCATGGGAAGCGGAGAGAGAGAAACAAAGGTATTAGAGTGCATTTGTTGACACCAGAAACAAAGCGCGTTTCCATCTGTTACAGGTCACATAATGTTTAACAGATCAATAGTATACGTGTGAATAGATTTTAAATGGTCACTCACTACAGTAAGGAACTCCTAGTCAGTGGTCATATCTTTTTACTGAACAGGCAAGGAGTGCCAACGTTATACGATGCATCTGAGCAAATGTTCATCAGAAAATGTGTGTTTAAATCAGAGTTGACTCTTGATTCTAAGCGGTCGCAACGCTGGTTCGATTCCCAGAGAACACACAATCAAATAAAAATCTACCTTGAATCCACTACAAGTTGCTTTGGATAATGGCATGTGCCAAATGCATACACGTGAACCTGATCTGTTACTCATTATGGTTAGGTTTTAGTAATGAAAGCGCGAACAGGAATATATTTACGAACTTGGGCAGGGATCCATTCTGCAGGGTCTAAATGCCGCTGGTTTAGAGTCCAGACAGAGTCCAATGGTGTTGTCACGGGTGTGGCAAAGCACCTGCCTCTCCTGAGTCCCGTTACCGCACGTGACCGAGCACTAAAATACCACAAACATGACAATTATATTATGAAAATGTAGAAAAATAGAAAGATGGCATATTGTGTGTTAGTGTGGTCTTTACCTGCGACCAGGGTCCCAGTCTCCATTCAGCCGGACACAGGTTACGATTGCAGTCTCTGCGGGACTCCGGGCGCTCATCGCTGCAGTAACGACTGCGGATGGATTTAAACTTGCCATCGCCCAAAGGTTGCACGCAGCGAACTGAACGTGTCTGAGTGCCCGTCTTCCCACAAGATTTACTGCATTCACCCCACTCGCCAGCCACCCAGCTACACACATACACAGAGTTAATCATTTATAAACTCATAATAAAACATAAACCACTACTTTGACTGTCTGTAAGGGACTACTGTACTGTATGTAACTTCTTGTCAATTGTCAGTCATTAGATTATCTGTAGATCGACTGTTTAATTGTTAGTGATGATCCCTCAAAAGACTGCAAGTATCTGTGGAACTAACATGTCAGCTTGTTTTACTACTAATACTGTAGATTAGTGAGTATTCATAGAATCAATGTCTAAAAATTGTAAGTCTTTATTCCTTGACCATTAGATTTGAATCTAGTATTAGTATTATACTGTATGCTAATGCATATAAAATTAGACAAAATAACATTTTCTCTTTTTTACTGAATCACCCTTCATGACACAAATTTTTGACCACGAGGAATACTAGCTAATGTCATCGTCTAACAAACATCTGATCATGGCTGTAACAGAACTAAAGCAGATTCTGATATAAAAAAAGAGGGGTGAATCCTTTTACAGTATATGATAATATGAAAATGCATCAACACAGAAAAGAAACATTTGTGTATATTGTGTGTTTGTATTTCTCTGGATGATTTGTAAAATATATTGAAGACTTTTCAAACACACACTTACATGGGCTGAGCACACTCTCTCAGGTAACACTCTCGATACAGAGGAGGAGGCTGTCGGATTTTCTCACAGTAGCGCCGATGGACCATCCTCATGTCAGCGTTCTTACGACAGCCGTACCGCGTCACCTGGCTGCCTGTCCACAGGAAGACACAAATAACTCCAACAAAAGAAAAATGGTCCAGATGTCCTTTGAGAAAACGTTCTACTCTACTAACAGAGTTCAATCTAAAACTCTGTGCGGTTTTGCTCTGACTCAGCAGCAGATGCTAAGGTAGGACATTAATGGACAAACAAAGAGATCGTGGTGCCCTCAAGTGGTGTGTTTGCAAATTACCTCCTCCACATGTTTTTGAACAGGGAGTCCATCTCTTCACCACCCAGGAATATGGCACAGCATTATCTGGGACCATGTTGTTTTCATTGGCGCTGTCGCTCAATCTCTCGCTGTCAGTGATGTATTTGATCGACACCTTGACCTTGGCCGACCCATGCATTCTTATCTAGTACGCAAACACAAAGAGAAATGAGTAACCTAATAAGTCATTATCATACTTTTGATTTAAACGTGCATGCATGCGTGCGTGTGTTGATAGGATAAGCGAGATTATCATGACAACCACATCATTTTTCAAAGGTCCGTTTGTCTGAATGGCATCCTTGCCGTTTTTGTTTTCGTACTCCCATTCGAGACCTTTCTCTATAACCGAGCGCGTCTCCTGGAAGTCACCGTGCGAGTTGAGAAAGAAGTCACCCGGCACTTTATTCCTGACAGCTATTCACATATAACAAATAGAGAGAGCTTTATTAATAAACCGTTAAACACAAACAGCAACCGCTTCGTTAAATACTACAGGAAACTATCAGGCATCACCTAAAATATGAGCAGTGCCATTGAGCTCCTGAATGAGGAGATGTCTCGCCCCTCTGGGAACCTCCAGCACTTTAATGACACCTAAACCAAATGCAGAACATCTGTTATTTACTTGGCCTTGTTTTTTACAGACTACAGATCAGTTTAGAAACCAGTAGCACTGTTTGCTGCCAACATATCATACAGCTACGGTACCTTCTGACACTGAAATTAAATGTGTGATGACAAGTGTGTTTTGAACATCAGACACAAACAACAAAATCCAAGGTTGTATAAAGGGTTCCTCTTAAAAAAAATGCAGCTAAAAGGTTCTTTGGCAAGAAAACATCCACAGATCCTTTCTGTTGCACAAAGATAACAGGTGTTCAAGCAAAAAAAAGCAAAAATCATGAGTCTGAACATTTTCCGTGGCGGGGTTGTTGAAAACATTGTTGAAATGAACTAGTAATGTATTTGCCATTGTCATTAGCACCTGAGAGGCTCACAGATTATGATGGGCTATTTGAAACAGCAATATAAAGGAAGGTTACTCACTAAAATATGGCGCAAACACAACATTTTTGTTAAAACTTTTTTGTCATCATTTACTATATGCCCCAAATAAAACCATCAGACCGAACAAATTTAGTCATTATATTATTCTGTAATCGCATGGGTTACTGCACATACGCAAACCAGAATCACGAACCAACAGTTAATGCGTGTGTTTGTCAGGATAAAGTCAGAACTGGTTTGCGACCGTAAACGCATGTGATTACAGAATAATATAATGCAAGCAAAACGTTTTGACATAAACGCAATTTTATACTGATATCGCGAGACAGCATTTCACCTCGACGACGCTTCTGATATTTACATTACTGCCATTGCCGACAGTTTTGTCAAAGCAGCAAGCACCTGCATTTTAATTTCTTATACCAGCTCCTAATGCTGCCCGTCATTGCCTGTTCCTTCTGTCCATGCCCAGCGCCACCGATTTAAGTCCTTTGTCAATTAGGTCGTCTTCCCTAGGCTTCCTAAACTTCATAAACCATCCTGCTGACTAACGTTTTCTTGCTACGTGACGTCTGCGCTCATCATCTCAACCATACATTTTAAAGACCTGCCCCATTCTACTTCTGAATAACTAGTTTGTTAGTTTGGTTGAGAGTGAAAAATCTGTTCTTCTCATACTATTTGTAGGCGAACACATGAACTGGAACTGATATTTAATTTTTTTTTTCATTCGCAGCCAATGCCACACACCAGAGATCCAGAATAGTGCCGTAAAACTTTAAACCCTGAGATAAGAAAGAAACATCTGACTTAACCAGAAATGTTTCTTTTAAACCTCATTCACACAGCATTTTGGTCCAATTTCTGTAAAATTGTCAGAGAGGCTTCTATGTGAACACAAAAACGTCGCATAAATGTTCTGGGATCGCTCCCATAAAGAGGACCTACAGTAGTAACATTGCCGTAACATTCACGGAAAGCCTTCAGTGTGAACGAGAGGCAGAAACAGGAGCGTGCCGTAGTGAGAACGCGCTTGTCATCGCAAGACAATGTTATGGATCAGCTCTTTTACACAGGGATTTAAACCCAGATCAACATTCATGACGAGAAATTTCGGCAAACTGGACCGAAGCAGAGATCAGGGAGCTCTTCAATATCCACTATCACTCCTTATGATCTTGTTATAAATTAAATATACACCAAGGTTTTGCGAGAGAGAAATCACGGATAATTAGCAAACTCAAGATGCTGTAGAAAAAAAGTCTTTACGGGATCTTTACCGTATGTGTGCGAATGTATGCACAGATTCCGGAAAATCATTGGCCATGTGTATGATCCCGGACCATTTTTTGTGTATTTTCCGTAATCTATAATATGTGATGTTTTAAAAACAAACCACATGCAAATTTATCAATCAACAGTATTTTCTCCATAAAATTGGAATTTTCCAAAGACTGTCTCATTCCTGGAGTTTGAAATCACCTCAGTTTCCTACGTCACAAACACGTAACCAATCACATCATCACAGTGAACGTGTGGATCAGTAGTTTTAGATACATTAAGTATGGATGCCGCATAGACTCGATGCTGAACTGATCTCAGCACTGCTGCTTCAGTGATGCTCACACATGCAGGGTTAGGGTGCTGTAACCTGTTATCATCAGCGCTAAAAAAACAACAAGCTCACGTATGAAAACGGACTTAGCAGTTACATGTCTGAAACTGAGGAATCTAACATCTATTTACATATAGGTGGTGTGAAAGGGTAGAGATGAGGACTAATTTGCATATTCATATCTATGGTCCAAGCTCTGTAATTGAGCAGAGGCGGGGACTAATTTGCATATTCATAGATCGGCATATACTAAATGAGGCATGCAAGCTATTTTAAAGCATGAAGAAATGACTGTCACAGGAAATAAGCTGTTATGGTGCTCGAAGACGAGCTTTAAGTGATAAAATGTTCGACTACAGGGGGACTTTAGAAGTACACTCAAAGAATACAACTCATTTTAAAGCAAAGCCAAATGATGGGTAAAGGATTTCTTTTTAATTGGACCAAACTATTTGTATGAATACCTCTTGGTATTGAAACAATTTCATATCTAAATCTGCATATGGGATTATTTCCACTGAGTTAATTTTGTCTGATGTATTCTTTGTGGAGAGAGTAGACAACATTATGCATGAAGCCATCCAAACGCCAGCCCAGCCCACTGGGATTTTTGTCTGCTGTTTCTGTATGTGCATTAGGTTGTGTGTGCTGTTGGAGAGGGACGTACCTTTTTTCTCCACAAAGGTGAAGTTAAACTTGTGTGTTTTGCACTTGGTGCCGTCTCCTCCACAAACCCCACACTTATCTTCCTGTAGGGTTGATCCGACCACATTATCACAGCCCACTTTCTAAAGGGAGAGAAACATCTTCAGCTACAGACAACTAAACACACTTTTACAACAGAATCAGATCCATGTAGCTTCAGACCTCACAGTCTCCGTGCACACACACGCTGTAGGGATCTTTGTAGGAGCACTGCGTTCCATGTTCCACTGGAGTTTGCATGTTGACAACAGCTCGCGTGTCCTTGGATTGACAGTACAATTTGCAGCGTTGCTTAGCTAGAGCAAATAAAACAAAGACGGTCTTTAAGTGATGGATGTAGACATGAATGCAACAAGATCATGCACATGTTGCGAATGAGAAGAACCTAAAAAATAATAAGAAAAGAAAAAACGGTCAGCTATGTCCAGAACCATACAGTGACTAAAATAATGTGAATCCTGCTGATATTAAAATGGCTTCCACTTCATCAAAGTTCATAACTTGTTTAAAAAATCCCTTTGCTCAAGCCTATAGCTGAAACTAGCCAGTAGGCTTTTTATACCAGTATTTTATTTCATGTTTAGGATATAATGCTTCTTTTCAGCTGTTTTTATTTGATATATTGTTTTATCGCTTAATCCTGTTGTTGCTTATTGTTTCACTTTTATTCTGTTCAGCACTTTGGCCGGTCAAACTAAACTTGAATTTAACATAAAGCTATACCAACTGAGTTAAAGTCACATATACAGTTGTGTTCAAAATTATTCAACCCCCCAATGCTGTTAAGGGTTTTAGGGAATTTAGTGTACATTTGTAATTGTATTCAGAATAAAATTCTACAAGGACTTCTTAAAGAACCATATGCAACGAAAATGACATCAATTGGTTTTGTAATATAGTAGTAAATGTTTCCTTTGTGAATTCTTCATTGACACAATTATTCAACCCCTTAAAGAACTACCACTCTGAAGAACAGAGGTTCATTGAAGTGTTTTCAATCAGGTATTGAAAACACCTATGGATGTCAGGGAACAGCAATAAAGCCTAATAAGCACCAATTAGGCAGCTTTAAAATGACTGTGATACTCAGCTCCTTCTAAACATTCTGGTGTGGTTACAAACATGGTGAAGTCAAGAGAATGGTCCAGGAAGACAAGAGAAGAGGTGATTAATCTTCACAGGAAGGGCAATGGCTATAAGAAGATTGCAAAGATGTTAAACATACCAAGAGACACCATAGGAAGCATCATTCGCAAATTCAAGGCAAAGGGCACTGTTGAAACGCTTCCTGGTCGTGGCAGAAAAAAGATGCTGACTGCGACTGCTGTGCGCTATCTGAAGCGTAGAGTGGAAAAAAGTCCCCGTGTGACTGCTGAGGAACTGAGAAAAGATTTGTCAGATGTGGGTACTGAAGTTTCTGCTCAGACAATACGGCGCACCCTGCGTACTGAAGGCCTCCATGCCAGAACTCCCAGGCGCACCCCCTTGCTGTCTCCAAAGACTAAGAAGAGTCGACTGCAGTATGCCAAAAGTCATGTGGACAAACCACAGAAGTTTTGGGATAGTGTTCTGTGGACTGATGAAACAAAATTAGAACTGTTTGGGCCCATGGATCAACGCTATGTTTGGAGGAGGAAGAACAAGGCCTATGAAGAAAAGAACACCTTGCCTACTGTGAAGCATGGTGGGGGGTCAATCATGCTTTGGGGCTGTTTTGCTTCTGCAGGTACAGGGAAACTTCAGCGTGTGCAAGGTACCATGAATTCTCTTCAGTACCAGGAGATATTGGATGACAATGTGTTGCAGTCCGTCACAAACCTGAGGCTTGGGAGACGTTGGACCTTTCAACAGGACAATGATCCCAAGCATACCTCCAAGTCCACTAGAGCATGGTTGCAGAAAAAAGGCTGGAACATTTTGAATTGGCCATCGCAGTCACCAGACTTAAATCCGATTGAGAACCTCTGGTGGGACTTAAAGAAAGCAGTTGCAGTGCGCAAGCCTAAGAATGTGACTGAACTGGAGGCTTTTGCCCATGATGAATGGGCGAAGATACCCGTAGATCGCTGCAAGACACTTGTGTCAAGCTATGCTTCACGTTTAAAAGCTGTTTTAACTGTAAAAGGATGTTGTACTTAGTACTAAGATTGAATGTCACTTGGGGGTTGAATAAAACTGATAATGATGTGAGCACAGAAAAGACATTTGTGGTTATTTCATTATAAATGTTATGTTATATTTGTCTGACCTACACATGCCTCTTTGATGTAATTGTAAGCAGGATGACTGAATGATCAAAATCAATGTCAAACCGGCCAAAACAATCAATTTCAGTTGGGGTTGAATAATTTTGAACACAACTGTAGCATAGATCAGTGGTTCTCAAACTTTTTCAGCGTGCGGCCCCCTTTGTGTACGGTGCATTCCTTCGCGGCCACCCCAAAGAAAACTTATGACAAAAAACAGTTCTAAAACTTCACACTTTAATTAGACACAACATTAAATTATGCAAAGTAGTGCTGCCTTATTTTTTTTAGGTTTAATTTCACAGAATTCATGATAAATTAATGTATTTTATAAAATGTCATAAAACTGGGGCCCCCCTGGCACCATCTCGCGGCCCCCCTGGGGGCCCCGGACCCCAGTTTGAGAACCACTGGCATAGATGAATGCTACACAGTAAAAAAATGCAGCATGAAGTTAAAACAACTTGGTTTTGCAAGTCAAATCAACCTTCTATTTTAGGTCTTGGCTTGTGAAAAGTTGACACAACTTTTCAAGTTGAAATTGTTTAACTTCATTTTTTTAGGTTAAGTAAGATAAAAATATTTATTGAAATGCTGCTTATTTTTTTGATGTACAGTAACGTCCATGACATTTTATAAACCTACACTGGTTAAGTATGAATGGACTCCATAACCCCTAAATGGTCTATTGACTCATGTATTATACTGTATCATCAAACTTCCAGCATGAGTGTAAAATCCCCAAAAATTGTCTCCAGTGATATTTCTTTTTCAGAAGGAGATTCAAATGATTCCAGCTCAGTTTACCATAAAGACCAAATCATGCCAATGACCAATAAGATGCCTGTCCAATTTCCCAGCATTTACACATTTAAAAGAAAAGGATATTTTACCCACACAACTCAGAACAAATCAAGAAAAACTGTTACCTCATCTGATCAAATATATCCCATAAGTCCCACTTTGAGTAAGATTTACTTTGGGCGTGCCTCTGTTGATCATAAAACTATAAAGGATGTCCACACAGTGCTAATAACTGAATGGGGACAGCATGTACTACCAGGGCCGCATTAATGCATGGGCTTACCTGGGCTTAAGCCCAGGGCCTCGGGCTGGGAAGGGCCCCGAGTTGCCGGAAAAAAATAACTGCCGCATTTTATAAAAAGTTGATACTCCCTTTAAAATTACGCTTAATCGCTTTGCTTTGAATGTCCGTGCGTGAATGCAGTTCCTGCGCAGAAAATCTCTCACTTACTATAGGCTACCCTGCAATCATTAGTGAGCTTTTTAAAATTTTTGTCTGAAATATCCATTATTGCATTTCTGAAGGCAACACACTGACAGCTTTCTGATAAAGTGACCAAAAGTGCCTTTCAAGTGATGAACAAAGACTAAACTGAGGACGCGTTTTTATCTTAATATGAAAGACAACGTGTATATAAACATTCATTAAATGATTCCTCGTAACATTTTAAAGCCAATATGTACAGAACAGCATACAAAGATATTACACAAAACATTTTTGATAACTAAATCTAATAAATAACAAATTAGATTCTGCCCCGGAAGCCACGGCTAAGTTCAGCGATCGTTTCATTTTGAGATTTAGCGTGGCAAGGAAATAAAAGACGAGAAATTACATATAATTTGTTACTGTAAATTATAAAAAACAAGCGTTATATACAATTACTTAAACGGTTCATTTATAACCAAAAAACACTGAAATTAAGGATTTTATAGACACTATATATGCTTTATTAATTATTATTTTGCACAGAAATATCTGATTGCTTACTTTCACTTTGATCATCTCTGTATTCACAAAAACGGCTTACCTGTTTTGTAGCTCAACTTTTGACAAGTTAAGCAACCTTTTTAAATACATTTTAAAACTTATACTTGTCGAAAAAAATCAGTTTTTTGATGTTACGTTTGATGAATGCCTAAATATGATCACGCAGAGCACCTAGCACGTTCGGCTAAGTTGAATGTGACAGCATGCAACCGTGCAACATCGACACAACGAAAAGCAATCCAAAACTTACAGAACTTAAATTAGATCAGAATTTACCTTTATAATTAATAAAACATAAAAACAAAATAAAGTCAGAATCAATAGGTGCAGAACATGGGTGCAAAATGCCTAAATGCGCAGGGGAATAAAACCCACAAATAGTTTAATCAGATAACACTAAATAATCTATAAATTAAATAAAAACAAGGAAATATTAAAATTAATTTTAAAATAACGAAAGTATAGAATTACCTGTTTTGTCTTTTTAATTGCAGAAACAAAGAGACTTTGCAATGGTTTCTGGATATGGACGTCTAGCCCTGTCACGGGATTTAGGCTATTAACAGACTTTAAAAATATTTATTAAAAGCTACTATATTATTTACTTAGTATTATTATAATAGGATGTATATTTTTTATATTGGGAGAAAGCTGTTAAATGTGAAATCAGATACTTTGCTCCTTATACAGGCAAAATTAAAGGATCCTCAATTTTATAACACATCTGCGACAATTGACTGTGCAGTAGTCGAATCAGGCTTCTCCTGTCAAAGCATCGAATCTTAGACTATTCGGGTCACCTAGGACTATGTTATGCAGTGATATTTGTGTATATTGCGGGCATTCTGATATGGTTTTAATATTTTGTAATTCCATTATTCCAGCAAAATAAAAGCCTGACAACTTGCACTTAGTGATTATAAAGATTGTGTGAATGTAGGCTGCAATTCTGGTGGATAAAGGGCCACACAAAATGATAAAGCCCAGGGGCCCCTTACAGTGTTAATGCGGCCCTGTGTACTACATAGCACATGTGTGTGATAATGTCTTGATTCGATGCCTAAGAATACGAGGATGAAGGAGATTTGAGTACAATCATCATAACTTTAAGAAGAACACATTCACATTACATCAGCTTGATTCTGATGGAGGAAAAGTCTGAGAAATCATCTAATGTAAGCTTAATCGTTAGCAATTTTCTTGCAGTCACGTTTCAGGCCCACCTGCATAAGTGAAGTACATACATTTTACAAATAGGTGGTTTCTGCACAAATGATGACTTTATTTTGCACTTCACTCGTCTCAATATCATTTTTAAATCTGGTCAAGATTACAGAGCGTCCTAGCAGAGTAAAGACACGTGTACTTCATGTGTTATAACTCAAATTGAAACAGTGTTTAACTTCTGCTATCATTCATAAAATAAAATTCAAAATGACACCTCACGTTGTTGTCTGTCTGTCACTTAGGGTCCGGGTGTTCATAAGGCAGCCAGTGGTGCCAGGTGTTCTGGTATTCAAACTTGTTGTCCAGCATGCTACATTGCTCGGCTCTGAAGTCGTGGTACGGCTCTTCACACTCGTGAGTGTTACACATCTGGAACTGATAACTCGGCCCGGAGCAAGAGCGCCCACCGTTTGCTGGACTGGAGGAAGTTTAAGAAGATGACAACAATGAGCTTAAAGATCAAAACTAAAAAGGTTCATCAAGACAAAACTGTGAACGTGGCCTTAAAGCTTTGCATGAATGTTTTGAAGATTGAAGCCTGTATAGGTATTACAGTATACACTTTTATTTGTTTATCTCCATAGTGTTGCAAGCTCTCTTACGGATGTCTACGGGACACTGGCCTAACATCTTTCAAATTTCAAAGAATCTTTCATTTTGGGTGCACTACTATCCTTTAAAAGAGTACGACATGTTGGTTTTGGTACAGTAGCCCATAGTCGAAATGTGACACCCAGAGCAGTGGGCAGCTGTCACTGCAGCGCCCGGGGAGCACCTAAGGTTATGTTGCCATGCTCAAGGGCACCACAGTCACAACCTGCCAGCCGTGAGACTCGAACCGCCGACCTCCGCCGACCGCTAGGCTACTGCCCAATCAGAAAAGTAAAAATATCTCGCAACACACAAATTCACACACTAGTGTACACACCGTGGATTATCACAGTCTCGTGTGCGAAACTGCACTCCCCTTCCACAGGGGCGAGAGCAGGCGCCAAACTCACTCCACACACCCCAGCTTCCGTCCTGTTTAATGATGTCTGGAGTCAGCCACACGCAGTGCCCTTTAAAACAGTGCTGAGACAGAGAAGAAAAGAAAGATTAAAACACAGGAACGAAGTCTGAAACTTTAGGGCATATCTGAATGAGAGGCGGTGTCAGGGTACCTTCCCATCTCCACATGTCGTGCCATCAATGGGCGGCCCTTTTTTGGTCTTGCAGAAGAAGGGGTTGTCTGAGTGAGCACACCAAAGCTGCTGACAGGGGTCAAAGGTGCGATACTGAGAGAGAGAGAGACAGAGAGAGAGAGAGAGAGAGAGAAAAAGCTAAAATCATTCTCAACGGTTAAGACGCATTGATATGAATTCACAGTAGAGGTTATCAGACTGGTAGTGAAGCTGCTCTATGAATACAGAATGAGGCACAGATATATCCACACAAAACTCATACTCTACATCTCAATCTAATAAAGCTGTGTTCTCAACCGGTAGAGTCACAGCAAATACAAATTCATTCAAGCTAAATGGTCAGGTTTTAGTTAGATTGTTGAAGTAAAAGGCTGCCCGTTTAACCAAATATAGCAGTCACTTGCAGACTGAACTAGGCAGATGACAAAGTTCTTAACTCTTTCCCCACTATTGACGAGTTATCCCATCAATTAAGAGACTGCCAATGACGCTTCCTGACAAGTTGTTATGGTAAATAAAAACTGTAATTCCGCTATTATCCACCCAATTTATAAAAAACTAAAACGTATTACATTAATTTTAAACTCTTAAAACGAATGTGTTACAGTAACACATCTTGGGCTTTATCTTACACCCGGCGCAATGCAGCGCAAAGCACGACGCAAGTGTATTTTGCTAGTTTCGACCCGGCACAATTATCATTTTCACTTTAGCGATACGTTGTTTAAATAGCAAATGCATTTGCGCCCATGTTTGCGGCCATGGGTGTTCTGGTCTGAAAACAAGGTGTGTTCAGGCGCATTGTTGGTGCGTTGCTATTTTGAGGCAACTAAAATAGACTATGCCATTGACCTAAACCCCTCGGTATGATTTCTCACCCTCACGTTTCTTTGATGTCATCCGCCTGTCGGGTCTTGAAGTGCCGCATGAAGTTGAACGCAGTTTATAATATAGCAGAAGTTCTCATTATGACCATGACTGGATCTCACTTCAGGATTGTGGGTAATGTAGTTAACACAATGTATTTACTTTACCCGTGTTTCTGCAATTTAAATCTTTTTTTTGGTTTTAATCACACGAGAGACTAAAGCATTTTAATCAAAGACCAATATCCAGTCATGGCTGGACAATAAAGTACAAACAAAGAAACAAACAACCCTGATCCGAATATTTCAGAGCTGTATTGCTTATGTATTGTTGTTATCTGTGGATTCTTTCAGTTTAGGGAATTTTGTACACGTCTGGTTTATATATATATACTCGTGAAAAGTGAACATACAGCTAACATCATTTGAAAAATGGCTGGAAAATGATTGGAAAACCCTAACCCTATGGAGGTCTGTTTTTAATCCAGTCCCGACCTGAACAAGTTATTTCACAAGAGAAATGTCCACAGAAAGTTCGCAACACATACAAGTTTACATACCCTTGATGTTCCCTGGAAATCAACGGCAGTTTTTATGATTTAAGATAAATACATGCAAGTTTGTAGAAGACAAAATAATAACAATTTATATAAGGTTTAAATCCACCTGACACTTTATGACCATCACTGTGTGTTTGTATCTACGGTGAAAGTCGAATATGACTCTTCAGATTGTCCTCAATGTAAAAAAGATGAATCTTAACAGCTTTCAAATAAATAGAAGATGCTGAAAAAGATTTTGTAGGACCTGGAGAATTTTTCTGAGTTTAATGAACCCTAAACCTCATCTCAAAACATACAAACTCTCACTGATTGTCCAGGTAACATTGAATCTGATGTATGCGACTCGGTTTGCGATTTTTTTACAATTCTGTTATTATTCTGTGTTCCAAACGTTCTGTACACAGTTCTCTTGTGAAATCACTTGTTCAGGGCAGGACTACATCAAAAACAAACCTTCATTTCCAAAATTTCTGCATTTTCCAGATTCTGCGAGGCGTATGTAAACTTTTGACCACATATGTATGTATATAATGTGGTTTTATGGTTGTGTTATTTCCATTGATGGTAATGATAATTAATCTAAAGTGCACTTTTGTGTGTTAAACAATTACCTGCATTTAGTTTGTTTGTAGATAACCAGTTGAGAACTAGTAAATGAATGTATGGAATGATTCACAGAGTTCCTATACTGTGATCACATGTTGACATTTAACTAAGAGAGGACTCTTGTGTTATTTATCATACTGTACACTCTCAGAAAAAAAATACGGTACCTTTTAACTCTTTCCCCGCCATTGATCTCATCAATTAAGAGAATACATTTACATAAAAAAAAACATGTTTCTAAAGAATTTTTATGTTAATCTGCAATACCACGATTATCCACTTTATAAAAACACAGAAAACGTTATTTACTTTACGTTATTTATTCATTTTAAGCTCGATGTATGTTGTGATAATCGTTCTGAGTCTGATCCCTAACAAAATTCCTAACAAATTTCCTCAAATTATTTTTAAAGAAAAATACCCATATTTAAGAGTTTATAAGCAGAGAAAAAAAGATAGGATGACATTTTTTTTGTTTGTTTGTTTATTGTTTGTAATTTAATTTGATATAGTTGAATCATTTTCTTATATATAAGAAAGCTTTTCTGGAAGGCATTTTATAAAACTTTTGTGAAAATCACAAAAAAAAATGCTGGTGGGGAATGAGGTAAAAAGGTCCTAATATGTCCCTCTTATGTACCAATATGCACCTTTTAATTGAATAGGTACTGCCCCAGTGACAACATTGCCCTTTTATACACTACTGTAGATGTGTTATGTGTCTGAACTTTCCTGAGTCATGTGTTGAGAATGATATATTAAACAAACCAAAAAAGTCATGCAAAACCAAACAAGAAGGAAAAATGTTTTAGTTATGGTACAGCCTGTGAGACGAATGAGAAAATGATGAGCATTGATGGGATTCGGCCTCATATTATGGTTGAAGAAAGAGACGATTCTCTGATGATAGAAAAGACCACAATCCCAGACGCTAATGAAAGCTGATTTAACAGGATTCTAAACCCAACTAACTTTTCAAACACATCGAGACCAAACTCATTTCTCACCGTTTTCAATCAGCTGGCTGTTACTCTTATCTCAGCTGAAATATTGTTTCGAGTTCAGACTTTTGAACGGTGTCAAACTTGACAGACAGATACTGCATTTACAGCAGCACCTGTAGAGATTTTTAAAAGAAGGACTGAAGCGCATTATGCAGCGTGCCTAATGGAGAGCTTCGTTTTTGAAAAGCACTGCAGGTTGCAATGACCTGGTTAACTTGACATAAAAGTAATGGGTTCAATAGAAAATAACTTTTAGCACATTCTCTCTCGACTACCGCAAAAAGAAATGTTGATTCCTAAAATGACCGTTTACAGCAAAACGCTTTCAATGTGAAAATATGAGAAGGAATGAACGGCTTGGGGTTTCGTTTACGCACACTTGTGTAAATCATCTTTTAAATGTGGCAGGACTCTTCAACGGGTGGATGAGCGTCTAGTTATGGTTACTGATGTTAATTCAATAGGTGGAGTTAGTCAACATCTTAAAGTCTCCTTCTGGCCATATGAACAAACAAAATCATTGTGTTTACTGACATGGTGTACAGTACTTTATCGGGTAAACTTGAACTGAATCCAGAGCAAGCTATTAACTACATAACAGCGTGCAAGAAAGACAAATTCTGTAGTATGGAAACCCAATCAAATGACTTTTATTGTCTTGAGTGCAATCTCCCAAAAGTGCCCAATATGAACTTCAAAGAGAAAGGTATGTGGGTTTAGTATCCTGTGTGTCTGATTTATGACAATGAGACAAAACCGACGCATGTAATGAAACAAACAAGAGTAAGACTGACTGAGAGTCCACAGTGTGACTGAGTAAAACACCTTACCTGGGCTCCGGACGGCCCCACCTTTTGCAGCTAAAGGAATGTTTAACAAGACAATGAAGTACAATGTCGTTTAGCTGGAATTTCATTTGTTCAGCAGGAGCAGAAATCATTTTTATTCAAGTAACATCTACAACTTTCCCGTGAACGCTTGCCATCGTGGTTCTGAACAATCGTTTATTATACTGCAGCAATGCAAGAGAGAGAATTTGATTATAAAATATCACACCACAGCAGTGGTCTTTGGATGAGAGGCCCTACTGTAGGTTCACCAAGGCTCAAAAGTTAGACCACTGAAATAATGACCAAATCTGGGTGTTATAAGAAATGCATATGCATTTAACTGTGCTTCATTCATTAACAGTTACTTTTGATTTGGCACGTAGGGATTCTTTGAAAAACCTCAGTCACTCGACACAGTGAAACATTTATAATGCATCATTAGCATGTATAACACTGGGTCGTACTGGGTCACGGTAATCTACTGTAAACCCAATGATTCACAAATGGCTGATGGTTGAGGTTATACATGCTCACAGAGATTGTGCAATCTCACGACAATGATGCATTATTCAAAATAAGGAAAACAGTGTTCAGCAGTGAACATGAGACTCACCGCTGTGCACATCATGTATCCGGCCCCGAAATCAAAGCGACACTGTTCGTTCATGGAATAATGTAGTCCGGGCAGCTGGGGAAGCTCCTCCCATGTGTGCTCAAACGGGTCGTCACGAAGACAATCATATGAACTACAGTGAAGAATGGGGTGGTATGTAATCCACAGTCATACTACTCAATTCATTGGATGTGTATGATTGCGTACAGTATGTATGTCCGGCACTCAATGTCGCCCCTAAAATTCACAGGGCCCGGATCGAGCTGCATTCAAACCCTAAGGAAGCCCTAAAATATTCCAGGTTTTTCCACCTGAAGACAGCTTTGCTAGTACTCACTGTAGGTAGCGTCCTAGTTCCTGTTGACTACAGCGGGACCAGTGAAATCGGTGGAAAGCAGCCTGCACCAACGGGGCCATGATGCTCCCCATTTGCACCTCATCTCCACAACGATTTCCCTGTCCATCATGCTCCATACCCAACCTACAATACATCAAAAGACAAATCTCTGGAGACTTTATTCATGGAGGATTTTAATACACCCAACGTTATCATGACTTTTGTCTGTGATTACTGGTCATGGATTTTGAATAGGATGAACGTTCAAAAAAAAAGTTTACATACACCTTGCAGAATGCGTAAAAAATTGAAAATGAAGGCTTGTTTTTAATTTAGTTCTGCCCTTAACAAGTTATTGACAAATATTTACAGAAAGGTCACAAAACAGAAAAAAATAACCGAGTTCAAAATTACATACACCGGATTCAATGTTACTGGACAATCAATGAGAGTTTGAGGTAGATGTTACGCAACTATTACAATAGATACAAACATAAAGTGACACTCAAGAAGCATACACTTAAAAGTCAGGTGTATGTAAACTTTTGGACAGGGTGACCAGTTGAATTTGTCTTTATCCTATTTTTTCATTTAATGTATTGTCCTTCAGAAGTCCCCCTGTAGTCGATAATTGTATCACTCATAATAGCATATGAAAAAGGTTTTTTTATGCTTTAAAATGGCTTGAATGTAACTCTACACCCTTTCTTAATTTAGTATACGTGGATTGATGAATACAGTAATTAGTCCCCGCCTCCATTCAATAGATATATGTGTGGTGTGAATTAAATGCACCTTTATTCAAAAAGCAAGAAAGAAACTCCACCCAGATCAAACTATAACCTACAAATGACATCATACAAATTAGCCACGTGGTGATGCCCATTGCCATGAGACATCTTGATCTGAAGCCTGCGGGGTGATACTCACACGTGGCCGGTTTCATGCGCCACCACAAAAGCTGATGAGAAACCATCTTCGTGATTGAGGGTGCAGCTGCGTACGGGATGACACATGCCTGTGACAGGAGCGTAACCTAACAACACATAACATAACAACAGCTTATATCTTTAGGACTGGGGTCAACATCATATCAAGGTCATTGATCACTTCACTACCCTGCATTCCTGTAGGCCCAAACTCTTGGCGAGTGAGAAAGATGGCGTGATCGTGGTATTCTTTGTCATTGGTGTCTTTCCTCTGCTGTTCGAAAGCCCAGCGACACACATTCTCCAAACTCTGAGAAGGGTTGCCCAGTTCAATGAGACTTGAAGACTGCAAGCAAAAAAAGGTCTTAGTCGTACTTCAAGGAAAGATTTTACTTTTGCTTTATTGTGCTTGATACATCAATTCAGCATCTGTGACATAATGTTGACTATAGCAAATAACATTCCATCTTACAGCAAACAATACTTTTACGATATTCATTCATGTTCATTGTAAACCTTTACTATTTCATATTTTAAATCCTATGTTGTATCTGTTAATGCTAGTTATTGCATGTAAAGTAGCATGAATGAACCACTTTACAAAGACTTAAAAAGATGTGTTAGCTAGTTAGTAAGTTCATGTTAGCTAAAGCACAATATTACAGAACGAAGCAATAGTATAAAATGTGACAGTACAACAAACAAATGTCCAAAAACAGGCACGCTCTTACAGCAGCACTTTGGTATAGAAAACTACATCCACGAGATTCAGCGCATTCAGTGCAAACCAACCCTGCTACTGTACGCACATCCTTCAGACTTTCATTGAAAGTGCATTACACACAAACTTGGGATTCCTATTACAAAAATGCTGTTTAATACATCTGAACCCAGATATTCATTTAAACTGTGGCCAGAACTATTATTGTACATCAGATCATTATACAATCAAACAACACAATTGTTTATTTGGTATCACTTTAAATGTAAAAGTCATCAACACAAACAGTACAGTGTGTGAAATAAAACTCAATATTTTTCTATACCCAAATCAACTCTTATATTATAAAGGTGTTGTTATTATTACATTAAAGCTCACGTGGACAAAGGCTCGTTCTGGAGATAATGTGTGTGAAGAAACATCCAGACAGTGTTTTGATGACGTGGCTACAAGAGCAATGAAAGTAGTAGATCCCTTCCAGATGTGTGTCCTAAAATGCCTCTCCCCCCCCCCCTCAACTGCGAGACAGTGTAATGCTGCTAGTACGCAATAGGGGGCGACCTCATCATGCCAGTGCTGTGAGAGAAAGAGGGCGGTGGGAAGATAACTCAGCATCACTCACAGTAAAGCACAAGTGCATCTATTTCTTAATTCTCTCATTATGTTACAGACTGATTAAATTAAACAATAGGTCCGTGTGCATACAGTAGAATAGTAGTTCTCATATTCCACTGCTGGTATGCTGACTTAAAAACAACAGCAGTTTTTATAACAACAATAAAATTATTCAAATAAAACATTTGACCATTTACTGGATTTTAAATGATGACAATACTAATTATAATAATATTTTTGTGCAACAATCTGCATTTTAGTGCCTAGCAAAAGAGCATACAAGTACTGGGACATACTAACATGTAACATATGTGACCATTGTGACCATAATGCAACTTGTTGCATTTCAGCTTTTCTTCATTTGTTATTTCTTAATGAATTTTATTTTCTAAATACAGTTTATAGGGATAGTTCACTCAAAAATGATTTTTGTGTGATCTGTCTCTTTAATTGATGAATTCTTTATAGCATCACTAAACTGCTCTCTTTCTCTGGATAATATCAGCTGTTACAGTGTGCATGGATCTGATGATTGATTTGTCAAACAGGAACACTGACTTTGGGTTTCAGCAGTTTTATAAGGATGACAGAAATGAAAGCTATAGCGTAGGTTCTACCAGGAAGACTAAATGCCACGTCATTCATTACATTTTGATCTAGCCAATCATCCCAATCAACTCTTGGTGTATATAAATTCCCAACTCAACCTCTTTTGCGTGTGCAGATGCAACGCTGATGTTCACCTCCATCTTCCCCACCACCAGGTTGACCCTATCCATACATCGGGGGTAAGCTCCGCCCCTGCCTTCAACTCAGGCAGGAACTGCGGAAAGCTACAACCCTTCGGCTGAGTTATGGACTGGGTTCTACGCCAAAGAACTATATCATAGCTGCATCCTTTTGCTTACAAATTGTTAAATAAATGCTATCAAATGTTACATTACCTCCTGAGTCTTTCTGGTAGAACAGTTTGTCTCATACGTATTGACAATGTTGAAAAATAAGTGAAGATAAATCTCTCTTATGCTATTTGTATGTTTTTAAGAGTTTGTTATCTACATTTTTACTATGTCACATGTGTTATATTTTCTCAAACATCACACTACTATATACAGTATGTATTTTTCTTCAAAAATTGTGTTTTACAAAAAAATGTACTGCTTAGACTTATATCAAATACCATATCAAAACCTGAAGATACGTGATATAAGTTGGGCAAACCAGGACACAAGCATGCGTCTTTATCTTTTCTGATGTATTATACAGAAATATATTGTAAATGTTTACACATGGGTGTGCGCACAAAACTCAACTTTATTGTTATTCCTTCACATACACAGTAAACAGAACAACAAGTGAACCAAGATGCACAGACAACAAGACAAACTGTACAAGTCAGGTACATATTAAAGAGCTATGGTGTGAGTTTCTGTGGATTGATGCAGGTTATAAAACATGTCAAAGTAGCAGTCGATGGGAAGAGTTCAACAGATATGTTCGAGGCGAGCAGGGTCGTGCCGCTGCCGACAACACCGGTTGCTACAGTAATTGGAAATGATGGACAACCTGCTGGCAAGAAGGGCGAGGCTGAATGCTGAACGGGGCTGCGGAGGAGAGGAGTGGGTGTGGAAGAGAAAGAGAGACGTGCTTTAATGTGTCTCCCTCATGAACTCAGACTTTTGTTAACGCTGGCTATAGTGCTAGTAAATGCATAGCTAAACAGATGTGTTTTGAGTCTGGATTTGAATGTGACTACTGTTGGAGCACATCTGATCTCTTCTGGAAGCTGGTTCCAACTGCGACTGGCATAATAGCTAAAAGCTGACTTTCCTTGCATTGAGTGAACCCTTGGTATTTCTAGCTGATGTGATCCTAATGATCTGAGTGATCTGTTGGGTTTATATTCAATGAGCATATCAGCAATGTATTGAGGTCCTAGTCCACTGAGTGATTTATATACCATTAATAATACTTTAAAATCAATCCTAAATGTAACTGGTAGCCAGTGTAGTGACCTGAGGACCGGTGTGATATGTTCATATTTTCTGGTTCTGCTCAGAATCCTGGCAGCAGCGTTCTGAATGAGCTGGAGCTGTCTAATGGTCTTTTTGTGAGGAGGCCATTACAATAATCCACCCTGCTGGTGATGAAAGCATGCACAAGTTTCTCTAAATCTTGTCTGGAAACAAAGCATCTAATTCTTGCAATATTTTTGAGATGATAATATGCTGATTTAGTTATTGCTTTGACATGACTACTGAAACTAAGGTCCTACTCCGGAATAACACCAAGATTCCTGACTTGATGTTTAGTTGTTTGACCTCTAGCGTCAAGGTATGCATTCACCTTGAGAACTTCATCTTTGTTTCCAAATGCAATGACTTCAGTTTTCTCTTTGTTTAACTGAAGAAAGTTTTGGCACATCCAACTGTTAACTTCATCAATGCATTTGCACAGGGAGTCAATGGGATTGCAGTCATTAGGGGATAGAGCTAAGTAGATCTGAGTGACATCTGCATAACTGTGATAGGCAATTTGGCATACTGTATTAAATACAGTATGCTGTGATATTACTTCATTTGACTCATATTGAACATCCATAGCGCATATCCATGTGTTAGGTGAGGAGACGCCCTGTGCCGCTCTAATGTATACGGTCCATATCAACTGTGGCACTGTGGTTCAAATGGCCCAGTGTCAGTCTCTTGGTCTATTTACAATCTATCTAACTTTGGAAAGATTAGTATAGTGTGTATATGTAAGACAGTTGGCATTGTAAAAACTTCATCCTGGCAAGACAAGGCCACTACAAATCAGCCCGACCTGCGGCAAACCTCTCTCCAACCTGAGAACCACATGTGAACACCACAAAAACCCCACGCCATCTTTTACTGAAAACGTCATCATTTATGTGTTGTGAGCTATTCCTCTGACTGAGTGAACCCATCAATTCTCCATCAATCTGTGATGAGATCTTGATAGTACAGATGTGAATAACCTGTAAGTTATGGCTGTTTCTGGAGCAGTTAGAGTGCTCAGATTATCTGAGGTTAGCTGCCTGATTTGAGGGTTAGGGAAAAGAAGTTCAAGATTTGTGTTTATGAATGAGGCAGGGTGATAATTGATTTTTTTTTATAAAGCATTCGTAATTCTACTTCCCAGGATATTTGCCTTGCTGGGTCCTGTAGGATGAGTATTTGTATGCGTTTTGGGGAAATCAGCACTCTGTATGCTTTGGTGTTGAACTGTGAAGGCGTGTGACATTGAAAAGACTCCCATGGGAACCCTATGCTTTTGTTCCCTAAGTTTTAAGTCCATTGGAAAAACAGGCTCCAGCTAGGAAACGGTGAGCAACCAGGACCCAGCAAAAGATACAAGCTAAACTGCCAGTGCATTTGTGTTGGTGCAAATGTTAAAAAGATGGCTGAAGTGGTGCGTGCCTATACATACAGTATAAACAGCTGATCAAATGTCAAACTGTCACCATAAAAAAACCCTACGGTGGTAAATGAACACACACAGGGAGAGAAAGAGGGTGAGAGAGAGAGAAACCCTAACATACAATAAATCCTGCACAGTAAGACCCTAAAAGTCTTCACAGTGGACCTTGGAACCGGTTCAGATCTATATTTTAAGTGATCAGTTGAGTCCAGGTCGGTCCCAGTTTAACGGGTCTGAATAACACTGGCTATGTTAACATGCACAAAATTGTGTCAATCTAACTGAATTTAATTCGACAGTACGGTTTATATGTACCCTAAACATGCAATCTGATTAATTAAAATGTTGGTTTATATGTACATTCAATATAATCCCAACCAAATGTCTGTAAAAGCGCACAGCCAGGGTTGCCAGATTCACGAATCAAAACCAGCCCAATAGACATTCAAAACTAGCCCAAAAGCATCCCAATGACTATTCACAACCCAAATACCAATAACTAATTAACAAAATCTTTGAGCCACAGAAGAAAAAACTAGTGAAAACTGTTTAAAAGTAGCCCAAATCTAAACTCGAAAAAAGCAGAAGACTTGTCAACGCCACCCAGCGCACAGCATCTCTCGTCGAGTTCACACTTTATCTCTGGACAAAAGTCAAAGCTGAGCTGGAGAAAGTTTTTCTTAAGAAGTTATGAAAACACAACTTTCGAAAGGGACCACGCTATTTCATTGCTTTATGTAGCCAGATGTTATGAAAGTACATAAGAACGCGGCAGAAAGTACAGTGCGTGACGCCATTACCTCAATAATACATTGCCATTGCGTATTTCTGTGACATGAATCATGTGATACGTAAATATGAGAATATAAATATGAAATAATAACCATCACAGAAAACTTTCTCCTACTTCACAAGAAACATCATTCTGTTTGATTTATAAGCTTGTTTCCTCATGGGGACCTCAAAATGTCTCCACAAGGTCACAAAAAAACTGGTATCACTATCACAATGTGACACACAAACACACACGCACGCATGCACGCACACACACACACACACACACACACGCGCACACACACACACACACACACACACACACACAGATGGTAGCAAATGCTAATCTCAAGCGCATTGCACTGAATGAACAGATCATTGGCAAACAGTTTTATTTTGTAAGCTGACTCAAGATATATAAATGAAAAGCTGTAATATAAAATCACCCATCACAGTTTTATAATCTGGAATAATTTGTGGATTAGGCTCTTTAAATCGGCAAGAGTGGAATTATTAGGATATGGATTGTGTGCATTAAAGTCGGGTAACCTACAACAGAAAATGCTGCTAAGCTAAGACAATGTTTTATTTTCAGAGACGGACACTAATTAAGTATTTTTACTTTCGACATAAAAGTACACTTTTAATTATTCGTGTTTTTCTTTGGAAAACATACATTACAAAGCATAATATCATAATTTTTACTCCACTACATTTCATAATTTCAAGTTTTTGGTTTATATTTAATATTTAAGTACATTAAACATCTAGTAAATTTTTTACTTTTACTTAAGAAAAGTAAAAGTTTAATATGCAATATAAAAGGAATACACAGTATGATTCTATGCTTTAGAATGTAATGAACATTTTTTAGTAAAGTAAAGTAAAGTTTTTCCCAAGACAAACAGTCTTTTAAAGCACAGATGCTTGGAAGATTCACTTAAAATACTCAAGAAGTGTTTATTTTCACAACTTGTTTATTGTCTTAAAGGGCACCTATTATGCAAAATCCACTTTTACAAGATGTTTGGACATAAATGTGTGTTGGCAGTGTGTGAATTTTTTTGTTTTTTAATCTCCATTACACCAAAGTAGTCTCATTAGACATGCCGTTTTGATTCATGCTACTGTATAATAAATGATCTGTGGGGTATTTTGAGCTGAAATTTCACAGGCACATTCTGGGCACACCTGAGACTTATATAACATCTTGTAAAAAGGCCATAATATGTGCACTTAATAGCAATGTGCTGTGGAATATTTGCCGACCGGGTCCAGTCGAGTCTGTGTCTTTCTGTCCTGGTTCGGGTCCAGCTATCAAATAATAGACGGGTCTTTCTTTAGTCCGGGTATTAAATTTGTGACATTTCTTTGTTCCAACTCTTAGATATTAGACGGGTTCGGGTCGGTTCTGTGTAGCACATTCACAAATCTCTTCGGGTTCGGGTACAAATGTTTGGACATGTGAAGACCTCTACCCTGAACATGCACCAAGAGAGTAAATATGGTGAATTTAGATGTTTGTGTTGATTCTGCTGGATTTATACTACACAGCACATCTCATCTCATCAGATTCATGATTAGGGTAAGGGTTAGGTTTCT
This sequence comes from Misgurnus anguillicaudatus, assembly GCF_027580225.2. NCBI lineage: Eukaryota > Metazoa > Chordata > Actinopteri > Cypriniformes > Cobitidae > Misgurnus > Misgurnus anguillicaudatus. The sequence goes on along the minus strand of NC_073352.2, from coordinate 36,014,580 downwards.
TACTTTTTTGGCATCCACCAAAACAATCCGAACTAGCACCACATTTATTCGTGCCCCGAGAGAATGGTCATGATAGATTTCATTCACCTGTAGAGAGAAAAGAAGAATTATACTTCACATTAAAATACTAGACATGCTTTAATATTATAAGTGCAAAGCCTTACTGCAAAAAAGATTGTGTTTAGGTTCTTAAAACTCAAGGTCAGACTTCAGGCTAAAATTCAACAGTAAATGTGATATATGACTACATACAGTATCAGTATGGCATACTTAAATCATTATTATTGGTCAGCCTTTATGTTTGTCAGTGAGTTTTGAAAATATTTAACCAATAAAAAGTTTTAAAAAGTGCTTGTCAACGTGGACAACATAGTGTGTTATCATTTAAAGATACAGTGTTTCTTGAAAATAATATCCAATTTGGACATACAAGCTTTCGGGAGGACAGTAATAATGTGATACTCAAGACTCAATATTCTAATCTCACTTATCGACTTGTTTTTTATCTCTTTATCAGACAGATCATTCAAGTTCAAAGGTGTCCTGAGATGAGGTGATGATTTTAAAGATGAGGTGATCAACTTCAGTAGTTCAGTCTGCAAAATACTGGTACTGACCCAACAATAAGGGTAGATTTGCATCATGCAATCTGCCATTTAAAAAACATACATACATAAATGTTAAGAGTAAAGCAACATTATCACACTAACAATTGTTTTAGTAAAACACAAAGTGAATTTTTCACATGTGATGACTATGAATCAAAACCCTTCCAGGATCCTCATACTGCACACTGATGTATGCAGCCTTTTTCCCATGTGACAACTAGCCCCAGTGTCCTTTACTATCTTTTTATGGTCATTATTTGGTCCTCACAAAGTGAGCAAAACCTGACACACACGTCAAAACACACAAACACAAGCTGGACCAATCAAAATCTGGGCCAGACCCACTAATGCACAAGAGAGCCGTTTTCATTTCCCAGGATTCTGCGGTTTGACTTCTCACCCCTCGCCTCAGCCATCTTAACTTATTCAGTTGGCAGAAGGATAGGCCTAATGCACTGTGGGAAACACTGTCCCCAGACAGAGAGGGAGACAGAGACAGACAAATTGGTACAGAAGTTCAGACGTGGTGTCCTCTGCTGCTCTGAAAGCCCGCTAATGAGACATCGAGATGTATACACAGCCGACAATAATGAGATTTCTGATGGAAAGACTGAAAAAGGGGGGAGGAAGAATAAGAGACACAACCAGAGAAAAAGGAGAATTTAAAGGAGGGTCGGAAGGAAAGAATGGAGGTGCGAAATGGGACGGAAGCCTAAGCAAAAAATTACACAACACATTTACAGAAGCTCATGTGTCGCCGTACCTCCTCACCTGCTTTAACACGTATGATACACCGGTTGCTAAGCAACCTGCAAGCTTCAGAGTAGGGTGGAGTCAACTGCATTGCATGCAGTTGTAGCATCATCTCTTTTGTCTCTATATGTCTATGTTCCTGCGGGTCAATTAACAGCGCAAAAGGTTGTGGGTTTGAAGCCCAGGGAACACATACTGTATGAAACATACAGCTTGTATGCACTGTAATGCACAGAAATTTAAAGTCCTGTGCCCGGTTGCATGAAAGTCCTTAAGCTAAGAAATCCCTTAAATATAAGGTTAAGGGTGCCCTTAATAAAAAATGGGTTGCAAGAAAAACCCTTAAGTGAACCTTAAGGCTGTCAATAAGTATTTACCCTTAAATGCTAAAGTATTACCTTAAGTTCTGCTATGCGTTGCAACAAAGTCCTTAAGTCACATTTTCCCTTAAAAACTTAAGGGACTATAACAGGTCCCTTAACGTCACACGCGATGGCTGATTTTATGGTTATTTAAGAAAATGAAGTACCAACGCGCATTTCTAACCATCGAAATAATCCCTAGAGAAAAAGATGCGCATTTATTAGGAGAATCGCGGTTTGATCCTCCGTCAATCTAAAGTGTTTCCAGTTTGAATTACTTTGAGGTTTTATACACGCGGCACTTTACAGTCTGTTACGTATTTGCGATGTTTCATTGTACACAAATCTGCCGTCTGTTGAGCTGCGTGCGTTGATTTGTTACCGCTGTGAGATTTTGTAACCATAGCAACCGCGTCTCCGCTGCCGTGTTTTGGCAGAGACTACCGTAAAATACTTAGTATAAACACTTAGGTAAGGGTGACAGTTAAGACCTTTGTTGCAACCCTCTTAAATAAATCACTTACTTCAGGGATTTTTTTCTCCCTCAGGGAAACCCTCACTTAAGGAGTTTCATGCAACCGGGCACAGATAAATAACCTCTCGTTTTTATGACCCACAGTTCAGTTTCAAATTAACATACTCTATGGGCCTTTTTTAACCATCTAAGCGCATTGTCTAAATCACATGCTCCAAAAGGGTGTGTCCAAATCCACTTTTTGCTAATTTAACAACAGGAAAAATGTAAAAAATCTAAAAGGGTTGTTCCTATTCTCGTAATGAGTAATGGGTGTGTTTTGGGTGTAACGTGCAATAAACCAATCAAAGTCCCAGCTCTTATCCCCTTTAAAACCCAGTTGCGTTTGTGCCATGACGATTCCCTATTTAGAATTTGTAAACTGTAAACTGAAACATGATCAGTGTAATCTCAAAGAATAATTTACAAATATGCAAGAAAAGGTTTGTACTTCAAAAATACTTTATTTGTAACAAACAGGAGATTAAGAATTTATAAACGCGTGGCATTACTTAAATAAGGTTCTAATCTCACCATATGCCAGTGCTTCTCAATAATTTTCTGTCACGCCCCCCCTAGGAAGAAGTAAACATTTCGCGCCCCCCCAACTCTCCACCGCGACTGTAAATAGTATAATTTGTCTATAAAATGACACATCTGCAAAGCATTGTATCCTTATTAACATTAAAGAAAACACAAAAAAAGAAATATCAATCAACTTACAACAAAGAATAACTTTATTAACATTGTTTTTTCTGTAACAGTCTGTAACAGAAAAGACTTAAAATGCATCAATTTGCCTGAAATAAAAAAATCAATCCTTATTTACAGTATATTTTTTGACCATTTGATACTGAAAAATAAAATTAAATATAATCAATAAATAATAATAAAAAACTCAAGCGGCTTATCAGCGTGTTTGGGGTGTAATGTCTTTAAGTGACGATGCAAGAAAATCACTTCCTGAAAAAGTATTTTCCCTGGGGTCTCACGCGCCGCCCCTGGTGTCGCTTCGAGCCCCCCCTGGGGGTCCCGCCCCACTATTTGAGAAGCACTGCCATATGCAAAGGTACAGTCATCATACACAATAAATCCGTGGGGTAGCATTAAAAATGAAATGCACTTTTTAAAAGCAAAAATAAATATGCTTACTTTCTAGGCTACAGGTGAGGGCTGCAGCCTTTACGCCTTATAACGTCTCGCAATCGGTCCACATTTATGTCCAAGAGACTCAATAATAATTTTTTGCATTTCAATCCTTTAATTTTCCATATTTAAAAATGTTTGTATGCTGTTGCGCATCGATGCATCAAAAAAGGAAATGCGCATCGTCGTCCCATTTATGGCATGTATTACCAATGCGCTCTTTAAATAACAAAAACAATATTGCGCGATTGACTTTAGAGCAGGTTTTAGTTGGTCAATGGCGTAGTCTATTTTAGTTGCTTCAAAATACCAACGTGTCTGAATACACCTCATTTTCAAACCAAAAAAGCGCATGGGGCACAAATGGGTGCTATTTAAACAACGTGAAGTTGGCCATGAAAATGATGACTGCGCCGGGCTGAAACTAGCAATAAACGCTTTGCGCTGCATCGCACCGAGTGTATGATAGGGCCCATTATGTCGCCGCACCTGAAACAATCTCATCTTTGAAAGTACTTTATAGGACTTTTTATGGATTTCTTTAGAAATTATAAAGACCGGAGCTCTTTGGCTCGGTTGCCTTAGTAACCGTGCTAATGCAGACGACTGGTAAAAGCTTAGATGACTTCCAGGTGACCATGACTCCAGCTCTCTGAACGCTAATGATGGTTAAACTGAGGCACGACTTTCATGCAGAACACACACTGTGCAACACCTCAAGACTCTGCATTAGGAGAAGCATTGCATGATGGGATATGAATACTGCCTTGTTTCCAGGCTGCACTTTAAAGAAGAGAAACAGCCATGACTGGCACTGAAATTCTGCACACATTCACACATGGTAGAAAAGATTGAACATGTGAAACCGGACAGAGTCACACATCTTCAGCAACATAAACACAGGGTTCGTCTTCAACATCTGACAGAACAAATGTCTCCGTTAATGACTGTGAGAGTGTACACGTGCTTCTGCTGGCCTTGTGCAATGGCTTTCATCAGCCTACAGGTAACTAATGGAGAGTCTCTGCTGAATAAATGCAGAATAACAATATTTGTCTTCCTGTAGATCACCTGCTACAGCATTGCCTAAATCAGGCTCTTATGTTTAGGTTCAGTCATTTTACTTGGCAGTGGCAATGAATAATGGCTATGAAATGGCAAATGTCATTCCTTTGGTATTTATGACACATAGTCTTTCGCTGCAAAACCCTCTAAATACACAAAATGGAAATACTGAATGAACGAAATTAATTGGATTCAAAGCGAAAATCATCTATTTGATGAATGTATAATACATGCCAAGAACATTCTGTCAATATCATTGTCTCAATATGACGGTGGTGGGCTTTTGTGGTCTTCGGAGCTCTTCGTATATACTGTAAATGCCTCGAAATAAAGCACGTTACATAAATGAATTCTTGCCATTCAAATTTAACCTCAACATTTTTTTCTTTCTACAAATTACAATCCACAAACAAACAAATGTAATGCTGAATTGCTATTGGTCTCTTTAAGACTGCGAGTGGAGCGTGAAGGTGGTCTTCTCTATATTGCTGTGTAATGTACAGGAATGTTCAGAGATATGAGGGGACGCACTGATGGACAAACTCATTACTGAATCTCTGCCATTTTCACTTGACATTTTGGACCATTATTACCTATCTGACATTTCAGGACGAGAACAACGCGTCTATGAAGAGCTGATTACATAATGTTCTGCGTGCCTGGACGCCTTGTTTACACCTGAGCAGCAACTAATAGAGAAGGAAGCAATTAATATAGCCGCCTATTCACAATTCACACAATTAATGTGTACACATAAAGGTCTCGACTCCATCACGCAGGCTGGCTGAGTCGGTCGCTTGTGCAAACACTCCATGTGAAACGAGTCCGACTACAAGCATTAGAGACACGTGAGCCATGTACAGCTGCAGGAATAGGAACATTGATCTCAGATCAGCAGGGGGTTTTTTTCAAGATAAAACCGAAATCAGTAAATTTGTTGTGAAAAGTGGGTTTTGATACTTAATGGGTATCAAAAAAAAAGACTTTAATGAATATTGCTGGATAATCTTAACATATCAGAAAGACCAAAATGCTACCAACATTGTTTATTGTATAAAAGTAATCAACAATTGGCATCCTAATGACGTTTGAGAATTTGTGGCCCTGTCTGTGAAATCCAGTCTAAAGTCTCATAATCTAATGATGAGATTCTAGGAGCATGCTTACACCGCACGACTCGATTTTAGGATTTATGAAGCCTTTCTGAAAGGGCATCGTGCCACCCACATTCAGTCCTGGGTGATGCCCGTAGTAGGCAGATCAGTGCTCAGACATCTACTAATCTTTCTTTCCGTATTTTGAGACACCAGCAGCCACTGGCCAAGAGCACTTATAACAGCTGACGGTAGAAACAAGCCGTCTTCTAGCTTTAAAGGTATAGTTCACTTTAAAACGAAGATTCTTCCTCATTTATCACAATACTTCCAAAATATTTTTTTCCTATTATGGTCACTATCTGCTGTGTGTTTACCATCATTTCTCAAAATATCTTCTTTTCTGTTGATCAATTCATACAGGTTTAGAACAACATGAGCATAAGTACATGATGACAGATTTTTTATTTTAAAGTGAACTATCCCTTTAATTTGACAAAAAACAATCTCAGGTACTACGCATAACACATCATCGCATGCAGCCACTGATTGCAAAAAGATGATCATTTAAGAGGAAAATTCTGCAAAAATCTGCTCTCACAGCTCATCACATTCTTTCATGTCTCTCACTTTTCTCTCCTTGACTCCCGGAGAGCGAGAGAGACATGCGCCCTCCGAAAGTGAGCAAAGTAAACTTTCAAGAAGAAGGCAGCAAGAACTCAATGCGTGGGAGAGAGAGGAGACGCGATGTTATTTATATATTTCTGTTTATCTGTTTTCCTGTCATTTATTCTGTACGCGGCGTTTGAAACACCCCCTAGGACGAGAACAAGAAGGGAGTAAAGGAAATAACAGTGGCACAGCTGCAGAAAATGTTCGGGGACTCGTGATAACCGGAGAAAATATGCAATATACAGACAAATGGTGAGGTTATAACAGATTGTTTTACCCGCCTTTATATCCCATTTTATCTTAGATGGAGTGATCCGTGATGTAGAAAAATGACTGCAGAACTGATCTAATATGTGTCTGATTTTACCTCCCATCATTGACCATTACAGATGATATAATATTCCTCATATTGTTTGTGTCTAGAAGGTCTCTCTCTCTCTCGGTCTCTCTCTCTCTCTCTCTCTCTCTGCGTAGGTTTAATTTGTGGAGATTAAAGGATGGATAGTGAGGAGCAGATGAGAGTGTTTTTTTCCTGAGGCATATTTTCCCTTCAGCTTACTGTCACCTTGAACCACGTGACACAAAACCTGCTGGATCTTTACCTGAGCTAGACATTCGCATGACAAAAACAAAGAATCTATATTAATTTATATTCCTATATACAGTACTATAGCACTGTTGTCAAACATAACAAATACTGCTAAACCTTACTAGCTTAACTACGTTTTTGCTCTGGATCACTACTGAGAGTAAATGTCCTTTCCTCTGTTGATATTCGCATATTATTTATTGTATTGTACTAACTGTCATGATTATGCACCAATAATTATTGTAGTATTGTATATGTATGTATGCACGTATGTTATACTTTTTTTATAACACAACATGGCTGTTGAATGTTTTATTCTCATTGTTTGAGAAATGTTATACTGCATTATTTTTTGACCTCTCAAATGTGTTAAAATAACCACCAGAGCAATGTCTGTGGTAACTGTGGTATAAGAGGAATAATTCAACGCCCCATCGTCAGGTATTCCTTACTTACTATTAACTTGTAAACATTGATTTGAACAAAATCAGCTCTGGAAAAAAACATCATTATCAAGAACTTACAGACCATGAGATTTCTATTAGTCCAATACGAGAGCAAGCAGTCCTACAGTCAATAAATGTTAAAGAATACTATAGTATGTCAAGAATAAATGTAGTCATTTTGGTATGATAACACTCTGCCTGTAATGCCCTTTCTTCGTCGATTATTATAACGCTGTCATAATTGCGGCGCTGTCTATTGTTCTTTGATTTTTCTCAAGGGTATCCTAAACACAACAGGCAGCGTGGGTGGCCTGAGCATGCTTACAATGTTCATAAGAGTAAGGAGGTACTTCTCCACATGTTGCTGCCCGTGAAACTGCACCACAGAGTCATCCACCCCCAGCAAAACCTCGATGTTGTAGGCTCGCTCCGGGGACTGTCTGCGGGCTCGTCGGCTCTGGTTTATGCTGCGTTCGACACCTTGATAGAGGGTTTCCAGATCCATCAGGCCGCCCAAGTCAGCACCTACGAAGACACAGATGACACTGTATTTACTACAAACAAAGCGTTTTCTGGACTGGCTCACCCCCAAAATGAAAAAAAGGCTGTCAACTTTCAATCACATTCACCTACAAACCAAGATGACTTAGATTTATTGACATTTATGCAGTTGCAGACACTATAAGACATTCAATACATACATTTCACCAATATGCATGGATCAATGCACCAACTGAGCTACGGGAACACAATGAACTATTGTTTTCTGTGGAACGCAATAAGAGAAATGATGGATCTGCGTGAGAAACAAAAGACTTTTTAAATTGTGGTTTAATCCAGCAAGTCTGAATGAGTTGTTCACAAATTTGACTACAGGAGAGTATATAGTGTAATAAGCTTAAACATTTACAGCATTTAACAATTTACCAGAGCCACGGAACATATTAAATCCAATGCTTAATTCCATTGCGATGGCATGAGAAATAGCGCCCAGGCCAGCACGCTATTTAGAAAAATACTGTTTGAATACGGGTTTAGAAAAACTGCAAAAAAGATCATTCAACAGACAGTCACAGAAGAAAAAGCCATCCCGTGTTATGAAGAGAAAGATATCAAAATGTCACAAGGTCATTGCCTTCACAGGCAGATAGATGGCAGATAGCGTACAGAACACATTGAGGAAGATCTATCACCTTGTCTTCATCACCCAATCGGCTGGGGGCATCTTCTATGCTCCAATTATGTAAGGTTTCCAAGGCAACCTGCTCATGGGTAAACCAACGCTCGGTGCAGACTAATATTAGCTCACCAGTCACTTTCTTATTGGATGATAATCCGAGAGTAAGAACAATATTCATCATGTTAACGCTGAGAGTCAGTTTCATATTATTAAAGGACTACAGAGGCACAGAAAAGCACAGAGAAATGGGCTTGTTTTCTTCTTCACTCTTCTTGTTATTTTGGAGCGTTGTAGATTTCCTCTCACCAGCAGGTGGTCTTTGTCTTTACCGCTGGTGTCAGCAGATTTCCACTCAAAATTAGCAGAAAGCTTATACAACAAAAAACTATGAATGTGACCTTGGCTCTTTTGTACAATACTGTACGCGTATCAAAACAGAAATGAACAAATAGAACGAAAAACTTAAGCCTAGAAGTTTTTGTGGAAAAAGTTTGATCTTATATAAAGTCTTATGATGCAACTGTTACTACTGCAATCGCTTAAAACTCAAGAAAACGGTTCACCTTTTTTCCATTAAATGCTGCTTAGTAAAAATCGCCTTCATTAAATATATTTACATATGGTAAAAATATGTGATCCACCCAAACTTAACCCGTCACCCTGTCTCTGCTTTGGTGTCACGAGAGAATATTCACATTCAGGCTGAGGAGCACTCGCCCTTATCAAGACACAAACCTACTTTGTCTTTCAACCTTTGCAAAATGTCAAGAAAACCTGTGAGGGAGAGAGCGTGGGGAAAAAAGATTGATATCATTCTTTGGGTTATAGATTTCCTTCAAGTGGATGTACACAACAATAGGGTACAGTAAGCTTTGTGTCTGCTTCAGGATGTGTATCCATAAGTTAGTCTAATGTACTGAGCTCACTAAAGTTTCTTATGCGATAGCCGTCCCCCTGACCTACAAACAGCCCGGAAAAGTTTCATCAGCGCACACTCGCACATACAGTACAGTCATTTATAATATCACAAACGCCGCAAAATGTTTTGAGTCCAAAAAAATGCATAATAAATATCTGTGCATGAATGTGTAAAATGACAAACATAAAGATTATTATCACAAACCTGTGTTCTGAATTAGTAGTTGCATGCAAATCTATGCATAAATCTATAGAAATATGCAAACTTGAAAGAAAGAAAGAAAGAAAGACAGATGAGCTGTGCGTGAATGGCGCCTTGTACGATGGTGCTTTATACACCGATGATGTGGATTAAGAGTGTGAAGAAAAGCGTGTGAACTGTACGTACATGAAGCCAATGTACCAGCAATGTTTCTGTGTTCTTGATGAAGGCTATCACAACCTTTGAGAAACCTGATCCAGCTACACATATTTTCTAGGAGCCAGTTCTCAACTAATGCTCTTTCAGCCTTTTAATCTTTAATGGTGTGTTGTAAAAGCTGAGATCAAATTAAGCCTTTAGGAGCAGGCCATAGAGAGCCGGTAATGATATCAGTAACTAAATCATCTCCAGCAGTAATAAACTATGCCATTTGATTAAGCTCTATATTAATGCCAACAATGCACTAATGTTTACTACTGTATGTACAGAAGAAAGAAGAAATCACATGTGAGTGCACATTAATATAAGTGCTAGCTTTTCATAATCCTTATTGCAGTTGCTAAACACTAACCCAGACGTGTTTTGTACAAGCGAGAGCAATGCATTCTGGGAGAAATGCTTCACTTGGGCTATATCGAGACATCCAGCAATTCACACATTTTACTCTGGATGTCTACACAAGGGAAAGGTTTCAGAGGAGTGGCTCTTAAGAAATACAAGAAAACAGATCGCTTTTAGCCTTTTATTTTGTCACTTCCAGATCTTGAAGATAAACAGAAAATTCCACCCACTCGAGACGTATTGGGAGGGGCGCTGCTGTTTCCCCTTGCGTCCCTTCACCAGACACCTGTTTTAGCACAGGTCAGCTTTCAAATATTCATTTCATTCATTGGCCAGAGACAATGAAAGATGCACTGTGAAGATGTGTTGAATGATGGGAGATTGAGTTTTGGAGCAGGTTGCCTCACGCACACGCAGCAAGATTGCCTGCTTTACCATGGATAAAAGTGCAATGGTATAACCAAAAAAAAAACATTTTTTTTAAAAGATAATCATGCATTAGCATATTATATATCAAAGTGCCATGGTTTTACATTGTTGTGTACTATGACCACTACAGCCACTGAGCCAATGTTAAAGCTCTTTTATACCTCAGGAGCCTTAATGGATGGAGTTTTTCTTGAAAGTCCCTTAAGAGAAATAAAGACGACATAAAAGAGACAAGAGCTGACATTCTAGACATAGTACAGAACTATTCTCAGGGTTTTCCAAACTTTTTGCAGTGTTGTTGTCCATCCATTCACACACACACACACACACACACACAGAAGCACTTGCAAACACACAAACAAACACATGCAAACACACGTAAACTGCTGGCACGCAACAAAATCTCTAAGAGGGTCCCAGTCAGGATGCCGGGGCGGACAAAGGCTGAAGCCGGCCGGCGGTCGAAGGCTGCACAAGGCAGGGGAGCGCTGATCGCTGGAGCCTGGGAGAAAACACAGCACAGCAGAGAGAAAAAGGTAATAGTAGGAAAAAATAAAACAACAAACACTATTGAGACTCTTGTCGACTATTCTAGTCAAGTCTTGTTCAGTTATGTTCTAGTATTGCCGTTTAGTGTTTGTTGTATTATTTTTTCCTACTATTACCTTTTTCTCTCTGCTGTGCTGTGTTATCTCCCAGGCTCCAGCGATCAGCACTCCCCCGCCTTGTGCAGCCTCTGGCCGGCTTCAGCCTTTGTCCACCCCGGCGTCCTGACTGGGACCCTCTTAGAAATTTTGTTGCAGGCCAGCTGTCCTCCGGTGTGCCTTCCTCTCTCCCTGGCATCCCTCCACTGGTTCTTCAGTTCCTGCTTCTACGTCCAGCGTTTTTTTTTTGCCTGGGTCTCGTGGTGGTTGTTTAAATAAAGACTCTGTTTCTTGCAACTGAATCTGACTTTTGTCCCTTCCTGACAGAACGAATTCGGCAGATTATGGATTCAGCAGGGGCAGAGTCTGTCCGGTCAGCTCTGGCACAGCAAGGGGCTCTTCTGGGCCAGCACAACACTCAACTCTCGTCCACTTCACGAGAGGTTGAATTTCTCTCCGCCCGGCTTGCTGAACTCGATGCGCAGCTGGAGCGTATGTACCAGGAGGGTAGAGATGCGCGTCCCGCTCCTGAACCTGAGCCTTGTGAGTTTCCTGGACGGTGAACCGTGAGGGCGTGATCCTGGATGGTGATCCACAAGTGTGTGTGTCCCTGGACACTGAGCCGTGAACTGCGTGATCCCCGATGGGAATCCACGAGGGTGTGATCCCAACGGTGAGCCGTGAGGGCGTGATCCCGGACAGGGAGCTGCGAGGATGTGTATCCTTGACGTTGAGCCTCAAGTGTGTGTCCCTGGATGGTGAGCCACGAAGTGCATGATCCCGGACGGGGAGCCGAGAGTGTTCCTGGGCGGTTAGCCACGGGGGCTTCCTTGAACAGTCTGTCCCAGTCTGACTTTTCCTCGGACAACTTCGTCTAAGACCAGTGTTTCTGTTCTGAGCCACGGTTGGCTTTGGTGGCTGGGTTTAACATGAACCCGTTCCAAGTCGCCCTGTCGTACCTGCCTGGACTCCCGCTCTACTTTTATTGTATCCCCTGATCACGGACTACTTCCCTGCCTTGCCCATCCATCCTGAACTTTCTTGTGCATACATGTTTGTTGTTCATATTGTTCCCTGACCTATTGTTTTGTATTTATCCTTGCCCCTGATTTGTTAAATGTACTTTGTCCTTGATCTGTCATTTTGTCTTGTTGGTTGTGTGTGCCCTTTTGGGATGCCAGGTGTTGAGGGAGGGGTACTATCATGGTCCTGCCGCCTGCCGTCATAGTTTTTGCTCCTTGTGGCAGGATCATGACAGCCCCATGCGTTTTGTGGGGTAGCACATGGCTTTTGTGGTGTGTGCTTCCCTGTTTCGTCTTCTGACCCCGCCCCCTTGTCTCCTTGTTAATTATCCTATAATTGTTTAATTCATGTCACCTGCTACCTCATCATTTACTCTCCTATTTAGTGCCCTTGTGTTTGTTGGCCTGTGCTGGTTCGTTTTGTCTCATTTATGCCATGTTTCCTGTCCTGTGAGTTATTTTGCTCCCTCGTGGGCCTTTATGTTATTGTTATTAAAGTTTTGTGTTAAAAGTCTGCATCAGGGTTCTCCGCCTCGTGATTCATGACAATTAAAGCATTTGGAATGTAACATTTTGCTAAATATTTAACAATATAACCCTTTTATACAGTACAAAGAATTATGAATAAAAACTTTATTATTAAAGCAACACTAAAGACTTATTGCTCTTTGCTCCCCCTACAGGTTAGAAGCGTAATTGTTCATTACCACTGTCGTAAATACTGCAGCATAGCTGGCTCTGATTGGATTGTAGGTCTGCCGTAAAGCACGTTTTTGTAGTTTTCACTCGAACTACAGGACCACTAACCGACGGTTGGAAACGTCTTTAGTGAGGTTTTGGCCGATAGAGGGCTGCAAAGCGAATGTGAAAGTGCCATTCACCCTGTTTTGAGTGTATGAATGACTGAAACTATTTTGGAAACGTTATTTTAAGGTAAAAAAACCTCTTTGGTGTTGCTTTAAGAAGAGTGTGTGTAACGTGACTTGCATACAGTACGCATTTTTGCCAGTTCAAAAGAAAACTGTTTAAATGTGATTTTAGTCTTTTTTTATATTAAAGTTTGTTTAACGTTCACTGTTTAGAAACCACTGACATCGCTGTTTTGGTTCAAATCAAAACGTGTGACTTTGGTAGTATTGGCAGTACAGTTAACAACACTTTTGTACCTGGAAAAGATATATGAGAGATAAAGAAGATAAGGTTAACCTTTTATGGTGAAGTATTCATACGTCACAGCAGTGCATCACTGGTGCTTATAGTAAGACGAGAGCATGTGTGGAGAGAGTAAGTGATGATATTTGATACAACAGATCATTGTTACTACTGTTTCCAAATAAAACCTTAAAAACATCTGCTAAACCGTATATAAAAATAGGCCTGATCATGACAGTACGGTACTGTGGGTGTCTATGAATGTGGGCCAAACAGGTCAGCTGATCAAACCCAGGACAGATCAGGTAATAGATTAGGCTACACTGATCTCCAAACGTCTTGAGGTTTTAATAAGAATTCTCTCCTGAAAGCAGGATCACATTATGGTTTACAGAGATCCTTGAACGCACCACTTCAGCTGGAAACAAAGCCATTAACCACCCCAGCTCTCTTAACTACATTATTTGTTGAGTTAAGTATTTGCTGTTATTTTAAAATGCAACCAAGCAGTTTACACTCCATTACATTTATTCATTATACTGGAGGTCAAAGACATTTATTATAATTTTGTTTTGGTTTTTGCACACTTAAGTTTTTAGATACTGCAAGGCGCTCATTCCAAATAACCATGAGATACTGCGGTATTTTTTGAGTGTTTTGTTAACGTCTCTTTTCTAATCTCATACAGCAATCTTGAAATCCTACTTTTATTTTTGCATTTCCATCTGGAAACATTTGTACAGTATAACAATTTCTAAAACATTTAAAGATGTCTCCATCTAATCCAAGGCAAAGGTCCTCATTTTAAAACCATTTAAATGACATGTAGAGTTGGAAAAAGCAACAGAACCTTTGTCTCAGCTGAACAACAACAACAACTTTATTTCAGCAATTCACTTACTCTACAAATCAGCACTATTTACTGAAAATGCATCTGCCGTTTGTCCATGACCCCTATTTAAAGAGAAATAAAAGCACTTCTCAAATCTCTCTGCGTCAGAACAAATATCTACCATTAAGAGTCAGAGAAGAGCAGGCTCAAGTCTTCATGATTTACATGATAAAGAAAATACAGACTGGATTTACTACCCTAAAAAGAAAAGGGGGCAGAGAGTCCAGATTATCCACCTTATTTTTGAAGTTAAAAGCAGAGATGTGACGTATTTCCCTTTTTTTTTTGTACGAGACTTCCGTTTCAATAGCCAGCTGGTAGAAAACAGTGTGGTGGGAGCACACATAAAACATGATTAAAACAGTTAGGGTAAATATTTACTACACTTGTATGATTCAGTGGGAGGATGAAATGAAGAAGTGCCCTTATATATCATATGAAGTATATTATTTTGTGTTGTTGCTCAGGGGTGACGGACGGGTCTTTAAAGTGCCCATATTATGAAAAACTCACTTTTCCTGGGTTTTGGGGTGTTATTTTGTGTCTATGATGCTTCCACACGCATACAAACTTGGAAAAAAATCCATCCACGCTGTTTTGAGTGAGATACAGGTTTCTGAATGTCCTCTGCCTTGAGTCTCAGATTGCACGAGTTCAAACTCAGCGCCGTTGTGACGTAACTAGCCGTTTCGTCACATTCCGTTTTAATTTTCCCGCCCACCTCCCCACTCGCAGGTCTCCACCCACCAGGTAGCTAGAGAGCACAGAGTAGTTAGTCACTTCGCTGATACCTCTATGCTGTTATCATGTCTCACGGAAATAACAGCGCTATTTGGATATTATGGATTATACTTCCGCCTACTTTTAAAAACAAAGTTTTAACGCGCGGTTATTTAAACCTAAAATGTGATCTCATATACAGTGTGTTACAACACAAATAGTCATCAGATTGTAGGCGATAAGACCTTCATGCAAAATCTGATGTAAACAACAGACTATGTTTCTATATTTCACAGATTATACGCATTTGTGGACAAAAATTGTCATTGAATGTATTTTATTGGACTTTCATGGATCATTCACACATCTGAAACAGACTGGATTCGATTCGCGATCGTCATATCAACACAAAAGGTAAGAAGTCACGTTATATTTTGCATGTTGTCATCTTCTGTCACAAAATACTACATTTATGATGCTAGAGCATCTGTATCTCAAAACAGAGACCATACATTGATGCGTATCCCGTAAATTATACCTTTTAAATGTATGATGTTAATATTGTTTGTAGACAGTACGCTATATAGATATTTTTGCAGGCTAGATAGTTTGCAGTGTGGTTTCGAAAGTTTTTTACAAGAATTTTGTAGAATTTTACAATTCTACAAGAACTAAGTAATAGTGCTTTGCCAAACTAAAAGTGTTTTGCCAAACTAACCGAGACAGGGCCTTACCGACCCGGCTTTTCTGACGAGGCTAACCCCGAGCCTTTACGGTCTGAACCTCCCGCTAGCTTCTAGCAATTAGCACGCAGCCCACAAGCAGTATAAATCCCCCGCCGGGTCTTAATTTCTGTAATTTGCGAAAATAATGCATTTGAAAATGTTTTATAACGGGAATATGTTAGCATTGTCCAGGGAAAACGAGTGTATTGTTGAAACTGCTACATCACAATTAACTCTGGAATCATTGTGTGTCATGAGTTTCTTCTCCTGTAGTGTACTTATTAGTGATACTTTTCTGCATGATTTGTCTGTTGGCAACATAAATCGTTAATAATAATAATATATAAAATAACACAGTATGGTCTGTACTGCTCACGATATCACTATGCACGCGCACATGACGTTAGTAGTGGGGCATGATAAAAGGAGCAGCAGCTCATAAATATGTAATGACTAGCTCAAAACGGCACAATCTGAAATGCACTGAAACAGAGGCTCCTAGAGATGGGTAACAATCTTTTCCTACAAGCTATTTCGAGCAAACAACTTTTGAAACATGTTTTATGGAACTCATACACCTATTGAACTTGTGGAAAAGCAGTCATAAGATGGGCACTTTAATGCACAACTATAAGGCATACCAGGACAATCTTTACAATGGGAAAGTCAGTTGAGTGTTTGTACCTGGAATAGACCAATACTGTGTGTTTTTAACCTTTTTCAGACGAGGGTTTAAAATGTCACATCTGTGTTTTTTAAACAACATTTTTTAATCGACTTGTTTAAGTTTTTATGGTGACACATCAAGCTTCACGCGGCCCGACAGTCAGCAGCATTTTCTCATTCAACACATTGTTAGTTTTTGAACAAACCATAATAAACACATTAAACTATTACATGTACAGTATTCAGTAGTGTTTTCGTATTATATTTATCGCTTCATATATGCTCTAGATGGAGACATGAGCTTATGAAATTATTTGCTTACTTTTTAAAGTATTTGCTTTTTCATTTAAAACATAACAAAATTACGCGCAAACACATTACAAACTATTATAAACATGAACTAACCAGATTGTGTCATATATTCTGTACTGTAATCGCATTTTTGTAATAATATATAGTAGCAGAATAAATAAATCAGCTAAATCAGCATATTTCTTTCACGATAATATTAGATGTTTTTGAACAATTCTTGTATTTATTGTTCTCTGGCAGTTTGTATGAAAGGTTTTACTGGATGGATGTGTGGATACAGATCATGGGTGCTCGTGCACCACATACACATTCAGATCTGGTGTGTGAATTATGGTTAAAACAAATGTTTTGTAGAGATTTGCTGCATTTGTATCAGCTATTATGTCAACCCCTAACTGCATAAATGATGCTCCCGGGATTTCATTATAAACATTAAAAAGTCAGTCAAAACGTCACACTCGTGTCCCTCGCAATAGACTACCATTAGCTTTAGTGACTCACTGGAAGTCTCACGCAAAGGAGCTTCAAGATGGCGGCACTCACATTTACGTCAAAAACAAGGTGGGTAACCTGATGGTCACTGGCTCGAGTCTAATGGCCGGCAGCTTGCGACTGAGGTGACCTTGCCACCTTAACCCCAATTGCTCCCCAGGTGCTGCAGTGATAGTTTTTGTCATCTAGTGTGTGTGTGTGTGTGTGTGTGTACACGTGATAATTATCACGTTGTGGGGACCAATTGTCCCCACAAAGATAGGAATACCAGTGTTTTTGTGACCTTGTGGGAACATTTTGACGTCCCCATGAGGAAACAAGCTTATAAATCAAACAGAATAATGTTTCTTGAAAATGTCAAGTAGCAGAAGGGTTTCTGTGATGGTTGGGGTTAGGGAATGTGTGTGTGTGTGTGTGTGTGTGTGTGTGTGTGTGTGTGTGTGTGTGTGTGTGTGTGTGTGTGTGTGTGTGTGTGTGTGTGTGTGTGTGTAAAAATCTATTGTAATTTCTTTGTTAATGTTAAAATTGCTAAGAGCTTATTTAAAATGTTTATGAGACATGCTAATTCATTAAAGAATTTACAAGTAACTGCATACACAGAATTACTATTTTCCCTTTAGCCTCTTCCAAACTGAAACCCGCTGTTCATCCCTGATCCAACACTTTGCATGGTTGAAGACCTCTGATCTGCTATCGTACATGAAGAGTACATTTTGCTTTATAACTTGTCACTATTTATTATGGGGAGTTCTACTTCGAAATCCACTCTTAGATTATGTTCATGATTCCCTCTTTAGTTTCTCAAATATATTCCAGTGAACCACAGTGTGTCATCTTTGGGAATACACCTCTCTCTTACACAAACAGATGTATATCTTAACTTTTATAAGGTCCTGTCACTTTTCCATAGGTTCTTCAGTTAAAGTACAAAACAACCGGTTACTGTATTTCTGTAAATGATAATGATATATATATATATACACATTCCCTCTGGGAACTTCTTGCCAAGATCATTTGCATACATATTGTCTCACACCTTTTGTTTTTCTCATCTGTAACCCCCCATTCAAGACCCTCTCTACAGTCTTCTCACAGCTTCTGAGATGCCTGTATGTGTCAGCCAGCTGAAATAATCTCATCTCCAAAGAGAGCATACAAAGTAAATCATCAAATCGTACATGTCAGTCTCAATTGGATATTATTGAAAGAATACGTAAGGATGAGCTTGGACTTGCTCGACAACTCATTTATCTTTTAGAAACAAATGACAAAAGAAAGTTAAGGATATTAAGTAATTACTGTAAGTAAGGAATATTTGACGAAGGGCTGTTGAATTATTTGCATATAATGCACACCCAAGGCAAGGTGGTAATGTGGAATGACGTCAATTATTCCTCTGGTGACTACAGACATTACTCTGGTGCCTATTTTTAAGACATTTGACAGGTTAGGTGTGCGGTTATCAAAAAATAATGCATACTTGCGAAACATTTCTCAGCCAATCAGAATCAAGCATTCAACTTTTAACATAATAAATTATAAAATGAGATAAACCTTCTGAAGTTAAAGTGACATGATGTTGGCCTTGCACACACACACACACAGGTCAGTGTTTAACAAGAAGTGCCATACAGCAGTGGGTTTTAAACTGGGGGCCCTGAGATGCCGGGTGGGGGGGGGTACTGCCATACAGTACAACATCATTCGATGAGATCCAAGTTCTCTCTTGAATCCCATTGGCAATCTTCCTCTTTAATCAATACTCTCTCTCTCTCTCTCTCTCTCTCTCTCTCTCTCTCTCTCTCTCTCTCTCTCTCTCTCTCATATCTCTGTGTAACTCTATACTCCACTATGCACCAGCAAAGGAAGGTACAATATCCGTTCTTGTGTTTTCCTATTTAAATAAAAAGCTGTTTAATGGGATTATCTGTGGCGTATTGCCCAACCACAGCAGATGTCCGGTGTGTGTCATTCCCATGGCACTGACAGAACAAATCTGGTCTTTCTCAGAATCTTTGGGGTGCAATTAAATTTTCAGACACAATGTTTACTCTCATCTCTAATAGCTGCGGCTCTTCATGTCAGCAATACAGTCCAATTCACATAAAAGACTATTGGATACATAACACCACATTAGTTTGTGTGACATCAGCAGCTGTAGTAATTGGGGATTCAGAAATAGCCTCATTTAAAGATGAAGATTGTAATTCCCACATCAATAGAGCTGCAGTTTCTACACTCTTATAGTCTTTACTGCATTTATGGCTAAAATGGGCATTTAAGGGGTCATGATGTGTGTGTGTAACGTTGCCCGAGGTGTACTGTAGCTACAATATAATTGTAAGTTCTTTTGCCAAAAAACATTCAAATGTAATTGATGATCATTTTCCACCCTGTTTTCATCCTCTAACTGAAACTGACTTGTGTGCTTCCCCTTTAAGGGCGCACTCACACTATCCAAACCAAACCGCGCTCGGGCGCGTTTGACCCCCAAAGCCTGGTTTGTTTGACAAGTGTGATCGCTCTGTTCCGCGCCCGGGCGCGGATTGGTTAATCGCGCCACGGCCGAGTTGCAGAGGTGGGCCGGAGCGCGGTTCACTTGGGCTCAGGCGCGGAAGGCTGTGGTGTGAGCGCATACGCGCCTGAGCGCGATTCAAAAGGTGAAGACGTCAGTTGCGCGACCACTCACCCTCATCTGCCGCCGTAAAAACCTTATGATGCGTGCAGCGGGGTTACGTGAATGTCCGAGCTGCGCACGTGACAGATCAACTAAGCAATATGATGACATGTGAGAGGACTGTCTGTAATCGCGCACCAAACGACTCCGAATAAAAAAACACAGACTTATCATTACGGTGGGTTCCAGTGTTAAGAGAGAGCTTTACTTCCTGCTTTTTTCAAAACAATCGCATCTTAATGACGAAAGCGCGCCGGACTAGGATCGATTCAAAAGTACAGTGTGAGTGCGTGCACCTGGGGGAGTAGGGAGGGGTGACAATCGCGCTGGGGCATGGTTTGGTTTGGTTTGGATAATGTGAGTGCGCCCTAAGAGTGTTTGGTCTGGCTCGGTGTCCCGCCCACTTCTATGATTGACAGCCTACCTGCTGCAGTTTCATTCAAACACACAGCTTCTCTAACGGTCTTTTAAGCACATTGTGTTTTTATTTGTATCGCAGACGATCGCAAATAATCTCAACAAATACAACGATAAAAGTTTTCACCACTAAAGGAAGCATATAAATAAATCACTAGCGAACACAGACATGTCGTTTTTTAGTTATTGTGTACAATCACCGCAACATTGTTCAAACAGAGAATTGCACCCTTAATAATACACTAGAGCCAGAACGGCACTGTTGTTTGGACAGTGAGCACTGAATGTCCATCCGACAGGAGAAATGTTAGGGCTTATCTTTCTCTCATGAGATAGATAGACAGAGAGAGAGAGAGAGAGAGCATCACTTAAGACCTGATCAATTAATAATCGAGTTGTAACAGCATTAGACATGATGAATTAAATTAAACAACTTTGTCATGTAAACTACAGCCCAGATCTCAGAGTGTCCCAAGTAACAAAACTGTTGTCATATAATCGGGGTGGTGGTGACCTCGCTCATCTCTTTAACCCAGTTTGTCGTATATTGAGAGTAAACCATCTGTCATACTACAGCAGCTTTACTCTTTCTGGCATCAGAGCTGTTACACAATAGTGAAAGTGTTTCTGTAGCATGGGTTCGAGTGTCAAGGCACACAGATTGTTATTCTGTACAGTTTGCTTGAACCAATTCTCAAAAACTTTCTTCATAATCTTTCATAACCTTCCTCTTTGCACTTTCTTGTTTAGGTTTTGAGATGCTGTTACGTTTACAAACATACTGTAGTTCTCCATCATGACATTATGTTTTATGGCCCTATAGTGCGAGTGGGACCGGAGAGGATATTTCTCACACATAACAGTAAGGTCAAGCACTTCTGGATGGGGGTTTGAGAAAGCGCATGCCCCAAATGAGTTCATTAAACCCAGAAGAAGAAACGCAGCACTGCAGCAAAGCGCAGCAGACGATGACAGCGAACGCACGGCCCGGGCATCTGTTCTGACGATGCGGCACGTTTCCTCTGTTGCCTCGCGAGCGACACAATTAAACCAAGCACGTAGTGAGCATGTGCTAATTCAAGCTCTACAGCTCCTAGCCAGAAGCCAAAGCACATATAGCCGTAGGAACGTCAAGTAATGAGATTGCTTCCCATCTCCTGCTATTCTTGACAGAACGGTAGGGAAGAGTGTAAAGAAAGAGGAAGCGAGGGAATCGGCTTCTGAATCTCTCTTCTTTCCCCTCGTTCGTCTTGTTGTAAAGGTGCTCGCTTGCCATTCCTTATCCAATTTTAATGAAGTGGGTCTCACTACGATGCTGGTGAAAATTGCCTTTTTGGTCTCTGCATGTGAGCGTGTGTGTACCCGTAGCCCTCGAGGCCTTTTAATCTCTAAGGTCACATCCACACCAAACCAGCGCTTCCTCTATTTTGATCTGATCTTTATTTCCCAAGAAACAACAAAAGGCAAAAACAACGCCTCAAAGGGCGTGTCATAGTGAGTATGCGCTAGGGCTGTAACGATTAATCGTGCAAATGCGCATTTTCTCAATGAATGAATTTCAACTATATTACGGTGAAATCCCGGCACATCCCAAAGCCAGGGGGCGCTCTCGTGCAGAAACTCCCTTTGTGTCACAGAAGAAGTAGCATTACAAGCGCTATGTCTATAAGGATATTTATATCGCTGTTATTCAAATTGTTTCAGGTATTCTCATGATAATAAAGAATATTTTGAATGATTTTGAGTGTTGCTTTTTTAAATGCACGTTATAAACGACTCATAATGATTTTAGATTCATAAGGACTTCGTACTGACCAAAACACCGTAGTACACACACAAGCTGTGCATGAAACACAGAATCGATTTAAAATAGATTCTGAATCGATTTCAGACAGGCATTTTTAATGGGACAAGCGATTAATCGTTACAGCCCTAGTATACACGTGTCATCGCAACAAGTTACCGTTTAACTCTTTGACGCAGAGGATTTTAAATAAAAAATTGTGGATTCGTGCTCATAAAATACCCAATCCACCTGGACAAAATGCCGATTTGATAAAAATTTGTACGTATACAACTAAATGCGTATCCATGTAGACAGGCTCTAAATGTGTGCTCTAAATACGAATGCTCACAACATAACACAACACAAGCTGACCACAAGAACAAACTAATCAGGTGCACACAGCACTGGGTATGAAAACACAACCTCAAAATCAAACCCTATTTAAAACCCTGTTTTAATGCTGCAATTTGTGACTTAATTTAGTTAAAAATCAACAAAATCATCAGGTATTGAGCAAGCACATCAACATGTAGACTCTTTGCTCTACTTTGATTATAATAATAGTAATGCAATAGTAAGCTTTTAATAATGAAGCTGTCCGGGACGATGTCACGGCTAATGTCAGTTTGACGTCCGACTTCTCACCCACGCACATAGAGATCAGTACGTGAAGCAACCTGCGATTTTACACTTCAAACTGAGACGGTGAATGTGAGGCAAAGCCTTTAGTTTTTTATTTTCTCTTTTATTAAAATGATCCAACTTTTTAAATCCAATTTTTTTCATTACGGTATGTAATGTTTTAAGTTTACACAAAGTTTGTTACACTGCTGTTGATGGTATTAGTTTTATAAGTGTTCTTAAACAATCTTCTCTTCTTTTTAATGGTCATTTCTATGTCAACTGAAATGTCATGTCTGGTTTATGAATTGAAGGTCCTGTGCAGTAATAGCATGTACTGTATATTTTATTCAATGTTTTCTATATATTTGATCATTGTCTTGTTTTCTGTGGTTTCTTTTTCCTGCAAAGCTGCTTCACTAAATAAAATCACATTCATTTAAGAGGCATCATGCACCAGTGTGAAAGCCAACACAGGGCACAGAAACACAATTTAGCACTGTCAAAGTCCGCAGCTATAGCAGATGTAACCAATGCTAATAGATTTGACACCATGCCTTGTGCTGTGATTACACACATAAAAACTAGACCCCTTAAAATAACACTGTGACTTACAAGTGTTGATGGCTCTCTGGTATTCATTCGCAGCTGGTAATCTCATATTTTCATTAAAAATAACTCATCGTGCAACACAGACAGCTGCTACATGAAATGATATCTACTGTCAATTTACGGTGCTTAAACCTCATCTTGTTTCTATTTAAGTCCAAAAGTCCATAAGAAGGCATTTAGCAACTTAAGGTGTGAAATGATGATAGACCTCACGGATACCAACACAAACCTCAGGTTTGATCCCTAAAATCCCGGAAAGTGAAGGAAAGTGCTTGACGTTTGTTTTGTTCAGCAGTGATCCTGTAATTACTAAACTGTACATTAGAGATTATGAAGTATTACAGACTGCAACCAGGTCTGTTCAGCTAACTAAAAAGCACTACTTATGTAAGTATGCTAGACATACAGTAAGGGTAATCTATTGATCAAGATTTCATAAAAGTAACGTTAATGGACTTCTTTAGTTACTTTTGGATGAGCTCAAGGCTACAAACAGAGACGAGGGAAAAGCCATTTGAAAGCTACCAAGCCAACAGCATGGCGGTGACCAGAAGCTCAGCATGTTTTAGGGAATGAAAAAAGTGGCTATGATTACCATTCATCTAACAATATTACTGTAGTAAAGAGATGTGTGCTGCACGGCGGTGACGAGGCGGTGGGTGATTTATTGTTGCCTGTGCATTTGAGACAGCGAGGAAGCATGGCGCTGCAGTTTAATGCTGTTTCAGGGTCACGGTCAACTCTGCACTCCATTCCTGCATTAAATATGTTCAGGTTATTCTGTCACTTTTGTCCTCCGTAAAAGTTGTTAACGCTAAAAGGTGTTAGAAGTCAAAAGGTAAAGAGCGTAGACAAAGATCATTCTAGGAGTGCTGCTAACCATGACATTATGGACTCTAAACAAAAGTACAGACTGGCACAGAAAGCTTGGGTCTGATGGGTGGTATTCTGATAATGAACTGAATCAGAAGTAGATCATACGTTTCTCATTTTTTATCACATTTATGTTTTTATTTGTAGTGCATAGTATTAGATGTGTACATCTAAAATGATCTTTATTTGAAGAGTTTTGTTGCAAAACGAGATAACCACCGTTTTTTTAATTGTTCAGAAATCAAATTTTTTGGTTGTGCATTCCAATTAATTTCAGTTCAACTGCAGTTGGTTTAAACCTTCATAACTTAAAAAATACAGCTAAGTAGCACCATAAAACAAAATAATAACATGATAACATAATAATAAACATGTTTGAACAAAAATGTTAAAAAATGGATTTATCTCGTTTTGCAACGAAACTCTTCAATTGTATGATTTCTAAGAAGTGTACCATCCTAAATGCTTAACTAATATGTTCCCAAGATCCCCAATGGTGAATTTAAATTGACTGTTGGCATTATTTCATTTAAATGTGCAACCATGTCACCCCTCTCACACACTGGCAACTCCCTCATCGGATTACACGCAAACAGGTGATTCTCTGAATCACGCCAGTAGATTTTGTACCAATCAAAGCTGTAAAGAGTTTTTTCAATAGATCAAAATGACACGGGCAACAGAACAAGCAATATTTGAAATGTGCTATAAGACCAGAGTAGTGATATAAGTGCTAGTTTCAATTTCTGCTTTCAAATAAGAACGCTAGTAGTAGTAGTTTTATTTATATAGCACTATATTACAACAGGTGTTGACCATAGTGATGAACATAACTGACAAAAATATAAATACATAAAACCAGACACAGAACACATTGAAAAGTATTTTAACAGACAGAAAGTATCAAATGACACGCTCATTGATTGTAAGCTTTCTGTAGTAGGTATAATTTAAGTTGACTTAATTTTTATTATATGTAACCCAAACCCTAATTTCTTGAACCCTTCACTTCACTTGGGAGATGGGGGGGGGGTGAAGTGAAGAAATATGCAAGCACAAATGCACTTGACATATTTCCACTAGGTTTGAAGCATTTTTCCCCATCATGTCCCAGCTGTCAAATCACAAGATGTATTACACATCTAGTAGTTTGTTGGTTTCGATACGCTGCATTACTATAGATCAAAATGTCATGTAAACGGCCCGAAGGAAATAGATGTCTGTTGTTGTCCCTCACGTGATGTTCATTAGCTCAAGCCCAGACACAAAGTCATTTATGATTCACTCTTAACAGCAGGTAAACTACACTTGCCAGTGTTTAAGATTAAGATGCCATTTGTGAGTGACTCCTTTATATATTTACCAAATGGTTGTTACTCTGCACCCTTGACACAAATGCTGCATTACAAATAGAAACAAAGCCAAGGTTTGTTTGTTTTTAAGCCAGCCTGTGTTGAATCCTTTTATCAGCAAATAAGATGCCAGTTGTCGTCTGAGAGTTGAATTAACTTTGAAGAAAGCAGTATTATCTATTATTAATTTCTAGTCTTTGGCACAGACTGAGCAACGTCATATACACTTGATCGCCCGGTGGGTTTGTTTAAAAGCAGATTAATCTTCACTAAGTGCCCCGTGCACTGCTGGTGTTCAGGTTACTTCAAATAATCTTTACAAAAGCGTGCAGGCAGTGTCTGGATTTTAAAGATACCATCATACCGAACGCTGTAAATCTTGCTAGATTACTGTTGAACTGACGAGAAGAAACATTTTGCCTTAGAAGCGTCCGCACAAATCCTCGCTATAATCCACTCATCCAACAATATAAAGACAAAAAAAAATGGACAAACAGACAAGGCAACATCATCAGAGAACACACAGAGAGACAAACCAGCAGACAGACAGATGGACAGAAGTGCAGTCTGCAGAAATTGCTGCAAATGTCTTGAAGTCACGTCTTGGTCACATCTGATGCCAGAAGCAGCGGTCTATTGCCCAGCAGGCTGAAAGTCATTGGGAAGAGGTTTTGGATCATAAGCAGCACTCCAAGGGCAGGGCACCTCAGGAGCTCAGACTCATGCCAACAAACAGGCCAAAGCAGCACTTTCTGAAGGACTCACATGATGTTACACCTTCTCTGTTTAGGCCAATTATTACCAAGTAAACATTGTTGTTAGATACAAAACATGCAATCATTTACTTCAAGCTATGAATTACAAAACAAGAATCATTCGAGACTTTAAACGTTGCATAGTTGCTTGCTATTATTAAAAGGCTGCATTTATAAAAAGCAAATGACCATCATTTACTTTGTAATGCATTGTTTTGCCATGTACTTGCTCTAAAGCACAAGCAACAACTATTACCATAAGCCAAACATGGGATTTGGCTTCATCTTAAAGCTCTCGTTCTTTCTGTGTTTTTTAAGCTTTGATTGTGTTTACAGTGTGCAATATAACATGTGTTCATGTTTCACGTGTAAAAAATGTGGTCTTTACTTATCTGTATAGCGCTGCTTTCACTGTCCTCAAAACAGACAGATGTCTTCCTTGTTATGTGAAGTCCCTCCTTCAGAAATACGTAACAAGTTCTGATTGTGTAGTTTGTTTAGTGTGTTGTGAATATTCGATAGCAGCTTAGCTTAGCAGAGCCATTTGAGCCAAAGCTGGTGACTGACGTATTCATATGGGCGGAGTTTAGTCAAAAAACTGTTTTGCTGACGTCATTAAAGCAGGAAATAGAGGGCTGTAGTCCAAACCGGCCGTTCGTTGTAGGCTTTGAAAGAGGAATTCTATTGAAGAAAATATATCGCCTGGCAGTGAACTTTCAGCATTATCATTTTACAGCTATTATTTATGCTATTATAGCAACATTACACACTAACTAAGGTTTAAAAAATGGGATCAGGAAGAACGTGACCTTTAAGATAGCGGTCGACACTTAAGGATAGACAGTATCCAAGTGTTAGGGATCAGAATGGCGTATGTGACATCTAAATAGGTTAGTAAATATCTAACCAACACTTTTCAAAACTGTTCTCTTACTCACCGACAGATACAATAACGCTTGTGCTACAACAGATAGGCTAACATTATGTCAAACTTTGACTTCATCTCATGCATGCAACCTTAAGATGAGAATGATGTCTTTTGCCGATACAGTCGAGAGTCGTGAACTTCAGTGTAAGCTTGAGTTTCTTATTCCCTTCAGAGAGCCCTTAAGTAATAGTGACAGTTATTATGGCTGGCTGTTATGTTTCATTACTATCAGTTAAGCTGCCAAAAACGCTTAAAGAAACAGCTCTCTCTCTCTCTCTCTCTCTCTCTCTCTCTCTCTCTTCTGAGGTGAGGTGTCTGGTATGCTCCATTAGTCTCTTCTAACAACTGACAACTTCAGTGCATCTTTGTGTTTTTGTAAAGCTCTCTAAGAGAATAACAGCTCCCAAAGAGAATATCACTTTGTTTGGCCAAGTGCTTCTACAATATCAGAGTAAATAGTGATTACTAGATTTCATTTAATCCATGCATTTAACACGTTTAAAGGGACACTTTGTCCAAAAACAAAATGAAATGGCATTTGCAAATGCAAAGTTTAAAATGTTATATAATTGACTATTTCTTCCTTCAAAAAATATCCTCAACATTGCAACAGTAAATCCTACAGAATATCAATAGCTTTTGTTTGTGGGAATAAATCTTATCTATCACATAAGGTAAAATTAATGTGAATATTCCAAGCACAGGATTGGCTCCAGTAAATCTGTGTGGCAACATTCAAAAGTCATATTTTTGTTTTAATTATTTATTTAGAAAAGGGACCGTGTAATAAGTTAAATCAGAAGATGAGAGCTCATTCAATTAGCCGTGCCTGAAAGACAGTAAAATCAACACCTTCACATTACTGAGATCAGGCTTAAGCACATTACTCAGTGCCTCTACAAGCTGTGATTTTTCACAAATGCACAGTCTGTGTCTTTGGTCTTTTGGCTTTGAAACAGTCAAGAAATATTTCACATGAACAAATGATCCAAAAGATTGCACCTGAATACATGGCACAATGGTATCCTTACTTTTGATCATGAGGTGCTGAGATTTTGTGATGGTTTTGATTTTCCTAATGAGCCTTAAATGTTTGTTTCAAAATTTTAATGAGACGGTCATCATTATCCCTTTATCTTCTTTAAAGGCCCTTTCTTCTTCCAATTTCTGCTTTCTACCACTAAACTTCTCGATGTGAGAGACTTTTTAATTATGTGATGGCATTATAATGTGTTTGTCTTTTATTCGATTCCTTTTGCACAAGAAAAAAACCCAGATTGGATCTATTTGATATCTCAATGGCAATGGAATTAAATGATAAGCAAACTGAAACTTTTTCTTTGGCCTCGTGCACCTTAGACATTTCTTTTAAGAAGAAGAAACAGAACTATATCAAATATGAAATAGCATATTTTGTAACAAGTATTATGTATAAGGAAATGAAAAAACCTCTCATGGTCCTCACCAGCCTGGTGTGGATTACTTTGTCATAATAAAATAAACTGCAGCTTTGAAGAGTTTGGATTCCTGATAGTATAGAGTAGTAAACCGGAGGAAGATCAACTATCAATGTCAGTGAAGTAAATGTACTTCTTTACTTGTTCTCAAGAAATGAAGAAAAGAAAGTTAAGAATGATTTGTTTACTCCTTGTTTTGTTCTGCTATGTTTAAGAGGTCATTGTGTTGATCTTGAATGAATGAAATATTCAGGTGTTCAATTTCATTTCTAATTTAGGAAATAAATCCTCACAAATCAACTCTTCCTTCAATTAAGTCACTTTTCCATTGTGTGGTACGACGCAGCTCGGGAACCACACGTCTTGGCTCGATTTGGCTCAGTTTGCTTTTCCATTGGAGATTATTGTCGTGTTTAGTGTGTGTTTTTCACTGCAAAAATTGAGATTGGGAACTTGATTTTGCAGTAAGGTATCTGGGGTGCGTTCTCCGATAACATTGTCTCTTAGCGCGCTAGGAAGACTCTTAAGTTAAACCTTAACTACAGGTATACCTTTCCTACGTGTGTTCTCCGAACTATACCTTAGGATGTTGCTTAAGGTAAACCTTCTTAAGTTCGACCTTGGCAGGTGCTGTCCATGATGGAGGTGCTGAATAGGTTGATATCGATTGCTCAACAATCAATTATTCACTTCATGTAATAGGTTTCGCTGCGTTATGAGATAGCGGTGTTCTTTATTAAATAAACATTTTAGAAATAGTTCAAGTTCAATTTATTAGGAATATCTGGTAAAAAATATTTCAAATTGCAAACAACTAAATTCAACCTTCTATATTTTATATCAAACCCGTGCAAAACCCGCAACTTTATTTCCAAACGTATCATGTTTAAACTGCTCCTATTCATACCCTATGCCTTGAAAGGATCATTTATATTAGGGTTTCCCAATAAGTGCGTTGCACAGGGGAATAAAGTGGGTTGTGCAAGTACTTGGCTGTGCATTACACTTAAAATATATAAAAACAAACTGTTGTTGTGGGATAAGGTATAGCTAAGAGTGCTCCAGACCAACCTTACGAACGTATGACTTACAGAAGTGATACGTAACTAAGAACATTTCGGAAAACACGTATTAGCGATAAGGTACAGCTTAAGGTACAACTTAAGAACGACGTAGCGTTAAGGTAGTTTCGGAGAACGCAGCCCTGTACCTTTACTCAATTATGGTCCTCAGGTCCTCTTTACACCTGAAGTGTATTAATGTAGAGGATGACTGATCTTAACAACCACCTCTGCCTAATAAGAGTTTAGACATTTGGCAGTCATAGATGGAAAACGTTTGCATATGATTGCATCCAGTAAGTTACAGGACTTATACAGTAAATATAAGTAAGTAAGTGGGTGTACACGAAGAGCTCACATGTTCTAAAATTGTCTAAATGTATGCGTGGCACGCCTGACCTCCTGTGAATCAATACAACTAACAGTATAGACTCCTACAGAGGCCAGAAACACATTTCAAACCATTTACTGTAGATCAAATGCTTCTCTTTTGCCATAATGAACATCCCTCATCCTCATAACTAGCATGTTTCATCATCCTATCCAGTGAACCATCTGGAGTTAAGGGGACCGACCTTATATCCTCAACTGAAAACATCATAAGAATGCCTGCCTGGTTTATAACTCTGGAAATGTGAATGTTGTCACTTCCGCTCGGTTTGCGTGTGCACCGTGTAAAAAAAGTCTAAGTTAAACCGGTTTGGCAAATGTCATAGAGGAGCACAAAGATGTCACTTTGAAAAGTGTGATCCAGACCGTCCGCCTCAGAATGATCTCTCCTCGAATGCCTCCAGGGAGCGCTGTGAATGTTAATCACACACATTCATGAATTCTAACGGGCCAGGTGTCATTTGGGCATTCAATTACCCCTGAGCATCTCTAATTAATGCCATATGAACGTCCATTAAAATAGCCATGTTCCAGGAAAGATAATGAAAAATGTGACATATGTACGGCAAAATAAAACACGCAGTAAAAAGAGGGATAACAGACGGGTCAAGCCTGTAATTGTATACACTCGAAGCAGATCTTAAAAAACAGACTGGTAAAAAATTTAGCCACATTGCAATGCACAAAGCCACGCACCCAATTCTGAACACCTCTGACATGAGTAATTTCAGTGTCATACCCCCCCCCCCCCCCCACACAAAAAAAGCCAAGACCTTTAATCTCACACGTTTTGTTTGATTAGACTCAATTATTTCCTATTCAAGCATTTTAAAGTAACAAACAGGATTCTGTAAATGGCTATCAAAGGTTGAAGGTGTGTGCGTATGCGTGTGTACGTGTGTGTGTGTGTGTGTGTGTGTGTGTGTGTGTGTGTGTGTGTGTGTGTGTGTGTGCGTGCGTGCGTGTGTGCGTGTGTGTGCATGTGCATGCATGCGAGTGTGTGCGTCTGCGTGTATTCTCATGGACACTGTGGTTGCTGGAATCACCAGTTTCAGAATGTTGATCCCAGATGCTCAGGCAGACACATAACCTGCTATTACCCACAATGCCCCCCTCACAATAATAACAGTGGTGTGGCACTGAGAAGGAAAACTCAATAACAGACCTGCACAGAGCAATGCTGATGTTAGTCACTCTCACAGAAAACACTCTTATCCTAAGAATCTGACTCCAGAGTTAAAGAAATACTCCTGCCATATATCAAAATGACCCCATGATGCAGGCCCGGGGTGGGTAATCGGGAGAACCAGGAGAATTCCCAGTGGGCCGCTTCACTTTTGGGCCAGTTGAGTTTTTTTTTTTTAATTTGTCACGTTAGTGAGTTTATCTTCTTTTAAATAACACTACACACGTTTCGCAATCTGACACCGCAGCTCGCAGCCTCTGCATGGGTTGTACCATGTGAGGATCCCATAGAGTTGGTTCGGTCCATAGCATGTCTTTTCCAACTTTTCTCAGGTAGGCTGGGCCGGCACTACCATAACGGTATGCGTCTGAGAGGAAGAGGCCATGAGGGTGTAAAAAAACAGGTTGAATAAAAAAGCCATTGGAGGAGGATGCTGGCAAATGTGCCAAACTTATCGATTTATTTTCAAGAGGAAAAACAGCGTGGCAACAGGTAACTTAAAGAGAAATAAGCCTAGTAATGATTAGCATTAGCAACGTAATTATTCGGCTAATATGCAGTTGGCTAATATGCAGTTGGCTTGTTAATAGGTTTTTCAACCTATTAACAAGCCAAAAAAAATTTATTAAAGAGTAACTAAACCCTAAACCAACTTTTTTAAGTTAATGATCTGTAAAAATGATGCTTTATTAGTGCTGTTCATTGATTTTAGTAAGTTTTTTGACATTTGGATATAAAGTGTTTCAATACTACAATATATGGTGTAAAAACGTCTGAGTGCTGCCCTCTTCAGGTTGAACGGTGGCTACTGCAGTTGAATTTTCCTATTGGATGTTGGGTCCAAAAAATGACTCGTGACGTAAGCAGGTTCAAGCTCACCACGCCCTTTTTATGATCTCACTACACACTTGGTACGAACTTAGTTCGTCCTCTCTATCTCTGTTGGGATCTGCCCCCTTTTCTTGCATTTTTCAAATATTGCCAGTGGGTGGAGTCAGGCTCTGACCAGGGGTTTAGTTACGCTTTAAAATATTAGTTTTTTGTGTATCACCCAATACATGGTGACTCATAGACTTTACAAATATTATGCAAACAGCTTCTGAGCAGCAGATAAGCCAATCCACGCTGAAAATAAGGAGGCCACGAGGAAACAATATGAATTAAAGTTATTTAACCCTCAGGTTGTGTTCAGAACCCTACAACACCTTTTGTGTTCCCAGTCAAAAATGACTGGCCTAAAAAATAGCTTGTAGATCACTTGTTATGCTATATATTTACCCAATAAATATTTTTGTCAAATTGTTTTCTTTCAATTAGGACTGGGTTTTATATTTCTATTTGCATCTGATTAATCATAGGCCTCTTAGCATTATCAATGCTAATAATGTATCAACCTTTCCTTGTGGAATATTTTTCTTAACTTCTCATCTTAAGTGAAATATTATTTAATCTTTACCTTATTTGTTGAACCATGATATTAAAAAAAACTACACAATAGTAAGAGCTGAACTGTTGCTTCATTTATCCAAGTGCTAATTTGGAATGACACTATGGAAAAGTGGGCCGGTCTTGGGCCTGAAACTCCCGAGCTAAAAAGTGGCCCCAATCCGGCCCTGCCATGATGTGCTCACCCTTAAGCAATCCAAGATACATTTGTCCATCATCATGTAAAACTCCTCATGAATCACATGAGTACAAGATGGCGTTGTTACCGAAAGCTAGTTATAAAGTTATAAAGGTTTATAAAGTTTGAGAAATTTATATTTTTTAACAAAATGGCATTGATTACCTACAGAAGACCTGTATGTGGGTAATCAATGCCATTTTGTTAAAAAAATATCAATTTCTCAAACTTTATATTTTCTATTGGAGACGTGTGGATTATGTCTGTGAAAGATAAATGCACTTTTTTGGCCTTTAAATTCAGAAGTTATTCCCTGATCCCTGTTTTCTAATATTTTAAGCTTGGAAGAGCAAGAACATTTACTAAAATAACTACAAAGATGTTCGTCTGATAGATGATGGACATGTGTATCTCAGATGCCTTAAGGGTAAATCATGGGGTCATTTTGATATTTGGCTGGAGTATCCCTTTAAATACCTTACCTGAGAGAGAGAGAATGAGAAGGAAAAAGTGAAACAATATAGAAAGAGCGAGAGAGAGAGAGAGAGGGAGAAAGGAAAATGAAAGGGTTGAAGTAGAGAGAGTGTAAATATAAGCAGCTGGTAAGTCTAGTATTCAGTTCTGTTGGGTCGATCTCTGGGAATACTGGGTGTGTTATTAGGACTTTTAGAACAGATGTTCTGGAGTCAAGATCCCATAAAAAGACCACTAAAACCTGCTTTGGTGTTTCCCTGTAATCTGTCCAGTTCAAACAAAATCCACTAAACTACTTCCAGCGCTGTTGAAGGAGAAATACAGAGCTGACATTACTAAACACTTCCTATGAATAACAGCTGAGCTCCTCTGGAGAAACAAAGCAAACCTATCTGATGGTCCTTTACTGGAAGAGTTCACCCGAAAACTACACTTCTGTCATTATCAAGTCAATGATGTACTGTATGTCTCAAGGTTGTTGATAAAAAAGACAGCTCAAGGTACTGAATAAAAGACAACATTGACTTCATTGACTAATAGGTGGTGTACATTTCTGAATGTTAATGAAATTTCAAAACATCCGAGTGTAATAAATGAAAAATTCACTCCTCACAAAGACCAGTCCTTACAAATACAGCAGAAATCATGTACTGTTATGGACTGCTTTTACTGTCATCGCATGGAAATAAGTTACCAAGATATGTAAAGACAACAAAAGCTTACAGTATGTAGATGTGAAGTATTAGGTTCAGTAAATGGTTAGTTTCAACCTATATATCTGCAAATCTTAAAGAAATCATTAAAGTACTGTTTTGTACAGTATGAAGCACTAGTTTGGGTGTGGCAACCATTTCCTAAAAGTCCAACCCAAAAAATGTTGTTTTACATGGACGCTGTTCAAAGGACACTTGTGTGTTCTCACAGTTTCTTTTCCTGTCCAATGAAAAACAGCATCGCTGCACGGATTTTTCCACAGCATTTCAGGTCCCTACAGACGGACAGACCATGAGCGAAGTATGTCAAGGGAGACGGAGACAGAACCAAGAATGTCTACTGCTGGACAAAATGTAACTTTCATTCAACAGGCGCAGGAAAGCTGATGTTAAAAACAACATTTTTCACACAGGAAATTCTCTTATCGTTTACTTGATTCTTTCATGTATCATACAAGAAGACATTTTAAAAAGTGTTACAGTGACCATAAAGCAAACAGTTACTACAATAGAGTTAATTCTGGTCCCAGATCACAAGGCCCTTTTATATAAAACCAGCTGTGATGATAGAAATTTGCAACCACAAAATGGTTTTTGAATTCGAGAGAAAGCGGGTCTGTCCAAAAAAACTCAAACACAAGCAGCATCATTCCTCTCCTTGTGAATCTGTTTCTCACAGTCTTCCAGTTCTGCAGGATCTGTGCCATCTGTGCACGTGTGAGGGTTTACAACCATTAATTGAGTAAGATACACTACATTTACTCTATAGTGTGTGTGTGTGTGTGTGTGTGTGTGTGTGTGTGTGTGTGTGTGTGTGTGTGTGTGTGTGTGTGTGTGTGTGTGTGTGTGTGTGCGTGCGTGCGTGGATAGATAAATAGACAGACAGACAGACAGACAGACAAAGATAGTAGTGAAATATTGAACACACCTTCTGTGTGCCAGATTCGAAATGTTTTGACTCATTATTTTACTATTTACTCTGTAATAAAAATAGTAATATGAAAATTGGGTTTACATAATAAGAGCACATGAATCACATTTGATGAATCTCATCTCTCTAAATATGACATGTGAGATTCAATGAGTAACTCATTTTCTGTTCATGTGGGTGGTGCACATCAACTCAAAAGGGATTTGCCAATATGGACAGAATAACAATGTGACAATTAAGTGCTACTACACTGATTTGTTGGATGTTCTGCTTGCAACCTATTTTTCCAGACAAAATAACCAAACAGGTAGAAAAACAGACAGTGTTCAATCAAAAGGTCTGGACAGCCGTCCACCAAATGAAGCATCAAACGATGACCCAGATGCAGTTCAATGAATATAAGCATTCAAAAGAAAACTACAGACAAACTGCATTGGAATGAAGAACATCCTTGAGGGTCAGACTGATGTTGAAGCAGGTGATGCATTGTGGGATACGCCTCATGGGTGTCCATCTGTTAAAGCGTGTGTCAGTCCAGTTCTATCTGCTACTAAAATCAGAGATGTTCTCTTATAATGCCAAACAAATTATGTTTTCAATCTTAAAGACAGAATATAAAAAGTAGAACAAGAGTCATTATTGTCACTATACAAAGTAAAATTAGAGCAGTCCTATCAGTGCTGCAGGCGCATATTACACACTATACGTCTAGGGCAGCGGTGTCCAGTCTTGCTCCTGGAGGGCTGGTGTCTCAGCAGAGTTTTATTCCAACCCGAATCAAAAACACCTGATACATCTAATCAAGGTCGTACTAGGCAGACTAGATACTTTAAGGCACGTGTGTCGAGGGAAATTTTAGCTAAACTCTGCAGGACACCGGCCCTCCAGGACCGACTTTGGACTCCCCTGGTCTAGTGTGACCCCCTGTCCTGTTTGTGTTGTACTGCACAGCAGTTTAAACCTTTGCCCAACCGTCACATATTAGGGAAATGTCCCGCAGTTTTATCATTGTTGGTTTTTACTTGTCATGTTAAGAAAACATGCAGGGGTTCATTAAAACGTCTTAAAAATGTGGCGTAGTTTCTCCACTATTTGACAGCGCTACGTCAAAAGCAGAAACTCTGCTCACACAAACAGGTGCATTCCACTTCAAAAGCAGACTCCTTTGTATGATTTCTCACATCGCTCTTGCAGTACTTTGATGGTTCTTGTAGAGACGCATGAAGCCGAACACAAACTAATACAACTCTTTTATCCAATGGTTGAGAGGAAAGCAGAGAACCCTGTTATTAAGAGACTGTGACGGCCATCGATTAAACTGTGGAGCAGGTGTCTCAGCTACCTTGAAAAATTGAACGACTTTTCAGAAAAATAATCCAGTCTTGGCCCTGAAAATCTGTCGGCTGGTGTTTTCTGGAAGTATTGTTTAAATTCAGATTACAAATGTTTTGGTTCCATCATAGCTATTATACATTATGTCATGGTTTTAGGGTTCCCTTTGATGGAACTTCAATGCTGTGTCAGAGCTGACACTATGGGGAACACCTACAGGCGTCTGAGTATGTACAGTATATCAAATTCGACCAATGGACGGAAACCAGAGAGCACAAATACGGCGGAAAGGAACGCCTGATTTTCGCCTCAGCTGCTATCTGTGTGTGTGTGTGTGTGTGTGTGTGTGTGTGTGTGTGTGTGTGTGTGTGTGTGTGTGTGTGTATCAAGAGTGTTTGAATAGCTTAAACTGTGTGACTGAATAGATTAACTGTGTGGCTGATGAAAGCAACTAAGAAATCAGAAATGTTAGGAGCTGAGCACGCTCACGCCACTCTTGAGGGCGCGGCGTGGCATGTGTTCATTATGAAAACGAACCTTTCAAAATTCTCCGTTGTTCCTCTGGGTGTGGAAGCCTGCACTGCAGTTACTTCCCCTCAGTGAGAGGGACCTGATATTATGTAATCTTCCTCCGAGGGGGTTGATATATTCAAGTACATGGTAGTAAGAATGCACAGCTATCCTCCCCCTGCCATATGATGATTTAATCAAGCTCAATATACAAACCGACCGGTTCAAGATCCACGTCCGCTAAGGCGGTGTGCACTTATCCTTGCTGCTGGGAGGGACTCGGGAGCCCGCATGACAATTTCTCCCGCCCTGAGCGGTAGCACGTGTTTCACTGTTTGACGGTGTTAGACGATGTTTGCACAAAAGCACTTTAGCTATATTTAGAGAATGTTTTTTATGTTGCCATGAGTGGCTTCATCCCTAAAGCCTCCAACATTGTCAAATACATATGTTTGTGTATAAAGCCCTATCAGGGTATGCCCTCCTGGGGAGTGCGGGATTTATCCGCCATTTACGGGTTCCCACACCTCTCAGTGCCCTCCTGTATTAACTGTGAACACTCTGTCACTCGTAGTACAGAGCACAGTAAATCAGGTTCCCTTGATAAAAATTATAATAGCATGGGAAAACATTCCAAACATATCTCAATGGGTGTTATGCACAAAAATTTATGCTGCATCCCTAATTTTAGAGCAGGAATTGGAATCCCATTTATTCAAAGGATACACAGAACCGTCACAAAAATATGGTTCATGATGTTGACGGTCACAGAATTTCAGGTTTGCCTTTGGGGGCATGGCATACCAATATCGGCTTTCCCTTTGGCCTAGCTCTATTCCTTCACACATTTACAAAATGTATAAATGCTGCCCTCACGCCATTACATCTTTAGGGCATTTGCATACTATTTATATTGACGATTGGCTAATATTAGCCCAGTCAGCACAGATGGCAGATCGAGATGTTGTGCTTGGACATCTAAGACACCTAGGGTTGAGACTGAACACCAAGAAAAGTATGTTACAAACACACGAGTCTCCTACTCGTGTCATGTAAATTTTTTACACAAGTGAATGAAATTCACCAAGTGGTGGTTTTAGAAACAGGGTTTCTCCCCGAGGGGCAACCCTTTTTGCATGTTCAGGGTTACGAGCACATGTCTTCGTACTCTAGAACAGTAATTCTTAAAGCCGTCGCCCCCTAGTGGGCCGCCAAAAGATGACCTAAACTAGGCAAGTGTTTATACAATCGTCACTTATTTAAGTAGATTTTTAATGCACTTGCGAAAATGTGATATCAGTTCTTGCCATTCTGTTTAAATAACGTAAAATTGATCGGTGGCTAAACCAAAGAGTAGTCAAAAGAAAAGATCAAGCGTCAACGGAAAGCAGCTAAAATCCACAGATCTATTAGTTTTGCAATGTACTAGTTTTTGTTTCATGTGTAAAATCCCTGTGATTGCAGTGATATTGGACATTAAGGGTAAAAAAATTCAGCATTTTATTTTTACCATAGTAACAACAATACACTTCCTATACCCACCACGTCAGTTTTAAACTAATGGCTCTTTGGAATGACATTAAGTGGGACCTAGGCTGTTACAGTATGTTTAATTGCAGTTTTTTTTCACATGTGCATTTTGTTGTTCATTAAGCTGCAACTCATTTCACATTTACTTTTTCAAATGAAATAAAATTCATATAATAATTTCTGAACATATCATTGCATTTGTGTTTAAATAATTCGTTTTTGACTTGCAACAGTTGCATATTAAACTTAAATTTAGCTTATCCTTTCTAATTTATTTATTTATTTATTTATTTGGGGGGGGGCGTGTTAGAGTGGGATTATGTTAGGTGGTCCTCAGAAAAAAAATTGAAGATAAAGTGGTCATTGGGCTGAAAAAGTTTGAGAAACATTGCTCTAGAATATGGAAAGATTTCGAGTTTCTGTCTCAAGGCCCGAGGTTTCGAGTGGTCTTTCGCTGCATGACATTAATGACACATGCAGCTCTCTTAAGCTGAGGATCAGCTATGGAAGGCCAAAAGGGCAAATATGTCCAATCAGCTAAACTGCAGGAAAAGAGTGCTTCTCCATTACAGAGGACCTCTTTTCTGGGCATGGTATGGATTTCAACGATAGCAGGCATAATTGTCTCCTGCTCGTATAGAATCCATCCTTTAACCATGATGTTCCCTGAAGGGCAACCCATTTCTCATGATCAAGGTCACACGCAGATGCTTTGTGCCTTAGTATTATTAAAGAAACCACAGTTCCTTTCTCAAAAGGCCAGTGTTGGCCTTTTTCACATGTTCAGGGTTACGCATGCATGTCTTCTGGACCTAAGAATATGGGAACATGTAGGGTTTCTGTTTACAGGCCCAAAGTTAGGTGTGGTCTGTCGCTGCATGACCTTAATGACAGATGCATCTCTTTCTATCTGGGATCAGCTATGAAAAAGCCAAAAAGGGCCAACAATGTCCCATCAACTAAATGCCAGGAAAAGTGTGCTTCTCCAGCACAGAGGACCTCTTTTCTGGGCGTAGTATGGATTTCAACTATTGTAGGCATGGTTGTCTCCTGCTCATATAGAATCCATTCTTTAACCATGGGGTTCCTTGTGAGGCAACCCGTTTCGCATGATCACATTCAGATGCTTTGTGCCTAAGTATTATGGAAGAAACCATGGTTCCTTTCCCAAGAAGGCCAATATTGGGGGCTCAGGGTTGTCAGATCAGGCTTACGACGGATGCATCCCTCTGAGGCCGGGAAGTGGCTATGGAAGACCATAAGGTCAAAATCTAATTAA
Organism: Misgurnus anguillicaudatus; assembly: GCF_027580225.2. Taxonomy (NCBI): domain Eukaryota; kingdom Metazoa; phylum Chordata; class Actinopteri; order Cypriniformes; family Cobitidae; genus Misgurnus; species Misgurnus anguillicaudatus. The sequence continues at coordinate 35,974,908 of NC_073352.2, read as the reverse complement.
GTTCACATGGAGCAGACATTCTGCTGAGGCAGGCTTTAAGCTTGGGGAATGAAGACTCCACCCATACGTGGGAGAGCAAATCTGGCTCAGGTTCAGCCAAGCGAAAGCTCACCTGTTTGCAATTCAGGAAAATTCACATTGTACTCTTTGGTTTTCTCTCTCTCACCCAGTCCCACTCAGGCTGGAAGTAATTGGCACATGAAGGGCCCGAGGGTCTCTGGTTTGTTTTTTTCCAATCGCTCTGCTACTGGGAGTTCTGCAGAAGGTCCAGTAGCACAGGCCTGCTGTTGCTCGTAGCCTTGTGTTGGCCGACAGGAGAATGGTTTTCGAACCTGGGCTCCCTCATAGATGGCTCCCCATTTCAGGGGCCGATCTGGAGGGATCGGTAGTCTCAGGTAAGGGGCACTGTGTTTTACCCCTGCCTAGAGTTTTTTGGGTCTGGCCTCTTCGGAGGACAGACTCATAGGAATGGGTCTCTCAACTGAGGTTGTGCAGACTATTTTACTTCCAGAGCTCCCTCCACTAGGAAATTATGCGCATTTAAAGAAAGACTTTATTACATGGTGCCAAGAGCACTTATATGACCCAGTTAACTGCCCTTTGGTACAGTTCTGGAGTTTTTATAGGAGCAGATCGCAGCAGGGCTGTCTCCTTTGACCATTAAGACACATGTGGCAGTTATGTCTGCCTTTCATATCGTAGTGGTCGGTCCCACATTAAGTAGAGACCATCTATTCATGCATTTCCTGTGTGGCACTAAAGCCGAAAGTATACTAGGGACGTCCGCGTATGCGCGCCGTCCGCATGACGTCATTTTCGTCATCAAGAGGGTCCGCGGCCGGCCGCGCGGACCGTCCGCGTGCAGCCCAAAATTTGAGACCGCGCGGACAGTGCGCGTACAGTCCGCGTACAACAGCGCATGCGCGTGAAAATATTTAGACAGGGCAATCCACTATAAACAATTATACAAAGGAAATAGACAGCATTTGCACACACACAATCGTTTTTCTTCTTTAACTTTTACTTCTTCCAAGAACAGAAAGCCCTGGAGCATGTTTATTTGATTCCTGTCCTTTGTTGTCTTGTTGTTTGTTTTAAACTGTGTTTGCAATTGTGGATCAGTTTCTTTTCTTCACCTATCCTAATGTTTTAATGTACTGTAAATGTCACCAAATCAGTGCTGCCCTGACAGCCTGTTAGACTAATAATTTGAATAAGAAATCATTTGTATTGCGTATAGTGTCGAACGCGGCCATCCGCGTGTAGCCGCGGGGACTATACTCGGAAAGCTGCGCGGACGCGTGCGCGCGCGAGCCGGACGCGGACGCGGAAAAAAAGTATACCCGGGCCTTAAGAGGCTGAGGCCTGCGAGTCATTCTAGGATCCCTGCATGGGATCTGTTAGGGGCACCATTTGAGCCATTGGATACCATCTAAGAAAGTTTATTACTCTGAAAACTATATTTCTTCTAGCCATTACCTCCCTTAAAGATGCAGTTTGTATTATTTTCGCCGATAGATGGCGCCAGATCAAACAACAACAATTATGTTGTTTACTGACGCTCTGAAGCAGCGTGGAATTATGGGATTTGTAGTCTTTAACTCAACCGCTGATGGCCATGAATCAGACGAGAACGAGAAATCACGTTGATGTATAAGGTAATCAAGTCTTATAAATGTTGCGTTTGATGACATCGTTTATTTCATTATGTAAGTTTATATGTGATGTTCAAAACGAAATTTTCAGTCATAGATATTACAGTATTAGTCCAAATTCGAATCAAGTTTTCAACTTACAATCTACAATGATTTTTCACATAATGTATTGACAGTACAAATCTTATTGTGAAGTGTCTTAAAATGACCATTTATATTGCTGTACAATACCTTTTGATGTGCATATCGTCCGCAGGAAGACGCGCTGATTACAATTGACACACTAATGTTGTGATCATTATAATAGCATACGTTTTTTGAAGGGTTACGAATCAAAACAACTCACCCATCGCGTAAAACACAAGCAGGATCAGAATCTCACAATACCTTTGATGTGCATATCGTCCGCGGGAAGACGCGCTGATTACAATTGACACACTAATGTTGTGATCAATATAATAGCATACGTTTTTTGAAGGGTTACGAATCAAAACAACTCACCCATCGCGTAAAACACAAGCAGGATCAGAATCTCAGTCTAGTTAAATGTTGTCGTGAAGCTCTTCTCCATCCAGATAATAAAACAACAAATTGATCCTCTCTCGTTTTGTTTCAAACTCTTCTTGGGTCGTTTGGTTGGCCCGTACGCTAACAGGAGCTGACACAACCAGCGGCAGACGGTAAAGAGTTATCCATAAGTCCATAAGCAAGCGCGTAGCCCGACAGCCGCTATCGCATAGTTCCGCATTTGTCCACAACACTGGCTGCATCCGAAACCTCAAGGCTGTGAGGACTTGTTGCCTCGCTGCCTCATGAGGACATGACTTCGAACTCGGAGGCCTGAAGGCAGCTCAGAGAAAGGCTTTCCGACGCACTTCAAAGGCAGCGTGTTTGAAATATGAACAGAGAGCGCCTTTGTGATAACTAATCACATATTTGAAAACTACAATACTAATTTCTCGCTAGAAATGCAATTAAAATGTGTAAAAAGTCAAAATATACGTTTATTTATATTCAGTGCTCAAAGCGCTTTACATATGAATGGGGGAATCACCTCAACCACCACCAATGTGCAGTATCCACCTGGATGATGCGACGGCAGCCATATTGCGCCAGAACACCCACCACACACCAGCTTATTAGTGGAGAGGAGACGGAGAGATATAGCCAATTAGTATGAGGGATGATTAGTAGGCCAATGGGCAAGTTTTGGCCAGGATGCCGGGGCACACCCCTACTCTTTTTCAAATGACATCCTGGGATTTTAAATGACCACAGAGAGTCAGGACCTCGGTTTAACATCTCATCCGAAGGACGGTGCTTTTTTTGACAGTATAGTGTCCCCGTTACTATACTGGGGTGTTAGGACCCACACAGACCACAGGGTGAGCACCCCCTGCTGGTCTCACTAACACCTCTACCAGCAGCAACCTGGTTTTTCCCAGGTGGTCTCCCATCCAAGTACTGACCAGGCTCAGCCCTGCTTAGCTTCAGTGGGCAAGCTGTCTTGGGCTACAGGGTGATATGAGTGCTGCATAATGTACGAAAAAGGTACATTTTAAGACTCGCCACACAGAGTGTCCAGCCTGGTGCAAACAGTTCCAGACCAGAGACAGTGCAACACAATGAAAATATATAATAAAGCAGTGCTAAACATATATGTAACAAACACATTCAAAAATAAAGTTCCTAGTCCAAAAGAATGTACTAATACAATAATAATTTATACTTAACTTCAGGGAATTCCAAAGCTGGAAAAGGAAAATGTATTTCCACTTATAATATATTTTTTCTAAACCCCTGGTTATTGGAATCCTGTGTTAGCTGTTTCACGTTTCACACTGTTCGTACTTAACCAAGGGTTAAGATATAACCCTGGGTATTCAGAATCTGACGTTTCACACTGTGCATTCCTGAAAGCTCTAGGTTAACATTTTCATTTGAATATTTGCAGTGTCAACAGTCATGATTGGATAAAAAGCGATGTCAAACTGACTAAATTAAAATAGCGTGCTGTTGCTTTAAATAACCGCTTGTCTCGTGTCAGTGACAGAACAGGTCTCAATGTAAATCTCATTGCCTCATTTTTGTAATTTTTCAATCTAATTCAGGTGTTTTCAGTACACAGATGGTGATATGAGGTCTGTGCTCTTCAGTTTCCGATTGGCTGTCTGTTGCTAAGCATCGAGTCACAACATTATAACCCCGCTTTGTTTCACACTGCATGAGCTCTGGACCGCGGGTTTAACCTTTAAAATTGCTTTTGAGCAGGGTTTCATAACCCTGGATTAATTTCAGGGATAACCCCGCTACTAAATGACAATTGTGAAACGCTGTTTAACTTATAGGGGAAAAAGTGGGGTTTAGAACAAAGATAACCAAGGGTTAAACGCAGCGTGAGAAAAGCCCTTAAGTGTCTTACAAACACAATCTTTCTTTTCCACTTCAATGACTTCATGTCCCATAGATTGCATATGGCATCGGTACAGCATGTGCACTTCCATTAAACTACTGAACAATAAACTCTGTTCATCAAAGATGTTACGTACAGTAGCATGAATTTCTGCAAGGTGAAATGCAGCAAGAACACAACTAGCAGTATCACATTGTTTCTGTATCACATGACCGTCTGGCCATGAAAATCTCAGCTCTTTCACAGCCGAGCGCAGCACGACCACCTCCTGAGTGCCGCTTCCCACGCCATCCAGACTTCCTCAAGCACTCCATCGGTGTGCGCTACAGCTCACCAAGCAACAGGGAGACTTCTGCATTTGTTGAATGTCTTTGTGCTCGTATTACAATGTGTGGGGTTACCGCCTCTATCACCTGTAGGACTTGCCAGCCCTAGCAACTGTTTAAAAAAAACACCACAACCCAATACTGTGCCCGTATGACTCAAGTATCATTGCTACATACAGTAAAGCACATGTGCTAGGTCAACATTGGGTTGTGGACTTACACCAAGAAGAGCTTCGGTTTGTGGCACTCATGGCCTCATATGCATAGGGAAAAATCTACCTTAGCCACATTATCACCTTCTGATTGCAAGCATGCAATATTTGTCTTAAATTTCTGTCAATAGCTGAAAGAGCTGACAACTAATGTCTTTGTCTTTCATGAAGAAAGCAGTGCACAAAATTATGTTGGCAAGGACGGTCTTTCTATGCGGCAGGCGTATAAATAAAATCGATACAAACGTGAGCTATTCTTTAAGCAGGCCCGTATCCAAGGCCATTAAGCAATTAGCACAGAAAATGAGACTATGATCATTGACAGAGCCTCTTAATACAGAGATATCATTTTGATCCATGTTTTAAAAAGCTATTTGCACATTATTGTGTAATAATTGCTCAATCGTGTTTACCAGACTGTTCTTTTAAATCTCTAATGGTAGTCAAAGAGGCAATAAAGCCAATAAAGGATACGTGCCATCATACAACCAAGAACGGCTCACTCGGCATTCAGCTAACATCACTTTATTGTCACGAAGCCCAATGCTTAAAGCTTTTAATGTGTTGCTTTATAAAGAGCCTGAACAATGCACAACAGAAATGATAGTTCATTATCTTATACATAAAGCAACATACTGTATTTCCCTCACTATTACTCAGGGAGTGAGAACAGATTAATTCTTTAATAGATTGTTTACATTTTAATTGGTAAAAAATCTGTTATCTGTTTCCTAATCAAATATTATTCATTGGAATGTCTTAATGTAAACAGGTTGCTATGAAAAACCAAATATTAGTTTATAATTGTTTATTTACATGTCCAACAGTTCTTTCCCCCATATGGCTGTCACTCCTCTGAAAGGAAACCAAATGTTTTGGCTTTTTTGTTTTTGTTCAAATCTCCACAAAAGAAATGGCAGCGAAACTCATTTGTGTGTGTTTAGGATGACAGATAGCATCGCTTCAATTTGTTTATCTGAAGAGAACAAAAGCCTGCAGTGACTACGTTTGAAATAAAAGACAAGAAACTTATTGAAACGTATGAAAAGGATTTTCCCCCAAAATGATCCGCTTACATCCTACAACAATCATTTCAAATATTACATTTAAAGAACAAAATTTCAACAAAACTTTCTTTATTTCACACAGCAGGTTTATTGATACGTGACATTTTAAACATAGGCCTGTGATAGCTTTACCATGAAGACTTTCTAATAGCAGAAAATAGAGCGGAAACTTGTCTAAGCTTTGTGCACACCGAGAGGAATTGAAGAAAGGTTTTGAATTGATTTTTTTGTCCTTCTGAATAGGTACATGACCACATGACGCTAACAACATCTCACCTAGAACAGCTGTTTGTCAAAGCTGCAAAATGTCACTCCCAACATTCAATCTATGGCTTGCTTAAATAACCAATGCAATCTTAAATACAGAAGACATTTGCCTTAAGGTGCAAAAACATGCTACAATCCGAATTTTCAACTCTTGTTTACTAAAAACATTTCTTTGTGTATTGGGTCGCTTTCACCTTTTGAAAACATCACCTTTTCAAATGATCTGGAAATAATACATTCATTCATTCATCTAGCAGATGATTTTGAATAAAGCCACTTACAAATTACACAACATTCAATATCTGTGAAATCCAGTCTCATAAGCTAATGAAGAGACTACAAAATGATATTTTAACAGAATGATCTTTACATTACGTAGAGTTGATTTTATGTAGTATAACACAAGTAGGGTTTTCACAGGTGAGATCAGATTTTGTCCAAATATTGTTTTTACTATATCTATAAAAAACTATATATTGGGGGGGGGGGGGTGAAAGTACCATTTTTCAGAAAAAAAATTATGTTAAAAGATGTTTTAGACAGAGATATATTTTTGCTGTGGTCAATAACTCACAAGTGTGGTCAATCAATACCAGGTGGAATTTTGATTAAATGTAAAATTAATTCAGTACAATTTCACTTTGAACATAAGGGGCCCTATTTTAACGATCTGAAACGCAAGTCCGAAGCGCAAAGCGCAAGTGACTTTGTGGGCGGATCTTGGGCGCTGTTGCTATTTTCCCGGCGGGAGAAATAAGTCTTGCGCCGGGCGCAAATCAATAAGGGGTTGGTCTGAAGTAGGTTCATTATTCATAGGTGTGGTTTGGGCGTAACGTCAAATAAACCAATCAGAACGCTATCCAACATTCCCTTTAAACGCAAGGGCGCAAGTTCCATGGCGGGTTGCTATTATTATGATGGATTTGACAGGCGCACGCCAGGAGCGGTTCACAGCCGAGGAGACCGACGTTCTTGTAAGAGCAGTCAAAGACAGAGAAGTTGTTTTGTATGAGGATGTGAAAAACCCGCCCAAATCAGCGTCGGTTAAACAGGCGTGAGAGGAAATAGCCGCAATTGTCTCATCAGCTGCGCCAAGCACTACAATGATGTCAGGAGACGGGGGGATCCCAAGCTTGCCAGCATAAATCGGGCACACCGGGCACACAGGAGGAAATCGCTGCGTCCACCCTCACCGCTGAAAGGGTTTAGGGGCTTTGAAATCGGACACAAGAAACGCAAGCAAGGTCCAACCCCAAAGTACACTTACAAATCAAGTTCACATACATGAAGTTTTCTTATGAAAACATTTTAATTATTTTTTAGATAAAATAAACGTAATACAGCCACACAATAAACGTATGAAAATATTTTAATCGTTATTTGCATGATAATTGTTTAACGCTGCCACACAAAATAAATAAAAACTATCACCACAATGCTCACCATGATTTCCCTTATCTCATGTATTAATATTTTTTATTGTAACAATTTATGATTTGATTTCCCTTATCTCATATTTTTTATTGTAACAATTAATGATTTGCAAAAATAACTGTTGCATCTGTGTAGATTAGATAAGCAATGCGCGTTGTGCACGCTATACATTATGGTCAAGCATGCGCACTTAAAAAAGCATAATAAACCACGCGCAACGCGCCACTGACTTTAGACTAGTTTTTTTTGGTTAGTAGCGCAATTGTTTTTTGAAACTGCAAAATAGCATAAGAGATGGTTTGCGCCGGAGCACGCCTCCTTTTTTGCGCTGAACCGCCCAGGGAGCGCAAGTTCATTCCCTAGTTTGCCGACGTGCGTCTGTGGAGGGAAAAACCCGCTGTGCGCCGGTGCAAAATACGAAATGATACATGCGTCAATGACAAAGTCAATTGCGCTAGGTGCAAGATAGGGCCCAAGTAGTGAATTGTTACTTTGTTTTGACCCTGTCAACAGGGACAATGGTAACACAATAAAACATGATGTTTTTATTAAATATAGATGACTATGACCTCGTTAATATGTAACTGCCAACATATTTTATAATTTATCTTTGTAAAAATAATTAAATTTCATTTTAAATTTCAGTTTCAAAAGCAACCGACAGTACAAACTTAAATTGTTGAGAACAAAACATTTTTTACAGTTACTTATCATGGTTGAAACACCTTTCTGGATCTACACGCGGAAAACGGTGAGTAAATAACGCGATATTTGTCGGCTCTGTCAAGGGTCTGTGTGGTAAAGATGCTGTGGTAGTTTGGGATGCAAATGTTATCAGGAATCGGAGAAAATTGCTTTGTTACTTTTGTCCCATGTTACTTTCGCCCCGGTTCTCCCCTACTATTGTAATCGTCCTGGATTAGGGGAAATTCTTAGTCATTTACCTACCACACAGATGAAATATTTGAACAGAAAAATGTTTATGTAAACGTGGCTTTTTTTAAAAAAAGAGCAGTGCGACGCGGCTTTTCATATTGCTAAGCAACCACAGAGTCAGTTGTCCTGTCAATCAAATATTGAAGCGTGAGCGCTCTTTTGCTGTCATATTAGCAGAAAGTTTAAAAAGAGGGCGCTTGCTCTGACCTTGTTTGAGGATGAGAGGTGCACAAACACGCAGGAGAGAGTGAGCGAGTGGAGTCCGGTTCTTCAAAGCAACTGTAAACTTCACTCACCACAACGTAAGGCCCGCCTCTCCCCTCATTCAATTGGACAATGGAAAGACGCGAATGACGTTGGGCGCTTCTCCGCTCTCAGCACTCCTTCAAAAAGGCGTGCGCGTCAGGCGGCAAAAAAACGCAAGGCGCTCGGCGCGCGTAAACAGCGCCCAAATGCGCCCTGCCCCTAGAATATCATTCAAAAAAGGCGCCTGCAACTGCCATAGGCGCTTTTGGTGTGACTGGCCCCTAAGCATGTCTATCACAGGAACCATTAGTTGTAATCACACTGATAGTAGATGTTAGTCACTGCTACACTTTACAAATGCTCTACTAGAATTGAAATGAATCAATCTGAAATAAATCTCTCTGGTGCCTTGTTTTTGGCAGATTCTTGGTATGTACCCTGCTAAAAAAACAATAGACACCATCACAGAAATTCTATTGGTTTTATTGGGCATTTTATCTTGTATTGGTCTTTGTTGGTCTCTAATGGTATGTATTGGTTATGTTGGTTCTATGTATTGGTTCTAATGGAATATGGCCCAAAACACACTACAGTGTAGTGGTTTTAAAGCTAATGGTTCCTATTGGTATTTTAATGAAAACCATTAGAATTTTCTGTAATGGTTTTATAGTTTTTTTCAGCAGGGTACTTAAACCAAGCGCTAACTGAAGTGTGCATCAGGGATAAAAGTGCTGCAGGCAGGTGCTAAGGGCATCTAGCAATGCAATATTCCTAATAATGTTTTGGTTTTTAACCTAAGTAAGTAACCCAGATCACCATTTAATAGTTTACCAGTGTCTAATGGCTTATCGATTTCTTGACAAGCAGATAAATTGCGAACCATACATCAAGATTTATCATCTAAGATGCAGAGGTAAACTAGAAGTGAATGCCGCTGAACAGGACTAACCTCTGGAGTGAAAGTCTGCAGCTAGCGAACTAACAGGAGGCTTTTTCACAGCAGCAGACCGGTACACGATGTGAGAACGTCTACCATCCTCCTCCATCACCTCATGTCCCGTTTCCAGCGGCTCAATAAAAAACTCCTCCTGCTCCGTTCTGATCATGCCGGCCTGTCAGAACAAGACAAAGACAAAAAAATTCAGTGAGGCGAACATACATTAACTTTACAATATCACCCCAACAGATACTTAAAGGTGAACAAATGGGAACTGGAGCGCTGCTGGTATCCCTTGTATCCTCTGGTGCTCTTGGAAGGGTAAATGTTTTTGAAAAAGAATTGGAAAAACAAATTCCAAGTCCAGGCACTCAGTAGGATGCAAAAGTTAAAAAGCCTTTATTAATATTCAAGGGCTAAAACATTAAAACACCAACGCGTATCGGCCCACTGGCCTTCATCAGGGTGTTGGTAACAAACAGCTTATAGGTGTTTGATAAAAAAGGTGTTTGATAAAAAAACGTCTGAAAAAAGTTCTGTGAATTCAAATAATTCTAATGACATTATAAAACCCATGCTCAAAACTGAACCCTTCACAGTGAGTAGTAAACACACATACAAACACACGCATGTCTACACAAACGCATGCACCCACACAAACACGCACGTACACACACACACACACATGCAGACACACAAACAAACAACCCGGAGCAGTAGGCAGCTATCCCTGCATCACCCAGGAAGCAAGTGGGGTTAAGGTGACTTGCTCAAGGGCACCACAGTCTCAACCTGCCCACCGTTTATATAAACACAAATAATGAGTAAATATTGAAGTCATAGTGAATTCAATAAGAAAAGTTCACCCGGCTATAAGGAATAAGCTTCACTTTGTAAGCAAAAGAAATAATCCGGCCACTGTATTCCTGTATGTGAGCGTGTGTGCATTCAATCTTGATTTTATGCAATTTTACACCGCAATTTCCATTTCAGCACCTAACGTATTCCTAACTGAGATCCTTCCTCTGGGCAAACGTTAACACACAGCACTGAAATCCTCTCTTCAGCTTTTAGACTTGAAAAGGTTTAGTGTACCCTTAGGCCCAGTTTCACCTGCTCTGAGACACATTACTCTCTCTCTCTCTCTCTCTCTCTCTCTCTCTCTCTCTCTCTCTCTCTCTCTCTCTCTCTCTCTCTCTCTCTCTCAGTTCAGGATCAGTTCTTCCAATACCAACTGCATCTTAAACACAAAGACATTAATAACCCACTTGGCTATATTTGAACTATTAGAAACAGGACCCCAGAGATTAATGGATATACTGATATCAATTTTGAACAGCATCATTTGAATTAAGAAAGTACACCTGAAGGTAGGGAACGGAGATGTCACGTCGATGACCGACGAATTGGGAAGAGTGTAACTAGAAAGAGCCAATGAACATTGGCATGCAGAATTTGCATATGCCGGCCACGCCCTGCAGGGAGAGCACAAATACAGCCGGCATCTGAAATGCATTTCATTTTTCGCTGAGGAGCTGAGCATAAGAGACCAGGACGCCTGAGCAGTGGTACAGCAAAGCCCGGGGTATACTTTTTATCCGGGTCTGCACAGATTTCCAAGTATACTCCCCGCGGCTACACATGGATGGCAGCGTTGGACACGTATACGCAATACAAATAATTTCTTATTCAAATTATTACTCTACCAGGGCTATCAGGGCAGCACTGATTTGCAACATTTACAGTACATTAAAAAAATAGGATAGATGAAGAAAAGTAGCAGATCCACCATTGCAAACAAAGTTTAGAACAAACAACAAGAAAACAAAGAAGAGAAATCAAACATTATGGTGACAAAATGCTTCACAGCTTTCTGTTCTTGGGAGAAGTGAAAGTAAATGAAGAAAAGACGATGGTGTGTGTGCAAATGCTGTCTATTGCCTTTGGGTTATTATTGTTTATAGTGTAGTGTCCTGTCTCAACGCATGCGCTGTAGTACTAGGACTGTCCCAAATTTTGGGCAGCGTGCGGACGGTGCGCACGGACGGCAGCGGACCCTCCTGATGACGAAAATGACTTCATGTTGACGGTGCGCATACATGGACGTCCCTAGTATACCTTCGGCCTAACGGTGGCGTGGCAATGTGACGTCTCCATTCCCTACCTTTAGGGAACGATGGTTACATCTGTTACCAAGAAATTCCCTTTCAGTCAGTCACTTTGATGTCACGTAGATGTTCAACGAAATGGGAATCCCTACAAAAGCGCCACGGTTGCTGCCCCTTCCAGTGCCTGCGTTAAGCTTCCTGGCCTCTTGCCATTGAGTTGCCAGGACAGGGCCTTACGCAAAGGATGCCGGTCACTGCTGTTCCTGTCTAACAAAACCAGTGAACTTAGAAAACACTGGGAAGCGTACTTCTTCTGGCAGTAAGGGGAACGCTGCAGGAGCCACACCCTACTAAGGAGGTCCTTCAGTAGAATAAACAATATGGAATAACCGCAAAGGTTCTTACTGCATATCGAAGTCTCTGGGATGGCTTCAAAGAGACTACACCACATGGAGAGTGGCTTTGGCAGGGAAAACGCGAGCCGGGGCTATACCACGGAAACAACATACATCCCGAGGTTCACTACATATGGATGTCACGCCTACCACAGGCTTTCAAGAATTCAACAATGAAAGGCCGCTGCCAGACGCTCCGCCACGTTTGGCCACAAAGGCTTTAGGGGAAGTGGTAGAGGGTGCTACCAGCAACACTTGCTCCCCGTCCTTCCTGACTTTGCACAATGTCTGTTGTGAGAAGGCTCACTGGGGAAAAACCCATATTTGCAAATGCCTGCAGCCAGCTTTATGCCATTGCATCCATGCCGAGAGTTTCCTCAGCCAGTGAGGGGTCTCCAAAGATGTAAACAGGTGTACCTGTGCAGCTCCGAACCAATTCCAAATCAGTTGGACTGGGGGTGGAGTCACCACTCGCCTGGGAGTGATACCCGCGAGAGTTTTTTCGGCAGTGCAATTCAGCGTGCCCGGGATGTGAATGGCTCGAAGCGACTTCAGATGCTTGTGACTCCACAGAAGGAGATGGCAGGCAAGTTGTGACATGCAAAAGGAGTGTAGACCACATTGCCGGTTGATGTACGCCACAGTCTCTGTGCTGTCTGTGCGGACTAACACACCTTTACCTTGTAATTGCCACTGTAGGTGGTTCAGTGCAAGATAATGTGCCAATGCAGCTGGGGACCCATCCAAACTCTGAAGACTGTGGTCAAAGCTACTGTGAATACAACAGAATGCCTGGACACCTGTTCCAAGGGCACACCGACCAGAAGGAGGGGTCTGACCATGCAGTGATGGTTCGGTGGCAGACCAATGTGACGTGCACACAGTGGATGCCACGCCACCACCCCCATCTCGGGACTTGGTCGGCAGTCAATGTCCAATCTCATATGGAGCAGCCCAAGCAGTGTTACAGCCGCCACAGCTGTCATATGCCCCAGGAGCCTCTAAATTAGACACATAACTGCTCTCAAGACTGTGCTAGGTTGAGCCAGTCGTCAAGGTAGTTGTGTATGCGAACACCATGCTCTATCATTGGAGCAATGACCACCTCCGTGACCTTCGTGAAGACGCGGGAAGACAAAGGACAGCCCGAAGGGCCGAACTTTGTATTGATATGCTTTTTGACAGTATAGTGTTCCCATCACTACACTGGGGTGTTAGGACACACACAGACCACAGGGTGAGCACCCCCTGCTAGTCTCACTAACACCACAAGCTAGGCACTCTGTCTGTGCCCGGCTCCATGATGCTGCTCATGGCTCGCCCTCATCAACAAGCAGACCGAGGCCCTGTGGCCAATGGCTGCTGGGATCTTAACTGTGTCACAAAAGAGCCTGGTCCGTGACAGGAAGAGTTTATGTAAAGTACCCTGCATGTCATCCAGACAGAGCCAGATGATGTTTCTGGATCACCATGATGGTCACAACCAAAGATGGCTTTCTCGGGTCACCATAATGGACACAGCCAATTTTGACCCCATTTGATATTTACAGCTCAAAACGTTATAATAAAATGATTTACATGTTGATGACATTTCTTTATGTTCATTCATCAATGTGGTGTGCATTGTGCGGTGACATATGGAAAAAATAGTAATTGTGCAAAAACAATAATAATAATAATTGTTTTGACAGTGCTGAACTTCAGAAATAACTGGTCACAAAAAATAAGGTCATTCATATTCAAATTATTAAAACATTATTAATAGCTAAAATAATAGTTTACAATAACAGGTTTGGATGGTGAAGTCACAGACATAACGTGAAAATTAACTACAAATAAAACTGTAAAAATTAACCATTAATTTGCTGCAGTAACCATAGTTTAACCATGATATTTGTTATAAAACAGTGTAACAAATGGTTCCTGTTATGCCAAAAACACATGGTTACCACACTATTGCTATAATAAAACCATGAATAATCTTTACACAACACGGTTCACGCACCATTTCTAGCTAAACAACCAAAATTCACAAACCACGGCAGGTGATTGGAAGAATGGACACTGGCTGCAGTTTTCCTACGGGTCACTTTCTTGACATGATACGAACAGAAAAGAGGCTTAGCTGGGAGCCGTCACCACCCAAGCTGAACACAGTTGGAGGTTGGTACACAGAAACGTGGTTAAAGATCCGTACGTCAGCCTGAGTTATGTAAGCTATCGCAGAAGGGCATCCACCTGGGGTGACCTTGTACTCTACGAGAGAGGGATAAGGAAAGAAAGAGGCAAAGGATCAGAAAAGACAGAAGAGGTAGAAGGAAGAAGGCCAGAGGAGGGTGAGATGTATCCTGTCAGTAAGGTGAAAGAGTAGCACCTGATGCCGGTGACACGAGAATGAGAAACAAAATGTCAAGCAGAGGTGCTAATGTATGGTGTCAGCTAATATCTCTCTCTCTCTCTCTCTCTCTCTCTCTCTCTCTCTCTCTCTCTCTCTCTCTCTCTCTCTCTCTCTCTCTCTCTCTCTCTCTCTCTCTCTCTCTCTCTAGCTCTGTGCTCCAAAATGAGTGTTGCCAGTCATTCTCCTTGATTCCATCTGTCTGTTTAGACAACTGATAATGAGTGGCTTCTCCTGACTGAATCCATGCAGCATTTATTGGAGAAATCTCGCACACATAATCGAGTGTACGGTTAAGCCTCGGGCACATTTCACATGTGTGTTGTCAGTCAGTGCTCTCTAATGCTGACACCTTAGACAGGAATGGTTGAATGATCCGCTGGTGAGCATCATCTTTTCACTACCACATGAACCTCTGGATGCTGCATTAAATTAGATGTGCTAGATGTGTGTTTATCAATGTGTAAAACTGTTCATGCTTAATAAAATCTTTAATTCAAAACATGTACAGTATGTTTACAATGTAAAGTCAATGGCCAAATATCTGACTACAGTATGCAAAACTTGTTAATTGTTAACGCATTTCAAAGAACAGTCTGTCTGACAAGCGCTTACAGTAAATATGTTTCTCGAAACAATAGAAACTCTCACACATTATTTAATACAGTTTCAGACCCAAAGAGGATTAAATATAGCTAGAACAACATACGCAAACCATTATAAGTCTCTGCTGAGTTATGACTGAGGCTCTTCACTTCAATACTGAATGCCTACACACACGCTGACTGTGATTTACTGTACATCATAAATCAAGTCTGTTATTTACAAAAACAGATGATCTACCTCACAGTTCAGAGACACAAACCAGCGATCAAAAACAAATAAAAAGATGCCATCGTGCAGAAAAGAGTGTAGCTTCATCCCTTCATCTCCAGGCCTCGCTGATGGATCTACACTGTGGTTCCTGCCCCAGAATACCAAACAGTGGAAGCACAAAACGAAAAGAAAAGATGACGCGAGGGGCTCTGAGACACGAACGTATCGATCGCTGAGGGAAACTGGACAAGTCTGCGCCGTCCCTTCGGCTCTCCGAGGAGAAGCTGAATAAAACATAAGAGGCCCGCTGGAGACGAAAGGACATTGCGTTCGCTTTCCATGCAGGATTTAGAAGAAATATAGAAATACACAGAAACAGCTTCTAAAATGCCCGCTCGGCACAAGAATACTTGGTTTGTTTACGTTTTCCAGTTCAGCAAATGAGGGCACAGCAATTAAAAAAAAAAACACAGAAACGACCCACACAAAAGGACAATCAAATTTGGGTTACGACTGTTGGTGCAAAAACATCTCTTGACGCTTGCCCAGCAACATCCACTCAAAGATGAACTTTGTGTTGCTCAAAGATGAACTTTGGTCCTCAGACGCCACGATCCACTGACCATTGTAAAGATGAACCCCTTTCTGTTACGGCGCAAATGCGAAAAGACACAATGTACGGTAGCGTGAGGCATGTGATGTTGACTATATGTGATCAATTTTGTTCTGTATATCAAGAGCATTTTTGAAACACCACCACTGAAGCCTAACCTGGATGACTGCAGGTTTGTGCAATGATTAGCAACTGCTTTTCAAATGCAAACCAACCTCAAATTCAATGCAGACATGTCATACTGACTCTACAAGCACCTGCATGGGAGAAATTTCCTGCATAGGAATTGGGCAAATTACGGTACAGTAGACCTTAAACACAACAATTAGCTCTGCAACATAAACTGTTATTCGATGAAGATCTGCGGTGGTTTTAACCACAACAGCTGCTCACTTGATGCCCTGTTTGACTGAAACATGTTCTGCTTCTTTGCACAAGGTGTGAAATGTTTTTGAAGATGGTTTCCATGGCACCGCTAATGGATTTCAAGGTAAGTGAAACCTAATAAAGACTGTAACTTTGAGCAGTGGGCCGGATCGCTCCAACACCTTTCATGACAACCTCATGTATCACGCTGGAAAACATCAGAACTCAACTTTACTGTAAGTGCTAGGTCTCACATCTATCCCATTTTCATCTTAACTATCAATATATGTTTACTCTTTAACACAGTAACTGATCTTTAAAGTGTATCTGAGGATTGAGTGAACGTGGACTCATATGTCATGAATAATTTCAGCCCTTAAATCCCAGTCTTGTACCGTTTACATGAGCTTACTGAGGATTTATACCCAACGTTGAAAGAAAACATGACCTGGAATTCAATAGCAATCAACTGGAAAATGTTGTGTACAGATTTAAGATCTAATCTCATTTTCTATCATACAGGATCTTTCTGATGTGATTAAAACCCAGCCCTGACCCTGACCTAATGGCAGCAGTCACGACACGACAGCCCAAAATATGAGAAAGAATTTGAATATAAGTTAGTGAGACATTGCTTACATTTAGAATAAACACAGGAGAGTAACCCTACTGTATGTATTAAAGGTATTGCAGAGAATTTTCTTTTCCGGGTGAATCGTCAAGACTTTTGGTCCTCCTAGTTGTCAATCAGGAGTGTTGTACAATTGCATTTTTTTAAAAAGTGGAGAAGGCGGTTCTTTTCTAAAATTCGAGAAAATCCTCCGCTACACCTTTAATGATTTAGGGTGTATCTCCTCAGTCACCTCACATCCCACAGCCGGGTAATGTCCTGGTCTTATTACTGTTGCCTTGAGAACAAACAATCTTAATACTGTTAGCTAATAACAACATGACACAGTAGCTGCGTTTACATGGACAATATATGCCCAGCTGCACTACTTCCTGAACTTCATCCAGCTTCTTGTTTCCTGTCTTCCATTATTGGACAAACTGATTAATCCAGGTGTGCCTGACCTCAGTAGTCACAACAACAATAATCAGACACACCTGGATTAATCAGTTTGTCCAATAATGGCAGACAGGAAACAAGGAGCTGGATGCGGTTCGGAAAGTGGTGCAGCTGGGCATAAAGCCTATTGTAATCGGTTTAAATGTTTAAACCGAATAAAAATGCTCTATGTAAACAACACAATCGGAATAAAAAGGGCCAAACCAATTAAAAATCTGGTATAAGAGGAATAATTGACTCTGGTCCTTTGAATTATTTGAAAATAATGCACACTCAGCTTTGCGTCGTGCCGCATTTCACCTTGGGTGTGCATTATTTTCTGATAATTCAATGTCCCGTCGTCAATTATTCCTTACGTAAGCCATTTAAAAGGACATGTAAACGCTTCTCCGGATTGATAGCAGAAACTGGGACGTTCTGCGTGTGTGCAATCTACTTCGTTTCTTTTTTTTTTAATATAGTGCAAACACAGAACATGACTCTATTTACATGTGGTAAATAACAATGAATAGAACAAAACAGAAAACAGATAAGACAAACAAACAATAAATACAGCCATTGCCCATACATATCATGTTGTAAGTGTATGTGTGTGTAAAGAATGAGGGGTTATTTAAAGTAATGCATACATGTTTAGCAGTAGCTAATCCAATTAATAGATACATTTAGATAAATGCATTCGGTTAGAATAGAGGAAGGAAGAATATATATATAAATAAAAAAGGGGGGAGGTAGCACAAACAGAGGGGTTGAAAGATGAGGAAAATACATACGCCACAAGCACCTAGCCCTTGTGTGTTTTGAGGTATTGGGGAGAGATGTGGCACCGGGCCCAAGGAGCAGCCCCTCATGGTCCCACAGGGCAGTTCCCACCTCAGGCCACCGCTTCCACGTCAGGCCTACCCTGTTTTGTTTGGATAATGATAAATGAAAACCTCTAATGTGTGGTGCGTTTCAAAAAATTGACATGCACTGGAGATCCAGACCCGGGTAGTGGTCAGGTTGTAAATTTACTTTGTTTATTTTTAATGGCGGTTGGCAAACCCTAACTTAAAGGTGCATTTCTGCCACCTACTGGACTGGAATGTATGTGCAATGATGTAGAATTGGCAAAATGACGTATAACGCACACAATGCGAGCTTGTTTTGTTAATGGAAAAATTTATCACAATCTCTTTCCAGTTCTTTGTAAAGTGATACAAGACAGCGTTGTACTCTGATCCACAAACGTTTGTGTTTGGACTCGTTCTCGTGGACGGTCTCTGCAGAACCATGTCAATCACTTTCTGTGGGCACACAGGGTTGCCAATCCGGGACATCTCGTATTTTTGACGCTTGATCTAACCAGTGACTGATACAACAGGCTTGGACTGAGAGATTTGAGAAATCATTCAGAAGGCACTATTGAAATCCTCTCACGGTACTTTAATGTCATCCGTCAGTCAGTCCTTGCAATGTCAAAGTTTGGTCTCATTTCTGACGAGATTGCTGATTTAGACCTGCCTAAAACACCTTAATCTGAAGGATTGAATCATTTTCAACTTTACTAGGGCATTTTGGCGCTTCTGGTCACATACTGTAAGTGTGTATTCATTTATGTTTTTGATGTTTGATGTTGAGTCACAAGTGTTTTGTTTTAGACAGGTAACTTAATGGTTCAGTAAGGACAGTGTTAAAAGTAGGCTATCTGCTGTAAATTAACAAACTATTAATAAAACGTCTCGGTTACGTGTGTAACCCTCGTTCCCTGAAGGAAGGGAACGGAGACGTCACGTCGTGACCGACGAATTGGGAACCGCTTCGCGGGTGACCTATCTACTTCGAGAATTATCAAAAACGCCAATGAACTTGGCATGCAGGTATTTGCATAATGCCGGCGCCGCCCCGCCAGGTGCGTATATAAGGCGCAGGTGCATAATACCAAATCAGCTATATTATTGCTGAGAAGCCGAGCAACAGTGCCCGGCCTGAACAGCAATGGAACAGCAAACTGTGGCGACGGGACGTGACGTCTCCGTTCCCTTGCTTCAGGGAACGAGGGTTACACACGTAACCGAGAGTTTCCCTTTCAGTCGGTCACTACGACGTCACGTCGTGACCGACGAATTGGGAATCCCTACCAAAACGCCACTGCAGCTGAACCCTTCCAGTGCCTGCAAAGCCCTCCGCCCTCCACATAAGGGGCGGAATCTAAGGCGAAATGCTGAAGGCCGGTCACTACCTGTTCCTTAACCCACGATAGTGAAGCAGCGAACTAGGAGAAGCGTCTAAACTGAGCGGAGCTAGAACACTGCGGAAGCCATCCCCTAAGAAGGTTAAATGGATGACATAAAAATATATGAAACAACCGACAGGTTGCTCAAAATAAAGTCTCTAACAATACATGGTATGTTGAGAGGTGCAGAGCAGGCTCTGCTAAGGAAAAACGTGGAGGATTAGAACCCCACGGACTTTACACACAAATGAACCCCACGTAGGGGACAAATGTGGACGCCTAGCCTACACAGGTTTACAGAGAATACATCAGTGATAGGTTGACAGCGGATGCTCCGCAACACCAGCTATCAGGGCGGTGGAGAAGAGGCAAAAACAGTTTTTTAGACGTTTTTGCCCCGATGGCCTTCCATAATGGTGCAAATGTGCAGCACCAAAATAGAGGCTCCAAGCCGACACACGAGCCGACCCTCGGCATTCTTAACTAGTTAGTAGAAAGAACCCGAGTGGAAACCGGATCGACACGAACACTATAGAATCTTGTGAACGTATTAGGTGTCGCCCAGCCTGCAGCTCTACAAATATCTGTTAGCGAGGAACCGCGAGCCAGTGCCCAAGATGATGCCACACTGCGTGTAGAGTGGGCACGTAAATTAAATGGACAAGGCACATTCTGCTTTTGATATGCAAGGGCTATAGTATCCACAATCCAATGGGACATCCTCTGCTTGGTGACAGCTTTTCCTTTCTGCTGACCACCGTAACAAACAAAGAGCTGATCTGAGGTCCTAAAACTTTGCGTCCTGTCTATATACACACGTAGGCACGAACAGGACATAACAAAGCCATGGCTGGTTCTGCCTCCTCCAAAGGCAGTGCTTGGAGATTCACCACTTGATCTCTAAAAGGAGTGGTGGGAACTTTGGGCACAAAGCCGGGCCGGGGTCTCAGTGTTACGCTGGATGCAGCCGGCCCGAACTGAAGGCACGATTCATCGACCGAAAATGCATGAATATCCCCTATCCTCTTAACAGAAGCCAAAGCAAGGAGAGTTAAAGTTTTCATTGTAAGAAACTTAACACTCACACTATGCAGAGGCTCGAATGGGGCTTCCTGGAGTGATTTCAGCACCAAGGACAGGTCCCAAGGAGGAATAGAGGGGGGACGCGAAGGATTCAGTCTTCGAGCGCCTCTGAGAAATCTAATGACTAGGTCGTGCTGACCCACTGTTCTACCGTTTACGGGTGAATGGTGAGCTGATATCACAGCGATATCGACTTTAATAGTGGATGGTGACAGCCTATTCTCCAAACGACGCTGGAGATATAAAAGCACAACACTAATCGGGCATTCTCGGGGGTTTTCACTTCGGGAAGAACACCAGTCGACAAACAGGTTCCATTTAAGCGCGTAAGCCTGTCTCGTAGACGGCGCTCGCGCAGCAGCAATAGTGTTAGATACCTCTTGCGGTAAATCACTCATATCCTCCGTGCCCCGTCCAGAGACCACACATGGAGGTTCCACAGGTCGGGGCGCGGGTGCCATAATGTGCCCTCTTGTTGAGAAAGAAGGTCCTTCCTCAGGGGAATCTTCCACGGAGGGGCTGTCGCGAGGAGAGAGAGTTCTGGAAACCAGCTCCTGGTTGTCCAATACGGTGCCACCAACAGCACGCTCTCCTCGTCCTCCCGGATTTTGCATAAGGTTTGCGCAATGAGGCTCACCGGAGGGAACGCGTATTTGCGCATGTTTCGCGGCCAGCTGTGTGCCAATGCATCCACGCCGAGCGAGTCGTCGGCTAGTGAATAGAACAGGCGACAATGGGTCGTCTCTGGGGAAGCAAACAGATCTATCTGCGCTTTGCCGAAACGTCTCCAAATTTGCTGAACCGCAATGGGGTGGAGTCGCCATTCGCCGGGACGCGCAGCCCGAGAGAGCGCATCCGCCTCTACATTGAGCGTGCCCGGGATGTAAATGGCACGAAGAGACCTCAAATTGACTCCAAGTGAGGAGGTGACGGGCGAGATGCGACACGTGACGCAAGCGTAAACCGCCTTGACGATTGATGTACGCCACGGTCGCAGTGTTGTCTGTTCGAACTAATACATCTTTGCCCCGTAACTCGTTGCTGAAACGGACGAGCGCAAGATATACAGCCCACATTTCCCGGCAGTTTATGTGCCAATGCAGCTGGGGTGTCGTCCAGACCCCCGAAGCCGCAAGCCCATCGTACGTGGCCCCCCACCCCGTGTCTGACGCATCTGTGCATACTATCGCATGCCTGGAGACCTGTCTCAGAGGCACACCGGCTCGGAGAAACGCACGGTCTGACCACGGAGTGAAAGTGCGACGACACGCAGGTGTAATGATAACACGGTGAATGCCGCGCAGCCACGCTCTCCTCGGGACTCGATCGTGAAGCCAATGCTGAAGCGGTCGCATATGAAGCAGTCCGAGCGGAGTTACAGCAGCGGCTGCTGCCATATGCCCCAAAAGCTTCTGAAATTGTTTCAGCGGGACCGCGCTCTTGCTCTTGAATGCATTCAGGCAAGTCAGAATCGACTGTACACGCGCTTCTGTTAGACGAGCTGTCAAATCGATCGAGTCCAGTTCCATACCGAGAAAAGAGATTCTCTGCACGGGGCAAAGCTTGCTCTTTTCCTAGTTGAACCGAAGACCCAAACGAGCGAGGTGTTTTAAAGTTAAATCTCTGTGATCGCACAGCGTCTGACGCGTTTGAGCTATTATTAGCCAATCGTCCAGATACGCGAGAATGCGCACACCTCTCTCTCTCAGGGGTTTTAAAGCCCCCTCCACTACTTTGGTGAATACACGGGGCGACAGAGAGAGCCCGAATGGGAGGACTTTGTACTGGTATGCTCGCCCCTCGAACGCAAAGCGGAGAAACGGCCTGTGTCGGGGGAGAATCGATACATGAAAGTACGCGTCCTTCAGGTCGATAGATGCGAACCAATCGTTTGGACGAATGCATGGAAATATGCGTTTGGGCGTCAGCATTTTGAACGGCATTCTGTGAAGTGCACGGTTCAGCGAACGCAGGTCCAGGATCGGTCGCAAGCCGCCGCTTTTCTTGGGTACAATAAAGTAAGGGCTGTAAAACCCCGACCTCATCTCGGCTGGAGGGACCGGCTGGATCGCGTCTTTCGCCAATAAGACAGCGATCTCCGCACGGAGGACGTGCGCATCGGCAGCTCTCACCGTAGTGAAACGAACGCCGGAGAATTTGGGGGGACGCCGGGCAAATTGGATCGCATAGCCGAGACGAATCGTGCGTAAAAGCCAACGCGACGGGCTGGGAAGCTGTTCCCACGCCCCCAGATACCGTGCGAGAGGGACTAAAGGCACAATCGGTGTACCCGCGGCGGGCGCAACGGAGGTGATCGCCGGTGTGTGCGTAACGGCCGCACCGACAGCAGTGTTGTGTGTGATAACACTCACCTGAGTCCGTTGCTGGGTGGTTGAGTAAGGGAGGCTCTGCTGAAGACACCTCACACCACTCGATGCACCCTCTGGCGAAGGAGGAGGGAGACGATGGGTTATGAGCCCGTAGCTGTCTCCTACCGGCTGAGAGCGCGGTGGGGTTATGAGCCCGTGCGTCGCTCTCGTTCTCCTCTGATGAGTCGGAGAACGAGGGGGGGTTATGAGCCCTCTCGTATCTCCGGAGCTCATCTGAAGACCTAGAGATGGAAGTGGAATTCGCTCTTTTTGTGGATTTGTGGGTGCCGACTGAAAAGTCGGCGGAACAGAAAAATGAAACAAAAGATTCCCCAACCGGCCCTCCTCCGGTGGGGGGAGTGGTGCCTTCACCATCTCCCGAAGAGCGATCCCCTCCATCTCTAGGTCGCCCGTCTCAGGGCCGCTTTGATCTTCTTTTACCACCCTTTGCAGCGGGCTGAGCGGGCGGGGCGGGCTGCTGACGACCGGTTCCTCGCTTCTTAGAAGAGCCCCGGGGAGGAACGGAGGCGGCCGCCGCAGGACGCCCTCGGCGAGGAGCAGGCTGAGGCGCCGACGTGGATGGGGCAGGCGCAGGACGCTTCCGACGTGGCATGATCTGAGCGATGGCCTCAGTCTGCTTCTTGGCCGCGGAGAATTGCTGGGCAAACTCCTCGACCGTCTCGCCGAACAGGCCGGTCTGGGAAACCGGAGCATTCAGGAGCCGGGTTTTATCAGCGTCCTTCATGTCCGCCAGACACAGCCAGAGATGGCGTTCCTGGACTACCAGGGTAGACATCGCACGCCCGACGGCGCGGGCGGTGACCTTGGTCGCACGAAGCGCCAGATCTGTAGCCGCACGTAGTTCAGAGAACTCCGCCGAGTCGTGACTTCCCGCGTGCAGATCCCTCAGAGCCTTAGCCTGATGAACCTGCAGCAATGCCATGGCATGCAGGGCAGAGGCTGCCTCCCCACAAGCCTTGTAAGCAGCACCGGACAGCGCCGAAGACTGCTTACAGGCCCGTGAGGGGAGAGTAGGCTGGTCCCGCCAGGAGGAAGCGACACCGGCCGGACACAACTGCATCGCGACCGGGCGCTCCACTGACGGGATACCAGTGTACCCCTTGGCATCTCCACCCTCGAGAGAGGTGAGAGGTGAAGGCTGATACGGCCGGTTCCGGGCGGAAAACGGGGTTTTCCACGACCGCGTCAGCTCTTCATGCACCTCGGGGAAGAAAGGCACCGGGGGCGAGGACTGAGAAGCCCTGGCACCCCCGAAGAACCAATCATCGAGGCGGGTCGGTTCAGGTGGGGGAGGTTTAGTCCACTCCAAGCCGACCGCCTCCGCCGCCCGAGCGAGCATGGCTGCCATCTCAGGGTCGAACGCAGAAGCCGCAACCTGGCCCGAAGGCGGGAGCGGATCCGGATCGACGTCTGAGGCTGACAACCCCCCCTCCGACGTTACGGTGGACATCGCGTCAGGTGGAGGCTCGACAGAGCGCGAGGACACCGTAGAACACGGGCTGCTCGTCTCCATCGGGACCTCCGCTGGCAACGGATCAGGGCGCTGGGAGCTACTGGACGAACCAGCAGACCGACCCAGCAACGTTATACGGAGGTCATCCTTCGCCAATCTGGTAGCTGCGCCCTTAGCAGCACCAGACTGGGAAGGCGGGGGCCGTTGCCGGAGGAACGACACCCGTCTCCGCAAATCCGCTATAGTCATGCCCTCGCAGACGGGGCATGAACTATCACGCAACGCTGCCTCTGCGTGCTGGAGCCCCAGACACGAGAGACAACGCTTGTGGCCATCCTGGGGGGCGATGAACACACCGCATCCAGAAACGGAGCACGGACGGAAATCCATCTTTAAAAAGACGACCCCGACCGTGACACGAATGAGTGGCTGTCTTTAAAAAGACACAAAGCTCAAACGTGCTGCTCTTTTAGGGAAATCACTCTTTTGTGCGAGCTGGTGAAACACACAGGGAGAGGCAAACGCACTCACTCGAACTCAAGTCCTAAATTAAAGAGACAGAGAGAGAGAGAGAAAGGGTGGAAAAAACACTGCGAGCCTCCGCTGAGGTGTCTTTGCCCAACCAACTTCAGCAAGCTGAGATATTTTCTTCCCACACAGAACAGGATCTACGAAGATCAGTTAACAGCTTCTCGAGAGCAGATGTCTGCCGGCTTCGAAGCAATAAAGCTGATTTGGTATTATGCACCTGCGCCTTATATACGCACCTGGCGGGGCGGCGCCGGCATTATGCAAATACCTGCATGCCAAGTTCATTGACGTTTTTGATAGTTCTCGAAGTAGATAGGTCACCCGCGAAGCGGTTCCCAATTCGTCGGTCACGACGTGACGTCGTAGTGACCGACTGAAAGGGAACTACAATGTATGTTCCCAGGGCATAAGAGTTATAAATTAATATTTAATTAGGAGATTAGTTATCATTTTGACAGATGGCTTAAATACACTGTATATACAAAACTTGGTACATGACAATCTCCGCTGTCGCGGCTGTCAATTTGGTTCCGCTCGACGCAACTTCGGATTTCCTCAGGCGATGTGCGGAGTAAAAACATTCTTGAAGTTGTAACATACATTTAGTTTAATGGCCAAACTACAAGTGAACGAAATTTTTATGAATTTGAACGATGTGCACGGGATTTTTCTACCCATTCTCATGAAATTTCGTGATATAGTAACGTAACTTTTTGATTCTTTATTGGGACACTGTCACGAATTTCCGAATTTTTTTGTGATCGTATCACAAATTTCTGTTTACTTGTATTTGTCACATATTGGTTACTCAATTGCTTTTTCCTATTTTCAAACCATTTTCGCTTTGGTTTAGGGTTAGATTTGGCGTTTGTGTTAGGATCTCACTTTAAGTATTGGTTTATAAAAAAGATTCTGAATAATTTTTTTATATTTTCTGATTTTTAAACCATTGTCGACTGCCATTAGGGTTAGAATTTGGATTGGGTAAGGATGTCATTTTATGTAAATCTAACTCTAAACCGAAGTGACAATGGTCAGAAAATAGGACAAAACAGTTGAGTAACCGATACGTGACAATTACACGTAAACAGAAATTTGTGATACGATCACGAAAAAACGCAGAAATTTGTGACAATATCACAAAAAAAGAATCTAAAAGTTATGAGACTATATCACAAAATTTCTTGAGACTGGGCTGGAGTATTACCACCTGCAAAATGGAAAACAATGGGACAAAATAAAGTGATGACATTTTTAAGTTTCAAATTAAAAACCCTAACAATGCACAACAAAAAACTAGATTTCTGAAGTTATCTCGTTTTGCAACGACACTCTTCATATAGGCTACGCACTGCTGCAACAGGCCACATTTTGTCCCGTATTTTAGAATGAGAAAGTTGGCAACCTTACGAATGGATGTTTTGGTGCTGCTTGATAATCAGCACAGCACTAAGCTCAGTGTGAATGCGTTTATTAATTATGACCTGAAATAAATGGACAGTAATTTTGGAGGATGGTTTGTATTCATATCTTGAAACTATATTTGTGCAATGTGTGCATGTCAAATGATTAAAACTGATTTAAAACTTGTGCCATATAAACATGTACACCAATCCGATCACATTATTACTGGTTCATGTAAACGCTACGATAGATTTATCAATCAGAATGATTTCCTTCCGATTGATGTAAAAGGTGCCCATTTAAATGTAGCTACTGGCTCTTTGAGCCATTTTGAGCCATCTTACTAACAATAGAGAAGCTCTTAAAAATATTAGGCACCATAATTTCATTTTATTTACTTATTCATTTAGCTGACGCTTTTATCCAAAGCGTCTTACAATTGCTATATATGTCAGAGGTTGCTCGCCTCTGGTGCAACTAGGGGTTAAGTGTCTTGCTCAGGGACACAATGGTGTGTCACACTGGATTCGAACCAGAGTCTTTCACACCAAAGGCGTGTGTCTTATCCACTGCGCCATCACCATCCCCATTTTATTCTACAAATATTCTTTATGTTATTGACATAAATATTATTTAAAAAAGTGCATTCTTATGCTTATTTTCACGCATAGCTTAGCAACATGTTACTGGCAAACTCACATCAAGGGTGTGTCTCATTTCTCTATCTTACCCCTTCCCCTTACCCCTTCACCTCGGTTTTGCGCGTTCATGTGAGGCGAAGTTGTGTCTCAATTCTCAGTTTGATCAAGGGCTAGGGCCAAGGCGTAGGGATACATAGCCCTTGAAATGAAGTGTGATAAGGGCACACTTGAAAGAGAGGGGTAAACATTATCTCAGGAAAGCCGGCATCAAGACGTTTTATTGATGAACGTCGAACTGTCAAGGAGTTGCACAAATGAAAGTAACGTTATTTTCTGCAATTGAATTGAGATTATATTATGACACTCATGTTTTATGATACTTTTAATAAAATGTTCAAGCGGTTTTAATTGTAATGTTTTTGTTTTGAATCGCTAGTTAAGGCACTAGCTAGCAGCTAAGTTATGTGCTATTTGTTGAGCTCTGCTCAGGCAACCGATACCACAACCTGAGACAACAGCATCTTCTTTGTTTGTCAACGCTTGTCTGTTTACGTAGTAGCCAGTTAGCGGCAAGGGAAGGTCGACGCAAACGGTAATCAAGTGGTGTCTCATTTTTTAGACGAACGATCTGTCTTACCCCTTTCCCCTTTACACGGTTTCGAGGGGCAAGGGGAAGATGAAGACAAAGTAGAAGGGGTAAGACAAGAAATGAGATTGGCCCCAAGACTCCTGTTGACTTCGTGATTAGGGATGCACTGAATATTCGGCCACCGAAAAAAAGACTTTTATCACCGAAACAATACGGCCGAAATGTTGGTATGACGCAATTAGAAACTGCGACCTGCACGTGCTTGTCCGAAGCAAAATGTCTGCGGTGTGGATGTATTTAACTCTGTACGCACAGAGGCACATGCGGTTGAAGTGTCCGGTCCAGACGTGATCTTCACAGTATGCGCTTCAAAGATCAGAACTCTTAATGTGTGAACTTTAGAGAGAGTCGCGCTGTGTCTCATACTGTAGTCCATTAACATACATTTGCCAAATAAAGCAATGAAAAACAACGTAACATTTTTATGTGGAGCGACTGTTGCGCTGTTTGGGATTCGCTCTCGGTCTCTGTATGTGCAGCGCGCGCGTTTAAGTGCCCTCAATGGTGCACACACGAGAAAGACGCGTTTAAAAAACAAGCGAACATAAAATCTTTCTGTTATTGACAGGGCACATATAAAGAAAATGATCTCCACAGTATTCTTTTTCTAATAAAAACATTTGTTTATGTCTTGAGTGTATGTATAGATTACAGTCAGAAACCAGTCTCTGCTTATTTAAAGAGCCAGTAACCTCAATTAACGTACTTAAAGGACTAGTCTACTCATTTTCAATATTAAAATGTTACTAACTTAACCAAGAATTGTTGACACATCCCTCCATCATCTGTGTGCGCGCACGCAAGCGCCGGAGCGCGCTGCGACGCTTCGATAGCATTTAGCTTAGCCCCATTCATTCAATGGTACCATTTAGAGATAAAGTTAGAAGTGACCAAACACATCAACGTTTTTCCTATTTAAGACGAGTAGTTATACGAGCAAGTTTGGTGGTACAAAATGAAACGTAGCGCTTTTCTAAGTGGATTTAAAAGAGGAACTATATTTTATGGCGTAATAGCACTTTTGTGAGTACTTCGACTCGGCGCAGTAACACCCTCCCTCTCCCATTATGAGAGTGAGAAGGGGAGCGGACTTTTCAGGCGAGTCAAAGTACTCCCAAAAGTGCTATTACGCCATAAAATATAGTTACTCTTTTAAATCCGCTTAGAAAAGCGCTACGTTTTATTTTGTACCACCAAACTTGCTCGTATAACTACTCGTCTTAAATAGGAAAAACGTTGATGTGTTTGGTCACTTCTAACTTTATCTCTAAATGGTACCATTGAATGAATGGGGCTAAGCTAAATTCTATCGAAGCGTCGCAGCGCGCTCCAGCGCTTACGTGCACGCACACAGATGATAGAGGGATGTATCAACAATTCTTAGTTAAGGTAATAACATATTTTAATATTGAAAATGAGTAGACTGTTCCTTTAAGTCTGTCATTAATGTTGATCAAACAACCCAAGACAAAGAGAAAATCATTTCTGTAGCTCTAAAAATAATAATACAATTTATACGATAAAGACAGTGTTATGATTCACTTAATTTCTAATTATAATTTCAGACCTTATTAATGTACAACTTTGTTCTTTTTTATAAATGTTTGCAATTTCTTTATTTGTTGTTAGATTTTTCCCACCCCCTTTTTGCTGATCCGAAAAATAATCTGATTCGCGAGTCAAAAACTGTAATGTGATCCGAACCGTGAGTTTTGTGATCCGTCACACACCCCTAGTAAAGTTAGTACACAGTGATAGTCATAAATGCAATCGTACTAATAATTGGCATAATAATTTCTTTCTTTGTTTCGGTTTTGGTTTTTCGGCCTTGGTTTCCTCTTTTTCGGTTTTCGGTTTCGGTCAAGAATTTTCATTTCGGTCCATCCCTACTCGTGATAGGTGCATTATTTTTATAATACAGAGCTACTGTCCATAGACGATTTCAGCAGTAACAACATAAATGTTCAAAAACATGAATCAATAACAACACATTCCTTTTACAGTGATTTCTGATAACAAGTTAACAAATAACAAGTATGTTATCTTTGTTCATACATCATATCTAACGCGCATCAACTATAAGACTGAGTTAACGTTACTGTGTAAAATTGATGTATGCAGTGTTAACTACAAGTCCTTGAAATCTTGCTTGTCTGTCAAACCTCTCTGCACAGATTCATGCTCATCGTCTCCCCTCGTCTTTAGCAAACCAAAACATTTTATTGTTGACGAGGTATTTATTTTGTATTGTTTCAGAGATCAGTTTATAGCCACTAGCAAGATCAATAAGACAAATAAATACAGACCTGAAGTTCACTTTGGTTTAAGCGCATAACCGCGTCTGTTTGATGAAACCCTCTATAATCATACTAGGATAATGTTGTTGAAAGAGTAACTTATAGTATTTAACTAGTTGACAGCCAAGCAGTTTAGTAAGATTTGGAACAAAGCCTTTGTTTCCAAACCATGACACAGTTATGCACTGCAAAGAAAAAAGATAGCAAGTCATTTGTTTATTAATCTCAACAGGGTGAACAAACTATCATACAACTGTT
Organism: Misgurnus anguillicaudatus; assembly: GCF_027580225.2. Taxonomy (NCBI): domain Eukaryota; kingdom Metazoa; phylum Chordata; class Actinopteri; order Cypriniformes; family Cobitidae; genus Misgurnus; species Misgurnus anguillicaudatus. Next base: position 35,944,732 of record NC_073352.2, on the reverse strand, counting down.
GGCCAAACACACAATACTGTCTAAAAGTGTATTGTACAACTCAGCAAATAACTAAAGTGCCAGAAAATAAGTATTTTAATGAAACAGACTGTGTACAATTACAAAGTAGGCTCACTTTTAATGTACCAATATACCAAGTGAGAGATGTAACACTACTGTCTGTAAAAAGGGTCCGGTGTTTTGAGAGATAATTGCATAAGAATTAGATAAATGATTAAAATGTGTGTGTTGCATGCGTGTGCAGGTGTGTGCGTGCATATACACGTGAGTGCGTGTGTGTGTGTGTGTGTGTGTGTGTGTGTGTGTGTGTGTGTCTGTTTGCGTGTTGCGTGCATGTGTGCAGAAAGTGTGAGAATGTGGGATGGGGCTTCAGTGTGGAGTAATTGGTGTCAGCTCAGGGCTTTACTGCACGACAGAGTGAAGAGCAGTGAATGACTGTAGGGTGAAAAGCCAGGAAGTGAGCGAAATGAGAGAGCGATAGAGAGAGAGAATAGATGAGTGACAGAGGGAAATAGAGACATAGCAAATAAGAGAGAGAGAGAGAGAGAGAGAGAGAGAGAGAGAGAGAGAGAGAGAGAGAGAGAGAGAGAGCATGTTGTGAGAGAATGCTGTAGGGAAGAAAAAAAAGCTAAGATTTGTTTTTTTTATAACATTTTGTCAGATTTTAAGTTATTGCATGTAACTCTTAGATGTTAAAATACTTTATGATCCCAGTTTAATGTGTCAAGAGAGAAATGTTTGTTCTGATCCATTGAAAACGCTAGCACAAACAGATGACCTCAAAGCTAATAGATGTGGCCTAAAAACCACAAAACACAAAACTTTGACCTTGCGTGGTCTTCATCTTTCTGCTTACACGAGATTCTCATTATTCACTGACCGTCTCTTATCATAACCGTGTAGGATTTCTGGGCAGCACCGAGAGCATAAACAAACAGAGGCCCGGTCACGTCTGACAGGAGCGTATTGATTGGCGTGCGTTGGAGAGCTCAACCCGTTGGCAGTCCTGGCACTTCTAAACGGAATCTTGTTAGCGATTCAGATTACCGATACAGCGCTGTCCCGGACTTCCGCCGCTGCCGTTCCGACTCTCATCTGCCACGTTATTTTCATTGGCAAAACACGAGCGCGGTAAGGCGCCTATTCATCACTTCCCCTTGACTTCAGAGAAGGGGGTGCTGATAGATTACCTCAATTAGGCCGGACGGACCGGTTCCGAGCAGTAATCTATGAGAAAAGAGGAGCTATATTTAAACAGTGTCGTGATGTTTAAGTGCTTGCTAATTGCTGTACAACCAGACTGTGTGCAGCTTACAGAAACCCTGACCACCCCTCAAGATGATATTCAATGAATAAATGACACAGTGTTGTAAAGCAGCCACGTTTAAAGCGACATATAATGCTGTTTGTACTCAAACCTTGTTGAAATGGTGCCTGATGGCATCAATCAACAATATTAGCAACTTATGCAACAAAGGAACTTCTCAAAAGCCAAACGCTCTGGACCCGAGAGCTAAACGCAAACACTGCCAACCGGCTAAAAGTTTCTGGAATGCCGTCACCCCGTTTCGCACTTCTAGTTCCTGCAATCTTTCCTTCTCCATCTCTATTTCTATCTAGACTATTAGGTACACCTGTAACCTAGCAACAGTGGAGACATGGTCCCGCCCTCCACCTTCCCGCACAGTGACAGCTTCAGCTTGTCAGCCAATACTGCGCCAAGAACTGCATCTCCCAGGACACCCAATGGACCAATCAGAGAGTTTTTAAGGACCTGTTGAGATGAATACCTACCTCACACGTTCACACACACACACACACAGACGCTGTGCCCCACCCTAAGAACGCCAGAGAAAATATTACAGGACGATGGCAAGATCAGCTCCTACACAGCATGCAAATAAAACGCATAGCCTCATACATATATGCAAGCCCTCACCTGTCAATCAAATTATAAGCATCTCCATAAATTGCCAACTGTGGAAGCATGACAATACGTGTGTTGTTGAATCAAACCAGACAACCGTACCTTTTTCAGACAGCGGTGGCATCGCCGTGCACCTCCACTAGAACCCAACAGTGGTAAGAATCATTAAAAACAGCCCGGCTTTGGCACAGACACACACATTATTTCTCCATTTATTTGGCACTCATTTACTTCAAAGGGCACAAGCAGTTAGCTCATTGTACAACACAACACTGTGCATATCTCGCCTCTAATCAGTCCAATATTATGGTCAGTCATGCTTCCTTCTGCTGGTTCATTATTGTGTGATCCTCCATACCTCCATCTCACTCTCAGGCTCAGTCAAAGCCAAATTAACCCCTGCACTGCCACCTTAAGACAAAACGTTTGTCCTTAACAAGCTCACTGATGCCAGTCGGAAAAGAAACATGCCCAACTATACGAGTTTGAGCAGCTCAGGTCTGGTTATGAAACTATTTCTTGATAGTGGGTTTTATTATGGGCTGATAATAATTATCTCCAAAGAAGAGTGACTAGCAAAGACAATGCCAAATTTAAATGAACCTTTAAGCAAGCATGAAAAGATGATTTACTCATAGAAATAAATATATGTGTCAATACTTATACTTACAAACAGAAAATATCAGTTGATTATTAAAGTGCATAGATTATGTAAAATTTAATTTTTACAAGATAAATATATAACTTTGTGTGAAAATACTGTACAAAAATGTAAAAACATTTTCAAGACTCTGAGCGCATAAATTTAGTAAAATAAGGTGACAGGTTCTTTGACAGCTTTAAAAAAATCTGTTTTCTTTTTCAACATTGCGTCATTTGACAGAACTGAAGGGAATCGTCTGATAAACTCTATGTGGCTCAGTGCAGTCGTAAGTCAGTGTGTTTTGGTAGTTTTGTATTTCAATGTATTATCGTTACTGTAAATGACGTGTTAGAGGAGGTTTTACAAACTCCAGCCTGTCAGGACAGCGAGTCCACAGATTCATTATAAAGAATAAGGACGGCGCTATCTTCTGTGCCTCGGTGTGTTTTCTGCCGGTTAAAAGACGTGTGTAGCGTTCACGTTAGATCTGAGGATTATCATCCCGATGATATAATGGAGTTTAACATGAGATGCCAAAGTAAGAAGAACGTGAGGCCCGTGTGCCGCCGGTGAGGAAACATGAATGATGACGGGTCCATCAGAAACGTGAACTATGCACAGTAAGTCTTGTTTTTTTAACATCTGCTAACTACCAAATCAGACAGTGAACATAATGATTTCAATCAAGTATCTTCTAAATATTGAAATCAACTAACTAATAACCTTAGTTTGCAAATAATTGTCTGTCAAGTCAAGTTACAGCTTATTTACTTTGTTTGCATAGCTGGCGTGGCTATTGCGTGGCTAACGAGAGACCATCAGGATGTTGAAGCTGTTTCAGAGCATCGTGTCAGCACCTTCTTCCACCATCACCAGATGTACACAATCGTGAAGGCATGGCAAAATGAGCATGCAGGGATCAATAGAGATACTACTAAGTTGGCCATTGTTAATGTTTGAACAATAGCATGGCATTCCACGCTCAAAAATGAATATAAAGTTCAATCATCACCACTTGAAAGAGCTCAAACTAAAAAATTAAAACCACCTTGACAATCATTTTTTTTTATCAGAACTGTATTTTCTTGGTGTACACTATTAACAAGGAACAAAAAAAGGGACTAATGTATTTGAATATTCTGTTGTGGAATACTCCAGGTCACCACAGTGAGAATACAGCACTTTGAGTCTCCAGATTCCTCCAGAGGATCAACAAGGATGAGGCTTTTGGCGTCTATTAATCACATCATTCATTTTAATTTAACACATTGTTATGATACCCACACAGATATTGGGCAAGATACTTAAAATTGTAAATGTGTCAGATGGTATATCTTTCTTTTGGTGCTACATAAATAAAACTGAATTAAATAGAATGAAGTATAAAAAGCAGATCTGCTTGGTATATCTAAACTTCATAAACAAGTTTTATACAGTAAGACAATTTGCTATTATTGTTTATTGATTGTCACTAAAATGGTGGTATTCAAACCCTTTATAAAGTCCTTCTTCCTCTGGAAACTGTCCTATAATGGCTGACACAACACATGCAGGTAAGGGCGCCTGCACAGAATGCCATAGACGCCCAGCGGATCACTTGCCTATGCTTTGTAGCGGTATTGTCTGGAGATGGGGCAAAATATCAATATTGATTTATTGAATATTGACTAGTGTCTATATTTATTGAATATTGACTAGTCCAATACGATGGTGCGTTAACACAGCACAGAATTAAGTGTTCAGATCAACAAACTTACCGTAACCGACATGACCCTATGACTTCCGCATTGGTCCACGACACTGTTGTCATGTGGTTTTTACATCAGTAAAGGCGGTAACAAAGGATGACATGGATATTAACATCATTGACAGGCCACTGCACTGCCCCGTGTCACTGTTTAGAATGGCGATTTTCTCATGAAGTAGTTGAAAACATTAGAGATATTGTAAGTAATCAGCTGGACAAAATATATAACACTGGCCTAGTGGTTTATTGGATATTTTACTGCAAATATCTTACAAATTCATTAAGATTGTTTTAATATTCAAATCTTTAATTTACTATTTATTTATTTATACATACAGGTATTAAAGGTGCAGTGTGTAACTTTTAGAATGATCTCTGGACAGAAATGCAATGTAATATACAAAACTATATTCCTAGTGCAGAGGTGGAAAGTAACGAATTACATTTACTCAGGTTACTGTAATTGAGTAGTTTTTTTGTGTATTTTTACTTTTTTGAGTAGTTTTTAAAACCTGTACTTTTACTTTTACTTAAGTATGTTTTATTTAAAGTATTGTACTTCGCTACATTTTAAATCATATCCGTTACTGAGTAAAAAAATATTTTAAAAAGCAAGGTGATAAAAACGCGCAACGGATGTAAATGGGCGGGGCCCGGGGGAACGCGCAAAAAGAACCATGGAGACGGACGAGACAGGCGCGCGCTAATGCAGACCCGCCTCAGTTCAAATCTTATGAAAGAAACCCCTGGTCATATTTAAGCGACCACTTTCCACTGACGCGAAGCGAGTGTTTCATTTCTATGAAAGATAGGATTCATGCTCTTAAGTACGAAATTGCACGACGCTTTTTTTATACCATGCGCATTATCTTCCGAGGTCTAGCAGCTTCGCGTCAAGTCAAACACAACTTCAAAACGTCCTCGAGAATGCGCAGGTCATTAGACATTGCAGCGAGAGAGAGAGAGAGAGAGAGAGAGAGAAAAATAAAGGTCATCAGGTACCCAGGTCAGGGAAGTATGAAGATAATAAACGTGTCAAATGTATATAGACATGGCACTCATCTCATGATATGCTCATTTAAACTAGATATATAGTTTAATAAAATAATGTATGTTACCAACAATACATCAATTACAACCTTACTAGTGATTGTATTTACAAGCTGCTGACCACCTTCAAAAGTGCATAACTCACATGTAAAAATCATTAAACAATTCCATAAATGTTTCTTACTTTAAAAAAGCTTTTTATTTTATTAACTTTTTGTTATTGCACTTTAATTGTAAAGATGTTCCTACAATTAAAAACAACTAGTTTGAGATGTATATTCCCTTGTCGTTTTTGAACTATACTAAAATCCTCCACCTCTCCCCGCTGTAAAAAAAGTAACTTTTACTCTGAGTAAAGTTAAAATGACTTACTTTTTACTTTTACTTGAGTAGATTTTTAGACAAGTAACTTTACTTTTACTTAAGTAAAATATTATTAAAGTAACTTTACTTTTACTTGAGTACAATATTTTTGTACTTTTTCCACCTCTGTCCTAGTGATGTATAAAGACTTAATGACATAATGAACCGTTTTTATGAATGTTTTTATTAACTTAAAATTGGACGTTTTTATCTACATACATCGATGGTCCCCTTACATGGAAGTCGCCATTTTGTGCCGCCATGTTTCTACAGAAGCCCTTAACGGACAAACTTTTTTATTAAGTTGTCTCCGACAATGACATGTTTGTTCTGTGTCAGCTACCGTAGCTTCTCCGTACGTTTCAGTAAACGGTGGACTGAGCAATTCACAATCTCACTGCTGCTGAAATTTACCCACTGCACCTTTAAATAAATTAGTAATAAATAATCTCTGCCCTAAACATACTCATTTCTGAGTTAGGGTTAGGGTAGGGCCTGTAGCACACGTGTTATGAAAATTAACCACTGTTTTATTGTAGTAAAAGTGTAGTAAACATGTTTTTTTTTTGGTGTATTGATTACTATCAGCAAAACCATGTTTTACTACACTAACCATGGTTTAATTATGGTTTTTGAAAACCATGGTTGTCTAAACCATGGTTATTTTGTGATTACCATGGTTTTACTACAGTAGCCATAATTAATTTTCGTAAGGGCAGACAGCTCGTCTCTCCTGTGATGATGAGAAACGGATGTATCACGTAACGTACGTGTGGACAGATATTAACGTGTGTGACATAAATTTTTATATTTCCTCAGTGTACAAACTGTCATTGCGATCCATTGTTTTCCTATGATTTTTTAGAGGTGTGACTAAAATTTCATTACATTATTTTTCTATACTTTGAGTCACTCACTGTGTGGTTTAATGTAATATTTGCTCTTTAAGCCTGGTCGATATATATTGTACTTATTTATAGTTCGAGTGTCATTTAGAGGTTGTGTATCATCGTTTCATTCGACTTTAGTATCCTACTTCATTATATCCTATAAGAATTTACAGGAATTTAAACACAACCAAACGCATTTACTTAAAATGCAAATGTTTTTCTATATAGGAGGAAACTTCTCCTTCAGCAGTCCAAACAAAAGCAAACAGCGGAGCCTAAAGCTCTTTCTGCACCTGTGATCTCCAGATGAAACAGAATCATCAAACCCAACCCAATCTCACTCTCCTTCTTTCTCTTCAATCTGTGAAAATACCACAGAACGAACAGAAGTGAAGGATCATGATGATAAGAAATTAGCTGCCTGTCAGACGCCACAACTGTTGAAAGGGAAGCTGGGTACGAGACAACATCTGCTCTGTCCATATTCATTTAAGTGCTATGCTTTTACACCAGATATAGTTTGATCTTCTGGTGTCTGATGCTGTCGTGCATTTCAGAATTTGTCTTTTTTCCTTCAGTTTTGTTTTTTAATTCTGCTCGACTGTGACAAATGGTACCTCAGATAAACGTTCGCACCAAATAAGCACAAAGCGCTCTTTCTTCTCAATGTTAATATCTCTTCTGGAGTTCAAACATGCAGCTGAACATCGACACTGACTGAATGAAATGATAGAAAAGATCAGCAGAGACGGATGTGCAGACTGATCCGTGTTTTCTGTAAGCAAAGCAAGACGCTAAGCATCCAGCAGGTCAATGACAACGACTGGTGGGAGGCTGAATAAGGGATCTGTAATGGACATTTGATCTGTAGATGTGGAGAACAGGACAGAAAAGATTCCTCATTACCCAGCCGGACAACATACGCTCCAGTAAACTACCTGCTGCTTCCCACAGCTCTAATGAGCCAACTAACCACAGCACAGGTAAAAAAGGTCAACTTACACACAATTTAGTCAACTATTCACATCTGTTTAAACAATAACACAGACAAAAAGTTTTTATCTCTTAAGATCTGGCTCAAAACTTTAGGGATCATTTGCCTAAACTATACATAAATACTGTGCCTCGTAAAACAAGCTCGAATGTGGAGAGACATTACATTATAATCTTTTTTTCATATAATGTGGTGGTTTAGTATTGTCAAAGCTGTAGATATATATGGTAAATCAGGGGTCTTCAACAGTTTAATGAGCAGGGGCTACCACAATGGATAAAACAATCTGAAGGGCTACTTTTTTGATATAGTCTACTCAAAACGTTTTTGTTTTTGCTTGTTGATTTTATTTTACTTGTTGATATGTTTTATCATTGTTTAGAATCTTAACATACATAAAAGAAGCCAAAATAATATCAAAAATATGTAATAAATAAATATTAAAATTGAGGCTTTTAATAAGAACGGGCTTTGGTGGGTTACACACAGACTCTGTTTGGGTAACCTGGTGCCCGCGAGCCCCACGTTGAAGACCACTGTGGTAAAGATATAGAAAACCGTTTTTGGAACCCGAGTGAGAGCAACAGAAGTTAAAGACAGAGACAATTAAAACAAAATAAAAAAACAGCTTCAACCTATGAATAAGGTGGGAAAAACTTTTGCCTTTATATGGGCACTAAACCTTTAATGGTACACTTATCATTGAGCTTTCTTTTATTATTAGTACTGAATAATTCAACAATCTATCAATAATGCAGCTTTAATTAGCTGTAGTTACACCGACTGCATTTAGACATCTAAACCGCTGCAGAATCTGCCCATACACAACACAAAACAAAAATCCAATACGACCACTTTGAAACATCAGCACGTGAGGCAGAAAACAGGACGACCTTCTGAAGGCAAACAACCCAGACGAGCATTCTTCACATCGATCAATTAAAAGCGAGTTTCATTTCAGCCTCAAACTGAAAAAATGTACACTTCTTTTCAGATAAAACTGTGTACGCCATTGCCAAATGTCCAAAAATGTCAAATAGAAAATGAGGTGTAAATAAATGTATGAAATGTATTAACGTTAAAAGATGTACTGGTTAACTTGAGACATTATCCAGACTCACAATGTGTCTTTCTCAGCATAATGACACTGCTGCAAAAGACACTTTTCTTAACTGTTAAACTGTTTATTGTTAAAAACTAAATAAAACAGGAAGGATACGACCAGGATAACTGTTAAACATTGTACTGTATGCGTTTGATTTATTCAACTTACTGTACTTTCTGCAAAATCCACACAATAACACAACCCTGGTTTGAAACCCATAAAAAAGTGCTGTGACCACCCATCTTTCACTATGACAATCACAAATCTCTTCAACCTAAACACCTGCAGTCAATTTCTTCTCTCTTGGTCTTTCTCAGCATTGAGAGATTAGATACTGTAAGGGGATCTGTTTGAGCCGGTCCATTGAGGCTAGTGTGAAGATGTAGTGTACAAGCTGTAAATCTGAGTAATCTCAGACAAGATCAGTTAGAAGAGAAGCAAGGAGACCGAGGCCAAAAGCATCAGAGGGTTCTCACCCATCCTTTAACGCAGTGCTTCTTAATCCAAAGGTGACGTCACGTCCATAACCTCCGGCTGCGTCCCAAAACTCTAAGATTCTGCCTTCTCAAGTAGCTTTCCAAGGCAGGAAAGCATCAAGGCATGTCCGAATCCAATGTTAGGTTTACTTCCTGACTCCTGAGATCTTGTCCCACAAATGCGTGCGCGTGCACGGGGAATGTGATTGGTCGAGCCTGGTCGAGTTCGAAAAAGTAAAATGGCAGCCAAAAAAGTTGCTGGAGCACCAATTAAGTGTAAATAAATGTATATTTTCACTTTTTACACCTTTAAATTGCATTTCTAGCCAGAAATTAGTATTGTAGTTTTCAAATATAGTTATCACAAAGGCGATCTCTGTTTATATTTTAAACATGCTGCCTTTGAGGTGTCTCTGAGCTGCCTTCATGCCTCCGAAGTCATTGCCTCATGAGGCAGCGAGGTAATAAGTAAGCTAGCCTAAGTTTTCAGACGCAGGCCTTATATATGCTTAAGCCATTTCATGGAGTTGTGTGTGTGTGTGTGTGTAAATGGTTCTTCATCTGCAGTGCTTATTGAGTTTCTGCACGAGAGCGCCCTCTGGCTTTTGGATGTAGCAGCATTTCACTGTAATTCATTGAGAAGCATAGCAAGCATTGGCCAATATATCGGTGCACCTCTAGTTGTCAGTAACATAAATATGAATCTACAGTAAATAACTGGCAACCAGCTGCATAAATTACAGCAAATTTTTACAGTGTACAATTCTTCACAAAGCTTCTCTTCTTTGTCATTCAGGTTGGGAGGGTAAGATAACAATGACAGAATTCTCATGTTTAGGTGAACTCTTTAAGGATGCTTGAAATAGAAATACCATTACATAGTAAAGACACGAAGAGGGAAAGGAGTGTGACAAGACAGCTAATGTTAATGGTCATTAGGGTTAGGGCGCTCTGTTCGTGCAGCGCTTGAAAAATTAAGCAACCCTTCCATCGTTGAATTATTCCTAGCCTTAATGTTAGAGAGAGCGAAGGGAAAAAAAACTGCCTATTATTTCTTTACTCAAACAGGCAAAAATACACACAAAATCATACAGGCTCCCAATCTAGAACCATAAACACAAAGGTTTGTTCTGGTTTTACAAACTAAAGTTGGTGCATAACCTACAAATCTAATTTAAAATAAACTGGACCATGCCAGCAACATAAAAGTTTGTTAAATATCAGAAAGCTTCTTGTAGCCAAACTTTACACTACAGTCTGGGCGCGCTCACGTTCTCCCAACCAAACCGCGCTCGAGAATATTTGACCACCAAAGCCTGGCTCGTTTGACTAATGTGATCGCTCCGTACAGAGCCTGGAAACGGTCTGGTTAAGCAGTTTGGTTAATCTCGCCCCGGCCGACTTCCTAGGGGTCTGCTCAGGTGCGGTTCACTTGCGCTACACACCCGACAGATCAACTAAGCAATATGATTGGCATCTGAGAGGGCTGTGTGTCATCACGCACCAAACGACTCAGACATTATGATGGGTTCCACTTTACTTCCTGTTTTCTTCAAAACAATAGCATCCTCCTGACGAAAGCGTGCCCAGGGGGACAATCGCACCTCGGGCAATGAATGATATGAGTGCGCCCTAAAATAGCCAACCACAGTTTGTTTTGGTTCGTGTAAAATGACACAATGATACAGCAAACTATGAAAAACTCAAAAACAGAGAAAATGAGTGCATAGAGTAAACATCTAATTAAACTTGCTTACCAGACAAATGTGTCCAGGTGGACTGCTGCATTCACCCACACAACTCTCACCATTTTTTTGTGCCAGCCGGTGAATAAGGCGACAGACATGTCATCTAAGGCTGAGACTAGAAAGACTTTTTTCTTTGGAAAGTCACACATATCCACTTCTATTAAATTCAAGCCCTTCTATAGTACATACAAAGCTCTACCAAAATCCACCTTCAACCAAATTCAAACCAGTTTTTATCAAAGGGGAGCCGGTTTAAACCAATTCTTAGCCTTTAACTCTTAAATCATTCTCTGACACCTTGTTTTTTAAAGTTGCCCACCAGCATTTTCACAGGAAGGTTTCACAAAATGCCTTCCAGGAAAATTCTTCTATAAATATGTAAACATACAAATATATAAAAATATCACTATATAAATTCAAACAAATAAAAAACAAAATGAAAAAAGTTTCATGCTATCTTCATTTGTCTCTTTTTATAACCTTTTTTATAACCTCTCAAATATGGGTAGGTTTCCCCAAAAATACCAAATTTTCAGCTAAAATGACTTTTGTTAGAGATCGGATTCAGAACAATGATCAAAACAAACACAGAGTTTACAACTGATGTTTTGTTTTTTTCATTTGGTTTTTTCATTTCATTTTTTATATGTTTTGGTTTTTTCATCATAAGCTGAGGTTTTGGTTTTTATCAATTGTGTAAGAGCGCCATCTAGTGAATAATAGCAGAATTATAGATTACCGTAAAAACCCTTCAGGAAAGCGTCGTTGGCAGGGAAATGTTTTCTCTTAATTGACAAGATAACCAGTCAACGACGGGGAAAGAGTTAACTAACACCCTTTTAAATAAGATTTATATATTTGCTCATTGATGGATGACACGTTACCTGCCAAAGCCAGAGTCCACATTGTTGAATACAGACCTTTGTGATCCTTATTTGCACCATTGTTTATCTTTAAGACTGTGTACAAACTAATCTACAAACACTATTTAGAGACTATCCAGGATGTTGAGTCCTTTCGATTCATGCACTCCTTCCTGCTATTATGTTTACAGGCTTTGCCAAAATGACCTGTGTAAGTCAGCCATTAACCCACAGCTTTCAGGACCATGAACCACACCAAGGATCAAGTGATGATGATGAAGGACTAAACTGTATGAACTATATAAACCTTCTGTTCATGTATATACACTTTATACTCATTCTGAAGTGTTATTTGCTATCTGTGTGCTCTTTTTCAAGACACAAGGAGGAATTTTGACAGAATTTCATTTTTGGTTCAACTAGTTGTTTACCAGACAAAGATCTTCACCGCTGACGCTCATACAGTACAACCTGAAGTCATGAGAGGACAACATATGTAGGGCACCTGCTTGAAAATGTGCAACCCTTTAAAAGCAGCAATAGAAAAACACATGCATGACGTAACATATCGCTCCTCCTCCTCTTCTAATGATCTGAGTCTTCCGGATTAAGAAACTGGAAAGTATTAAAATCCCACAGATCTGCACAACAAACCCTGCTGCAGGTTACAAAACAAATGTACACTTAAAGGCACTGCCATGGTCTAAACATTACTTTTCATAATAGTGCAGGATTGAACTTCTGAACTAAAGGTGTCATTTCTGATTCCAAACCGCACAGACCGACTCAAAGCCAAAACAGATCATACGTCCTGTGGCTTCATGAATTGTTTCAGTTCCTCTTTCCACAGCAACGGCAAACAAGAACATAATGAACTAACATCGTTCCAATATTTAATTTGTTATTCACTCACAGATGTACTCTTGAGAAGAGTAGAGAGGGAAAAGAAGGAAATTGATCGTTCTTCTCAACCCTTTAAGTACTTCTCTGTGTTTGTGTAGCGGTAACTCAACTGGTAAAACAGCTAAAGCAAAGCAAAAGTCATGGGTTTATTTTCACATACTGTACAGATAAAGCCTGATTGAATGAACTACTCTTTAAATGACTTCTGAAACTAAAATAAGTTTTTTCTTTTATTAATTAATTATTGCATAAAAATATTCAATCGCATTTTAGGTCCAGATTCTATTGGGGTAGGGGCTTGTTTGTTTAGGTGATTTCAAATATCAACATTGTACACTCCGCCTTTAAGACAGCAGTCAGATTCTAGTTGATCTTTATCCCTTAATTCTAATCTTTCTGTTCATATTCTCAGACGTTTCTGTCTCGCTCTGGCAAATGTGCCTACAAACCCAGTTCTTCCTGAGTCAGCTGACAGGTAGACGTAAATATTTAAATGTTAGTTGGACACTTCACTGCACACATACTGACTGACTGAAGTAGGTGATTCTGGTTTAACAAAACCCCATACAAACACAGGAGTTCAAGGATGTTCATTTTTCAGACAAACACACTAACTGAAGTCAATCCACAGTGTTGTAAAGGTTCAACTAGAATGTATTTGATTTCATCCCGCTCTCTTCTTTCTTTCTCAACCGTCTTTCCTTCCCTTCCTCCCTCAATCTTTTAAGTATATTTGATAACTAGCCATTAAATGTGATCTCTGGCTGACAGCTACTCAATATCAGCATCACAAATGCCACTACTGAGATGTCTCCAGCTGCAGATGAGAAACCACAACTATTCAAAGGGCACAAAGAGCCAAAAAACAAGGCGAGTGTTTGTGGTGGAATATAAAACATCGATATCGATCAGCGCTTGAATCGCCCCACCTTCCTCTTCTTGACCTCTGCTGAATAGATCAGCTTGCCGAGGCCATGTGTTCCTTTTATAAACAAGGTTTCCACGAAGGCGATGATCGGACGTTTTTCTTCTTTCCGCAACCCATTAATGCCTTCCTAACGCCCGTGTCGCCCCCCCCCCAAACCCCCCAGTTTGCTTTTTAATTACCTGCTGTCTCCTTGAGAAGCCAGACAGAGAGACGACAGTTTACGAACAGTCCCAGTACTGATCTTTCTCTCTCCATCTGTCTGTGATCTGTTCTTTATCTTTTCCATCTCTCTGTTTGTGTGCTCAGCGGCTGAACGTCTGTGTGTATCTGCGGAGGGTTTCGGTAAATCTCCCAAATACATGAGCTCTGGACGTTTAACTCGGATTTACTAAATCACGGTCAAAATGCGTGACCAAAAACCTAGCGGTTTAGCCGTTCATTTAGAGCAGTGTGATAAAAGAATATGAATGCCTTTAATCCCTGCACCCAAGAGCTGTGTGATGTCCTTTATTATCAATGATCTCCCTACTATTGGAGCAACTTCAACCCTCTATGTTAGAGCTCCAAAGTCAGCACAGCTTTACTAATCTACCACAATAAACTAATGTAAGTTGTTTATACTGGACTTTTTCTCACTAAATATAAATATAAGCAAACGATTGCACTGCACACACACCATTCGCTTTAATTGATCTAATGATGAGAAAATCATGGAAGCAATGAGACAAATCACATATCACAATTAAAACAGGAGTTTGAATTGCATGGAGCACGGTCAAATAAGTTCATTGCTGCCATAAGTACATGCTAGCCCAAAGTATCACATTATATGCGAATGTGTTAAACTTCAAAAGGTCTTGAGCAACCTCTATATGAATTAATATTGAAAAAATGTGCCCAATTTTTTTATTCAAACATATTGGTGTGGTGAGAGCATGAACTTTTCAAAGTTGAAAAATAAGGACCACCCTAATAGACACTTAGCTAAAATATTACTCTGAACCTGCAATAAAATATACTTTTACATTGACATGGCAGCCATAGTATCTCATCCGCCACCACCTGCCTTACCCAAATGAAGTCTTGAATGCAATATAAGAAAGCAGAAATGAACAGAACGTTGATTTGTCTTTTTGGTCTGCCTCTTTTTTTTCCATGCTGCCTTCTCCCAGCATTCAACTCTTTCCACCCTGGTGAAAAGCCCAGAAAGTCCATCTGTGGCCGGCTGTGAGAATAGCTCACCACCCGATACATCAAAAGCTCAAGTCTGGCCAAGCTCTCCACAAACACTGTGTGTCTGAACAAAACAGAACGAGAGAAACCACAATCAGCCAAGTCTGCTTCTGTCCTGTTTGGCTTTTGATGCCTTGTTTTGACATGAATGCCATCAAATGGCCAACGGAGTGAAAGAGAGACACTTCCTGAAGGTCTGGGTATTTAAACGAACTCACAGACAAACTGCTGTGCTGATGACGTCCTTGCTGGGACATTAACTGAAATATGCAGTGATTATTTTTGACACTATTGTATAAATCACGGCGCACAGAGTTTGGTTAATTCATTGGCAGGGTCGATTTACTTTAAATTCAAACAAATGAAGAGAACCAGGTCTAGGGTAGGGGAATACAATATAACAGTTTGTACAATATAAAATGCATTGCTTCTATGGAATTATCCATGTAAGCCACATATGCCAACATGTGTTTGTGTTCATATACATATAATGCACTGTATAAGATTGTCTGCCACATGTATTAATGTAATGTAAATTTAAATTGTGGCGATGCTGAATTGTATCCAATATTGTTACGGTTTCGACACATTCCTTAGGTGACAGTCACTGCAGCAGGGCGGGTTTGAATCAAGTCTACCGTGCATCTTCTCAGATACCGATGAAACCATGTTGCCCTGGTAACGCAGCATCAACAGGTTATAAGGGCTCTCATTCTCATTACTCAAGAACACATCACTTGTCTAACACAATTCTTCAATCGAAGAATTGTGAATTTTACTGAATTTTATTCAACATCATTTTTTTACTATTTATTTCAGATGAGATTAGATTCCACACATGGAAATTCCTTATGGGATGTGGGTTTAGGACAAAGAAACGGAGAAGTCGCGAGGAGAGAGATTCCCTCAGATCTCTTAAATTGAAGAATCTCCTGCGTTTTATGTCAGACAACTCACTCATTGTAATGGCTTCAATTATTTTATTAAAAGACTGTAAATACATACTATTGTTCGTGATAATGTGCAAATCTATGCAGGTGTTAAGATGAAATAAACGCTATTAAAATGTATTGTTATTACATGCAGTATGAACCTGAGAGAGATAGATGTTACACAAATAAATGAAATGAGTGTGAAAATCATAAAAGTAACACCGCAACAAAGACTGAAGAGCTAAGACACCTCATATTAAACTGAGACAGTATGCAAATAATCTTTTATAAACTTCTGCTTAAATGTATTGTTATCACATACAGTCTGTTCTTTGTTTACAAGTACATGTTAATGAAAGCAACCAGTGTTAGGTAAAGAGCATCTTTGCATACGTCGCACATCGACTCGGCCGATTTGCATTCATATTCCACCAAGGTCACGGCTGTGAAGTTAAGACTCGACCGCTATAAAGGACTTTGGCAACATCTCCAACAAATCCACGAAATGTAGAAGAAACTGTAGCAGGCAGACCGTTTGTATAATAATGTAAAACACAGAGAGACTGAAACATGGATGACTGCCATTATAAGACCAGACCGTCATCTGCTCAGTTTCATGTTTATTCTAAGACACTGAACAGAAAAATCTCACAAGGAGTTTTCTGTGACTGATGCTGCAAAGTCCTAAACAAAAACAACAGATCTCATCAAAGAAAAGACAGACACGATCAGTGTTGGGGGTAACGCATTACAAGTAACGTGCATTATGTAATAATATTAAGTAACAATAATAAGTATCAAGTAAACTAATGCATTACTTTATGCATTAATATTTGAGTTACTTTTTTTAAAGGGTGGTGCAAGTTACTTTTGAGTTTAATTAATTCAATTTAAAAAATATATAATGTACTGAATTAAATTGAACATAGTTATGGAGAATTACGCACACTATGCGTGCACGCCGGAGCGGAAATAGTTTGATTCAGAAACAGAGATGGCAGGCCAGAGCTAAACATTTTTGCGATGGAAAATGCAATTTCTGAATGTAAAACTTCTCAGCCATAAAAAACACCCACAATGCCTTAAAGAGATCAAGCCTCAGCCAAGTAAGAAAAGTAACTTAAAAGTAACGTAAGCATTATTTTTCATGAAAAGTAACTGGGAGTAACTTAATACTGTAATGCATTACTTTTAAATGTAACTTTCCCCAACACTAGACACGATAGCAGACAGGAATGACAAAAGGACAAAAAAAAGATATGTAATAATAATATGTAGGCTATAACTGTTTGCTATCTCCTGCAGTTTATTGTCTGCTCCACAGAAAATGTGTGTAGACAACCTTGTGTGTTACAGTATCATTGCATAATGTACAATAATCATAAGAAGATGATAGGTCTGATATTTCGATGTTGCCCTCATCCAAAATGATCACAGACCAAAGATGTCTACAGCAAAAAGAGCAATAAGCATTCCCTCTCTTGATCTAAATCTCAGCTGCTCGCAGCTGGAGAGGAATACCCAAAGCCGGGGATAACCGTAGAAACTAGCCAGCCAAACCGGGCACCTGTACTGTACCACAATCCACAAACACTAATTCCATTTACGCTATTTCCGAACCGTACCGCAGCCATCTTCACGTGACCTCAAAGCGCACCATGGGAAGTATACATAACCGCCTGTCAACGGTGTGACAAATGATTCTGGAAATAAATAAGAGGATCAGCGTGCCGATACTGCAGGCAGGGAAGTGTAATTAAAAAGCATCATTACGTCAAATATTGGATTATGTGCAACTCGGCCTCCAGTTTTGTAATGATGAGGACACCTCGAGGGAGTCTGGCCGAGAAAGAATGAGAGAGAGCTATTGAAAGCAAAACAAACAGAGAATATTAAAATTACATTCATCCAAACATTTGTGTCAGATAATGGTTATTTATTAACTCTTGAACAGATTTATTTTCATTTGTAACTCAAAAACTGCGACCAAGCGTTGGATAACGGTGCCATCTCAGCGTGGTTTAGTAAAAAGAGAAAGAGAGAGAGAGAGAGAGAGAGAGAGAGAGAGAGAGAGAGAGAGAGAGAGAGAGAGAGAGAGAGAGAGGTCTCTTGATCGGTTTGTCTCTGCCGTCCTCGCCCCGACCAGCCTGTCACGTTGTACATATAAATCCTGACAAGCGTGTCAATATGTCAATGCAAATGGCCTGCGTAGCACCTCGCCTGCTGTACTCGGCCCTGCTCCAGCAATATCGCCAGGGACCAACCAGTGCATGTACGCTTGAGACTTAACTACTCAACCACAGATTCGCTGAGATCAATGAGTGATATAGATATAGCTGTACTAGTAAGGACAAAGGTATCAATCATGCAACAATCATAATAAATAAACAGAGATATAACAAGACTAATTCGACAGTCTAGACCCCATTTAGGTCAAACAATTAAGGTCATAATTTGTGCTGCTGGTCATGCAATAACCAAATAGTATTTACCTAGACAATTAAAAGGAAATTGGTTAATGACGACACGTGTAATATAGCTGAGACGTAGAGAGAGAGAGGATCTCTCTTTTCTGTTGGCAAGGCAACGCCTTTAGTCCTGCTTAATGTATTCCTCTCTTCTTCTCAAGCTTCACCAGAGATGAAGGGGCAGGCTGGACGTGTCACCCATGGCTTTTATCCACATCAGGCAAACTGTAAAAGCGATGCTGAGGTAAATTCAGGTAAGGACGATGATAACACTAACAAATGGTTTCAGCGGTAGCAACAGAGACAAACGTGTAGCTTTTGTGGCCTAAACTTAACTTCCGGTACACTTCTGCAAAGAAACAATAAGAACAGAGGAGATTATTTCTGATATTATACGGTACCACAGGGCTGTTGAATACTTTATTCTGAAATCTTCCATGTGTATGCATTATTTTTCTGTGTATTTGTTTTTAGACTTGTGAAGTTTTAGCGCAGTTTCGTTGCTAAGAAACGCTTTCTTGTTTTCCTTGGTCTCACATGCTGCAATCGCGTTTGGTACCGGGCATTCTCATTTGTGTTCGTTTCGGCCATTAGTTGTTGATTGTTGTGGGGCGTGGCCCATGCCAGGAAAAGTATTTAAACAAGAGTAACAGCTCAGTCTTCAGGTGAAGCAGTTATCAACTGGAGTCTACAGAAATGTGTAAGTGTATTTGTTTTTAGACTTGATTGTTGATTGTTGTCGGGCGTGGCCTGCTGAGTTTCAGTTCACAATTCAAGCACTTATTTAAGCAGTCAGTACACTGCGGCAACGGATCTTGTGTGAAGATCGAAGAGTGTAAAGACCATCAACTCTACCTGCGCGACTCCACCAAGCAGGGACACCGACATGGCACTTGAAAAAAAGTGAGACGTTAAACCAAGGTCCTGACTCTCTGTGGTCATTAAAAATCCCAGGATCTCTTTCGAAAAAGAGAAGGGGTTTGCCCCGGCATCCTGGCCAAACTTGCCCGTTGGCCTACTAATCATCCCCCCATACTAATTGGCTATATCTCTCTATCTCCTCTCCACTAATAAGCTGGTGTGTGGTGGGCGTTCTGGCACAATATGGCTGCCGTGGCATCATCCAGGTGGATGCTGTACATTGGTGGTGGTTGAGAAGAATCCCCCATTCATGTATAAAGCGCTTTGAGTGTTGCAGAAAAGCGCTATATAAATGTAACAAATTATTATTATTAATAATTATTATTATAATTATTGAGTATTGCACTTTTTGTTTTTAACCATCTTTCCTCTCTAGCACATTTCCTACTCTTCTATTTTACTATGTGTTTTTAAATCTCTACTGGTACTACAACTCGTAAATCAGTTGTTTCACGTCGCCGTGGGCAAAATGCTAATAACCTCCACACTCTCCCTCCATCCACTACCGCTTAACTGACTTTTCCCATTGGCTTATGGAACTGCCAATCTGCTATAAACAAAGCAGATTTCAGTACTGCTCTTGCTTCACGTTCTGGTCTCTCTGTTCTAGCACTTACTGAAACATGGATTAAACCAGAAGACACTGCCACTCCAGCTGCCCTCTCCAACAACTACACTTTCTCCCACAGTCCTCGCACAACACAAAGGGGTGGAGGGACTGGTCTGCTCATTTCAAAAGACTAGAAATTCCAACAGCACACACCGTCATGTGACACAAGCTCTTTCGATTTGCATGTTGTTACTATCACCCACCCTAATTAAATCCATTTTCTAGTTATTTATCGCCCCCCAGGTCAACTTGGACACTTCTAAGAGAGGTTGGATGTTCTTCTGTCTTCATTCCCAGAGGATGGTACTCCTTTAGTAGTACTTGGTGACTTCAACATCCACCTTGAGAAATCACAGAAAGCTGACTTCAACAACCTGACTGCGTCGTCTGACCTCGAGCGAGTCCTAACTTCACCAACCAACAGGTCTGGTAATCTTTTAGATCTTATCTATACAAACTGTTGTTCCACTTACCACACCCAGGTCTCCCGACTACACACATCTGATTACTTCCTCCTCACTCTTGAACTCAACTTATCTCCCCCAGTCACTGCACATGCTCCCCCATTGGTCATGTTCCAGCGGAATCTGCGCACGCTCTCTCCCTCCCACTTATCCTCTGTGGTCTCTTCCACGCTCCTCCCTCCCAACCAACTCTCTCTGTTAGATACTAAAAATGCCACCAACACACAATGTTCCACTCTAACATCCTGCGTAGTTTATGCCCTCTAACATCTAGACCGGCCCGGGCCACACCATCTGCCCCTTGGCTATCTGAGGTTCTCCGTGAGCATTGCTCCAGACTCAGGGCTGCAGAGAGGAAGTGGCGCAGGGTCAAAAGATCCTGCTGACCTCTGTCTCTATCAGTCTCTTCTTGCCTCCTTCTCCACGGATGTCTCCTCCGCTAAGACCCAATACTATCATTCAAAGATCAACAACTCACCTAACTCTCGCACTCTCTTCAAGACCTTCTCTACTCTTCTTTGTCCCCCTGCCCTCCCACCTTCATCCGACTTAATGGCTGATGATTTTGCTTCCTTCTTTGTGAAGAAAACGAATACTACCAGCAGTCAGTTCTCCGAGCCGCCGCTTCTTGCGCATGCTCAAACCTCTGAGACATGCTCACTCTCTTTCTTCTCTCTCCTATCTGAAGTGGATTTTCCAAAGTCTTTGCTTCTAACCATCCAACTACCTGCCTGCTAGATCCCATACCCACCCATCTCCTTCAGGCCATCTCTCCATCGGTTATCCCTGCTCTCAACCACATTATCAATTCATCTCTTTCCACTGGTAACTTCCCCGCAGCATTTAAAGAGGCTCGGATAACCCCGCTGCTGAAGAAACTCACACTCAATCCTGCTGTGCTAGAGAACTACAGACCCGTTTCTCTTCTTCCCTTCATTGTCAAGACTTTTGAACTTGTGGTGTTCGACCAGCTCTCCTCTTTCTTCACACAAAATAACCTCCTGGATAGCAATCAGTCTGGTTTCAAAAGCGGTCACAAAAGTGGGTAACCCTAACCCACTGAGACTGCACTGCTCTCAGTCATTGAAGCCCTAAGGCAGGCAAGGGCAGCCCCCAAATCATCTGTGCTGATCTTACGGGATCTATTCACCGCTTTTGACACTGTCAATCACCGCATCCTCCTGTCGACCCTCATGTCTATAGGTGTCTCTGACACAGCGCTTCTATGGTTCAAGTCGTACCTCTCAGGTAGGTCATTCAGGGTATCCTGGAGAGGTGACATCTACGAACCCCAACGTCTCGATACCGGTGTGCCTCAAGGCTCTGTGCTTGGACCACTGCTATTTTTGATATACATGACATCCCTGGGTTCTGTCAATCGAAAATATGGCTTTTCCTACCACTGCTATGCGGATGACACTCAACTTCACTTGTCGTTCCACCCCGATGACCCCATGGTTTCTGCCTGCATCTCAGCATGCCTGAGGGACATCTCCCTCTGGATGAAGGATCACCACCTCTAGCTTAACCTTGCGAAGACAGAACTGCTTGTCATATGATCTGAACCAAAGATTCATCACAACCTTTCCATTCAGCTAGGTTCCTTGACCATCACGCCAGATAGAAACCTGGGAGTGGTCATTGATGATCAGCTTAGCTTCATGGAAAATGTTGCCAGCACCGCTCGCTCTTGTAGATTCATTCTCTACAATATTAGGAAAATTAGACCTTTTCTAAATGAGCATGCCACACAGGTCCTAATCCAAGCTCTTATCCTGTCCAGGCTGGACTACTGCAATGTGCTACTTGCTGGACTTCCAGCCTGCACAACCAAACCTCTACAGATGGCGAAAGTGTTCTTCAATGAGCCAAAGAGGGCGCATACCACTCCTCTCTTTGTCAAGCTACATTGGCTCCCTATAGCAGCTCGAATCCAATTTAAATCTCTGCTTCTGGCCTTTAAAACCACCACTGGGTCAGCAGCACCCCCCTTACCTTTGCTTGCTTATACAGCCTTACGTACCCTCTCGATCCCTGCGGTCTGTCACAGAGCGACGGCTTGTGGTGCCATCTCAAAAAGGGAAAAAAAACATTAGCGTGTACCTTCTCAAAAGCTGTTCCTCAACTGTGGAATGATCTGCTGGTCACAACACAATCTGCTGACTCTGTAGCTGTCTTTAAGAATCTGCTAAAAACCCATCTCTTCCGCCATTACCTCACCTCCTAATATAAAACTTACTTTTTTATTTTTATTCTTGATCTCTATTTATACATTCTTACAAAAAACTAACCCATGGCTATGTATACTGTGTTAGACTTGATAAGATTATTTCCAGTGCACTTATGTATTTCTGTTTTTGTGTTGCTATAATTGCTTTTATTGTTTACCTCATTCGTAAGTTGCTTTGGACAAAAGCCTCTGCTAAATGACTAAATGTAAAATTAAATGTGACCTGTCAAATGTCTTAAAATAACCACCAGCGCAATGCATGTGTTAATCGTGGTATAAGACGAATAATTATTCCTTACACAAGCTAAATACATGACCTTAGTATAAATTAGTGGTTATTTAGCACACCTGATTCAAATCATCAGCCCATTAGTTGAGACCACCATGAACTGAACAGAGTCTGTCAGATAAGAGGGACAAAATGTGTGAAGAAATGTGAATAAATGAATATATGATGTAAGTTACGTGTGTTCTTGCCTGGCTGCCAAACCACACAAACACAGACCAGAAGTTAACTTTGGGTCAGGCGCTTAATCCCAGCCACAGGCACTTCAGAAATAACGCTTTGAATCTGTTAAAAGCTACAGTGATTTTTCAACAAAGTCCTCTATGTGCAAGCATTGGATGAACAACGGCATACATACATACATGCACTTAAAGGGTTTTTGCAGCTAAAGACAGTCAAATTTGTTAAATACCAATGAAATGACTGAAGTGACATTTGTGAAAATAAAACATTTCAATTACTGACTAATAACCTTTTCATTGTCATCAAAGTGAAACCCTTCACAAAAAAAACTGTCCGACGCACGTCAAGGGGTTTGAAATCCTCATATGGGGACTGAGGTTTACTAAACAACTGAAGTCATCTGGGCTTGAAACAACATGAAGGTCAATAGTAAATAATGTTCATTTCTGGGGGCATTGTTTCTTTAGGAGGAGTTTTGACATCATATCAAACATTCAAACAGTTGTAATGACTGTCATCCTTCCATTGAAATCCTTGTTAAGATATAAATGTTATACATGATAAGCTTTGATCGAAATGAAATGGTCGGTTTGTAAGAGACTCTTTCCAGTATTCATTATTGACTGTTCATCGATTAGCTACATGCTGGCAGTTTATGAGGAAAATGCTGATGCTCGTTGCTGTGATTTTGCTGTATATTAATGTTGATGAAGCGAAACCACTGTAATAAATCAACCAAAGTAAAGTTACCATCGACTCCAACCTGGTGAGATCTCCTGGGACTGATCACACACACGCACACACACACACACACACACACACACACACACACACACACACACACACAGTTGCTCTGTTCTAAAACCTAGGAGAAGAAGGAGCACGCCGGAGAAGAGGAAAGAGGAGAGAGGAAGGAAGAAGGAAGAAGTAAGAAAAGGAAAGAAGAAAGAAGAGACGAGAGACTTGAAGGGATGACAAGGAAGAGTAGAAGAAGTGAGAGTAAGAAAAGAGGAGAGGTTGGAGAAAACATGTGAGAGGAGGAAAGCATAGAGGAGAGAGGAGGGGGAGGAGAAAGCTCAATATTTAAGCAAAGAAGCAGGATAAAATACACAGGTGAGCTTAAAGATGTGTTTGAAACGTCTGTTATGAGGGCTGTTTGATTTTGAAAGCACATATTGTGATGAAGAGCTGAGGAAGAGCAAGGTTTCTCTGCAAAGACTTCATTGATGGATCTGACCAGCGTGATTGATAATAAGTGATGCATAAGTGCAAAGAGTTGAAACACTCAGCTCGTCAATGTCACTTCTCATTCTGCCATCCAATCACAGTGGAGGAAGGGCGGGAAAACATCACAACAACCAACCGGTGCATCGTTCAACGACTAATAAACAAAGTAAAAGTATCATTGCAACCAAAGCGCTCAGCAGAAAAAAGCAAACAAATCCCCACAGTCGCCATCCGGCTGGCATTTTGAGCCACGTTGAAACGTTTTGGTGTACACGCCCCCTTACACAGCATACACACACAGTGTCATTTTAAGCGATCAAAGGAAAAGATAAGGCACATTCTTCTTCAAAGTAATTTGAAGTGCCCACAATAACACTACAGTTGCGTATTGGTAACGCGCCGCCTTTGATTTGCCGAATTACAGCAATACATCACAGCTACGACTGCAAAAATGGAAAGTGTCAAAACAGTGCACGGAGCCCGGTCATTTCTCATAGTTAACCTCCTTAACTAGATTACCCCTCGCTATTCTACTGCAGCCCTTACTTCAGATTCTGCCTCCAAAACAGGGTCAGACACAGACACAACCTTGATGCCAAAGCTCTTCAACAGCAGACACTCGTGTCCAAATATCCCGGAGTCTACGGATGTGCTATCGGATGCAATACGCCAGATTCTCCAGAGGCTAAATCTAGGGAAATGCGACCACCGCATCAATAAAGGTTCAAAGGTAGAGGGGGTCGGCGGCTTGCAATTAATGCATATCGACTTTCTTTTCAACGTGTGGTTTACCGTCTACACTTACGTCTTGTGTTTTAGACAACAGCAGGCTGAAATGGCCAAGCACAGAGGTCCTTTCCTTAGGGCGTCAATGAAAGAAAGACGCTGTCACGTTTGACAGACACGTTTCATAGGACGCTTATGCGAAACCTTGCGGGAATAAAACGATACCTGCTGACAGAGAGCTCAGTTACTTAGGATTCAAGTCTGTGAGCAAATAAATGGAATTATAATGCGAGCATCAGCGCCGCAAAATTAACCTGATGTCTTGAGTTTATCTCACACAAGGTCCCACACAATTCAGGTCCCAGCATTTTCACTTCCTAACATCAGAATGTTTGCAGTCTCATTGCTTAATTCGTTTCATGCAAAGGCCTTGACGATTCGAAAGGACATTGTTGTGCAGTAGCCGATCGTATGGCGTAAAAGAAAATAAGCAGCTTGTATAGTGTTTAAGGAATACTTAAACTTGTACTGTAAACTTTCATTTTGGCAGCAATAAAACAAAAGTCCTATTTAAAAACAATTCTGTCCGTAAACGACAGGTAAGCCGCAAGTATCATACAAAAAAATCTAGGATGAAAGCTATTGATTCTGAACAAATCAAAACAAATCAAAACTGAAATACATTTTAGACCACCATGCCACTATTAGGACAAACTTACAGTATGCTGTACTTAAAGGAATAGTTTACCCAAAAATGGAAATCCTTTTTACTCACTCGCACGTTGTTATGAACAAATGAAGATATTTTGAGGAACCCAAACCGTTCGTGGACCCCATTCACTTTTATAATAGGAAAAAAGAATACTATGGAAGTGAATGGGGCTCATGAACGTTTTGGTTACAACATGAGAGCGAGTAAAATGATGAGAGAATTTTAACCCATCAAACTGACATTCCCCAATTTGGAGGTAGGGAAGGGTTCCACACCTGTCCCCAATAAAATGGCTGTTGAAATGTATTTAATCACATCATATTTTAAAACTTAACCGCATTAAACCCTTTCAATATAGAAAATAAACGTGCAGATGTATTATTACTTTGAGAAGCGCTGTTGAGTGTGATAGTCCCTCCTCCCCCTGCAGGTCTGCACTTACACTACACTTTAGGATCCCAACCAGAGTACGATTACGTCACTATAACGAAGATATGCACTTTCTTTTATTGTAGTCAGCACAATGGAGTTAATGGTAAATATATGTTTGTGGCTTATAAGGTGTGTTTGACTTCATGTGGCGCTGCGTGTATGACATTTAAATAACAGAGAAGAAATCTCTCTCGCTGTTATTTAATGTCATAAAGTGACCGCATGAAGTCCAACATAACCTGTTATTTGGGGTTGTTTGGGATGCTGCTGCACGTAATCCACGTAAGAGTTTTCACAGTGACAGCCGGTGTTGAGGGAGGATATAAACAGTGGCATAATTGACGTCGAGCTTTCAGATCCGTACTTCGGTGCGGTTAGCGTTCAAAAGAGTTGAAGATGTGTTTAGTGCAGCAAGAGAAGTAACACTAAATACTGACTTTAACCTGGAGAGGAGATTTTTTTCTTTTACATTTTGTGTACATAGTTCCTTTATTTTCTGTTTGTATCTTAACAGAGAAAAAAATCGATATGGATGATAAAACAACAAAGCTTGTCTGGGGCACGTGTTCTCTCTCTCTCTCTCTCTGTAATCCTGCCCTGATCCAGAACAACAGTATATGTTCCTGCTATTGCCGGACAAGCATCAGCGAGGAAGTGAACCGATGGATCTGACACCTCTTTATTTGGAGAGCTGCTTCCTGCAATCCTCCTTATTATTTTGCTATATGTAGAGGAGCTTTAATCTTATTACGCTCATGAGGACATGAATACTGTAACCCTATCTGTTAAATGTCGCATACAAGCTGCGCATCTGCCACTCGACTCACCCCAGGCACAAATTATACAACAGCATCTGTATGAATCTGACACCACCTAACCCTATCAAATTTGTTTAAACTGACTTTGCTGTAACAATTACCAAACGAATTTCTAGCAAATCTCGGGCACTTCCCACGGCGGCACATTAGAAGCTCAGATGGGCAGGGAAACTCAACAAGGCTTATGTTAGAGATAGAAAGACCGAACCATTTGAGTCCGCATCAGTCATCTGAATTTACAGCCTACAGTCCTGCAGATCCCCAAGCTCAAGAGGGAGTAGAGAGAGAGACACACTAAATACAGTATGGTGGAAAAGAACCAGACTTTCCTTGGAAATCAAGGTGACAACAATGGAGACAACATGCTGGCACGGATGAGGAAAAAGATTTATGTCAGGCCCTCAAACTTTAAACTTTGCTGTGGTTGGAGGTTGGGGTATAATATATGTTTCTGTACGATGGAACAGTCCTGAAATCGACCCGACTCCAAGCACCACTTAGATGGGATTGTGAGGCTCTCGGACTTCAGAGCGGGTAACAAACCCCAAATGACGTCAGACTCGAAACACCAAAGATTTTGTCTTTGAGAATTATTAGCAACACAATTGTAACAAGACTTTCGCATTACAGCCAGCTACACATGACATTAAAGAGCACCTATTTCATTGCTAGAAAACAAGGTTATTTTTGTATTTGGTATAATAAAATGTGTTTGCGTGGTTTAAAAAAACACATTATTTTCCACATACTGTGCATTTTTGTAGCTTTAGATTTGAAAAGCTCTGTGTCCCTAATTGGACAGCTAATCTGTACGTTGTGATTGGTCTGAATACCTCTGACATCAGCAGAAATGTGACGCTCCTTACCATGTTTGAAAGATTCCGTTGCTAACAGGAGTTAACTTACAGGCTGTAAGTCCAAGCGGGAGGAATTATGATAATGTCGATCTTGTTTACATTACCAATCCCAGGAAGTAAACTGTTGCCTACAATCCGTGTGTTTGTTGTAGTCCAAGAAAAGATTTACGTTGGAAATGATAACTAGCGTCATCGTTTACTTTGGGGTTTGTACATTTTGCATATCGTTAAAATGAACTAATACACACCAAAGGAAATGAAAAATCATGAATCCGATGATAGTTGCTCTTTAAATCATCAGGGGATTTGTACAGCCCATTTGTGGATAAAGTCCCACCCAATTAAGGCTGACCCACCCATTTGCAGCTGGCTCTGATCCCCTTTAATATCCATTTTATATAAGTGACTAAAATGCACAAGTGACTAAACAATGCCTATGTGACCAGTCACGGAAAGTAGGGACACAAGTTGGATCTGGGGCATTATTCACAGATTCTGAAAGTGCAGTTTCTAAGCTTTCCAACAATGTGTAACACATGGGAATCTGATAAGATTTGGAGAAGTTGTGGCCATTTGAATACAACACATTCAAGAAAGAGAATGCCGAGAAATTTGAGAAAGAAGAGTTAACACTTTTCCCTGCCTGGAGAGACAATAAGGTTCCTTTACATCTCATTTAGCTAAGCCATACCCCCTGTAAAGCCGTTTTGAGATACAAATGTTCTAGCATCATATGTAGTATTTTGTGAAAGAAGTCCAGATGAAAAATAAATAGAACTTTTTACCTTTGTGGGGATTAAAAGTCGAATCCAGTCTGTTTCAGATGTGTGAATCATCCAGTTTTGTCCACAAATGCGTATAATCCGTGAAATATAGATATATAGTTTATTGTTTACATCAGATTTCGCATGAACTTCTGGTAAAATAATATAATATACAATCTGAGGACTATTTACATCGTAACATGTAAGGGTATATGAGATTACACTCCGGGGCTGCGTTCAGCCCCGACTAAACGTTGCACAACGTTTATTAAACTGAAACGGTGATGCACCGAACACCCTGCCGTGACGACGCAAGAGCCGCAACCACGGCAGCCGAGAGGCCATTCATTGTGTTCTTTTTTAAATGTTTCTGAAGCCTGATGAAATCGTTATATATGTGTGTTTAATACTGCAAAAGACCCTCAATGTTACAGTCACTGACCCCGCCGTCCAAATTGAAATACAACATTCCAACTTGAACCCATTGAGCGAGCTGTCTCTTTACTACCGCGTGGTTTTTTACATCTTGCCGCTGATTGGGCCGACATTTCTGACACATCCACCAAACGGGAGAGAGCGCTTCTAAAACCTGTTGCATTCCGTTGCACGCCGTTTCCGGGAAGCGTGTTGTTCGGCCCGGGGGCCGTGGCGGAACGTTGTGCACCGGTGTGGGATTGAACGTGCCCCGGTAATTTACGTTCCGGTAAACACATGAACCCGCCTTCAAAGTTTGTATTTAAAATAGGGAGGTAGTATAAAAGATAATCCAAACAGCGCCGTCGAAAACGTGACGTCCTTTAGAGATGTTACCAATCGCTCGCTCGTTCCTCCATCAGCCAATTACTTCATGGTAAATATTGATAGACAAAACATGTAGCCAATTATATAACGAACTCAACAATCTCTGTGTAACTTGTGTGTGTTTGACTTCATGCTGCGCTGCAAGAACTGACAGACAGATGACGTCAAAGTCGCGCGAGAGCGAGTCGAAATTAAACTACTTCATAAGATTTCTTGAAGAGCTCTTGCGGTACTCTGACGTCATCCAACTGCGGCGGCGCATAAAGTCAGTGACGCCATAAATATGTATAAAGGCTAGATGGCTCAAGGCGGAGTCCCTAACGGCATCACCTGGCGGCCATCTTAGGACAGGGCGCTCGCTCACTCGTAGCATTGAGTTTAATGGTGCAGGTACTTTTAAATGACCATAACTTGCTCAATTTTCTACCGATTTTCAAACGGTTTGGGTTTTTACAAACGTTATTAACGTGGCTATAATTCTGGATGCTTTAACATGTTTCATGAATTTATTTTTTATTTTTAGTATAGGTATGCAGTGTCATAGGTACATCTTTGACGTTTATAACAAACCAAACCGTTTGAAAATCGGTAAAAAATTAAGCAAGTTATGGTCATTTAAAAGTACCTGCATCATTAAAACTCAATGCTACGAGTGAGCGAGCGCCCTGTCGTAAGATGGCCGCCAAAATGCGGACGTTGCTTTCAATTGGCCAACAGCGCGGACGAGCCATCTAGCCTTTATACATATCTATGAGTGACGCGACTGACTTACGACGCAGTTGACTGTTATCTGTTCCGCCCCCCCAGCTTCTTTTATTTTTCTTTTGTTTTGTGCGCCCAAGCTTTGTTTACAGTCTGGGGAAATGCACGCTATAAATTTGAAAAAAAAGAAAAAAACTTAGCAAACATGTCTGAGGGACAGCTGCGTCACTACAGTCACGTGACTTCATGTGAAGCTGGAAGAGAAGCCAATGCTGAATAAAGTCATAATTCTTGCTATTTTTGGACCAAAATGTATTTCCGATGCTTCAACACATTCTAACTGACTCGCTGATGTCACATGAACTACTTTGATGATGTTTTTATTACCTTTCTGGACATGGAAACCGTACATAGATTTTCAATGAAGGGGACAGAAAGCTCTCGGACTAAATCTAATGTTAAAACATCTTAAACTGTGTTCCGAAGATGAACGGAGGTCTTCCGAGTTTAGAACTACATATGGGTGAGTCATTAATGACATTATTTTCATTTTTGGGCAAACTATCCTTATTTAGTAGTCACGCTGTTCCCTTTGGGGGTGGGGGCAAAAACACAAGCCACTTATACAGTATGTAAATATACACACAGACAATGACGCCCCCCGCCGCACGCTAGAATCTCCAGAAAAACAAGCCAATTTCAACCGCAAAATGTACGCTTTTAAATGTACAAAAACTGCTATCTCAAACATGTAAAGGCTTCTTCGTGATCTCAACTAACAGATTCTGCAATAAAACAAAAATCACAGATTTTGAAAAAAAAATGTGTTTCTCATTTTCTCGAAACTTGTGCTGCCGACTTGTGTCACTGGTTTCCGTGACGGGTCACATATGTGTGCATGACGTCACTGTTTTCACAAATACATATTTATGTAGTGAATTAAAAAGTCATTTTTAAAAGCCCTTTTTTCAAAAGTTTGTCCCCAAAACAGCAAGGTCATGTAAATGAATGACAAAACAAAGTTTTATTTAGTTTTTATGTTTAGTTACAAACGGTGCCCCTACTATAAAACTCTTAACACAGAGACAAACAGAAAATAAATTGGTAATGAATTGATTAAACAGAGGCTGATTAATGGCATTTTTGACCGGTGAAGCCAGTTTTCAGCTGAAAAACATACGAGTGTCTCACACAGCATCATCAGTCGGGTGTAAGAGGAACATAAATGAATGAGTATATGGATAATTCAAAGTTTTAAAGAGCCTTGGCCAATTCTGGAGACTTATAGTTAAAGCACAGATTTATTTCAACTTTTTTTAATTTAGGTGATATTTAGGAGTAGCTTAACATTAAATTGGGCTTAGGGCAAACACACGTGGAGGGAAAACCCCACAAATCTGAGTGATTTTGATTTCATGGTCTCTTTAAAGCAACACCAAAGAGGTTTTTTTACCTTAAAATAACGTTTCCAAAAAAGTTTCAGTGGTTCATCCACACAAAACAGGGTGAACGGCACTTTCACATTCGCTTTGCAGCCCTCTATCGGCCAAAACCGCACTAAAGAAGTTTCCAACCGTCGGGTAGCGGTCCTGTAGTTTGAGTGAAAACTACAAAAACTTGCTTTACGGCAGACCTACAATCCAATCAGAGCCAGATTTGCTGAAGTATTTACGACAGTGGTAATGAACAATAACGCTTCTAACCTGTAGGGGGAGCAAAGAGCCAGAGTTCTTTAGTGTTGCTTTAAAGCGATGAGTTTCGTCTTATTCCAATTGCAGCAAGTTCAATAACTGATTTCATTCCTCTGTAAATCAAATCACGGCTTTCGGCTTGGAGACTCCTGGGAGATTATGAACTGGAAATGAACCGAGGCATCAGAAATTGCTTTAGTAAGATTAAACTGATCTCTAATGCTTTTGTAAACAATTGTTTGATGTACTGGCTGCTATAGAAATTACTGCAAAAATGTTTAGGAGGTGCATTTGCCGTAAGCTGTTTGGAGAAGTACTGTATCGCATCGCATGACAAGATCTGAAACTTTCTTCATGTTTAGTACAATGGGTCTCATCATGCACAAGCGTTACTCTGCAAACACATCCTTGCATATTTAAGCAGATCTCTAGAGAGCATGCACGGCACAAAAGAAAATCCTCGTGCGACATCTTTTGTGTGATGATTTGCATGCAGAATCTTCTTCCAGACTTTGACCATATATCAATACCAGCAAGATTAGATTTTTTTTCTTGTGTAGGTGTGCTAAAAAAAGAATATTAGCGCATGCATATCTGAACGCGTGTTAGTCTCTCCTTAACATGCTGATTTTACTTCATTATAAGAAAGGGTTGAAATCTGTGACAGCACCAAATCAAAACATTTGCACAAACCTAAACAACACTACTAAAACATGTGCTGCCTGCGACAGTAACAAAAACAAATGAAACACATCGGCATCTGGACGCCTGCAGGTGTGATATTAGCCTGCATTTGTGCTTATCCTGAAACTTCACCAACACAACATCCCCACAGATTAATGAAGAGAGAGAGAGAGAGAGATGAAGAGAAAGAGGCTCTCAGGTGCTACAGGTGAATAAGCTGATAAACGAGCATCAAGACCCACAGATACAACAGTCTTACAGTCAGGTCAAACACTTCAAAATGTGATTTTGATACCCCTTTTGTTTTTCAGTCTCTGTCGATTACACGTTCTGTGTTCATACCCGTGTGAATGCATTAGGTTTGAGAATCTGGGGATTGGGGAAAAAACGGTTCTTATTTTTCACTCCAGCACACGCTCAAGGAAACAATATCGCCATTTTCTATGAAAGTGTTTTTGAACTGTATTTTGCACATTAGCTGATTAACACCATTTCTTTTGTGAACTGGGCCTTAAAAAACAGTTTTTAAGGAATTCTTTGCTCCTGTGGAAATCTCCTCCGGCTTTACCGAAAGGAAATTCCTCATTTTTGTCATCTGTTCTGTGCACAAACCGTGAAACTGCTGAATTGCAGTGGCTAAGAATGGGTAATTACAGGTTATGAGAAACATTCCCGCCCTCGCCACCGACCGGCTGATAAAAGCCGCTAGATTGAGTAATTGTGTGTTTGAGAGCCACATGTCAGGGCGGAGTCTGCAATCAGAGCGTCATCTCTTGTTCGTTCATGCCTAGCACCAGACGATTCACACCAATTCAAACAAAAGGGGTCAATAACAGCCGCTCAGTAGAAAATTGATATAATGATTATACTCAGAAGTAAATGGCACTCGAGCTCCGCTAGCAGCGCTCACCGGTGCGCTTATAACCATTGTGATGCTATAGTGCTTTTCACTTAAGAAACCGTTGCGAGCAAAACCAGCCGTGTCATTATTGGATCATCAACTTCTAAAATAAGCACCTTACTCCGAGTCGTCGACTTATTTCAACTATTATTCCTTGACAGAGAGGCACTTACGGGACTGGAAACAGTTTAAGCGTGGAGTGGACCTCCCTTGAGCTACAGGAATGAGAGAAACTTGGGTGAGATCAAAGAAATATTCGTCTTGACTGCGGGTAAAGGCGAAACAACCCAAACAGCTGTTCTGGGCCCGTAATGCAAACGGTGCTAATGTTCCTCATGGGATTCTGCGTTCCTTCATCGCCTCGTCAAAATCAGACACGTTGCCATACGCGTGTTGGAAGTGTCAAGGAAAAATTAGCTCCTACAACAAGACTAAAGTCAAAAGACCGCAAGTCGCTTTGGATAAGAACATCTGCTGAATGCGTAAATGTAAATGATACATTTATTCATTTAGCAGACGCTTTTGTCTGTGGTGGGGAATACAGAAGCGTGTCATGGTGAAAAGGCAAAAGAAGTGCTCACACAATACAAGTTTCAGGGAGGGATTAAAAATGCACAGTTAGTATGCTACAGTCGAGTAACAAAACACTTAATAACACTCAAGAGTACAGCAAAAACAAAAACAACACTCTTAAGTAAATGTCACTGCATTATTTATCTACATTTATGCATATGGCAGATACATTAATCCAAAGCAACCGAACCCACA
Source organism: Misgurnus anguillicaudatus (assembly GCF_027580225.2). Lineage (NCBI taxonomy): Eukaryota > Metazoa > Chordata > Actinopteri > Cypriniformes > Cobitidae > Misgurnus > Misgurnus anguillicaudatus. The sequence continues at coordinate 35,910,685 of NC_073352.2, read as the reverse complement.
ACCATTGTGCTACTAACCCAACAAGTCACCACAAATGACCTACAATTAAAATAAATGGAACATCTTGTCCTATACAAACCCAACAGAAAAACAAATTCACTAAAGCGCTTCTTTTCTGCCTAGTTAAAGGCCCATGTTGTCGTAGACTATGCCAGCGGTGTACATCGTGATGATGGGCAGAAGGCCTGATTGATGGCATGAGATGGATGCAGATTTGCCCCAAAAGAAGAGGCGAGAGTATAATTGCGTGGTGGGTCACTGAATGATGTCAAAGGATAATGTCTCTTCAGCACAACCGTACAAAAGGCCGTGCCCTCTGCCGTCCTGCTTGCGTATCAAAAAGCATCATTCGTCATAGATCGCATCTCCACGTTTGCTATCAGTACGTTTGCTATATCTTTTACCGGCCATGACGTGCTCGGCTCTTTCATCGACACCTTCTCTGTCTTCATTAGTTCAGCAATATTATGAGGGTGGATCTGTGCCCTTTCTTCGTACAACAGGCCAGAGAGAAACAAACCCGTACCCATAGGCAAATGTTTGGCTTGTTTTGATGACTCACCGCCAAGATTATGGGAATGGAAATTGAATTAATGACTATCAAAGAAATGAACAGTGTAACCAAAAAAATTTTTCACTGAGATTGCATTGAAAAAGGAACATTCTTCAACATTTCTGCTTTCATAACTGAAAGTTATTAAATATGAAAAGTCATGAGGATTTTTCAGTCTGACAACACAAAGAAAGACATCAAGATAACCAGTCAACTAATTCAACATATTTAAACGACTTGTTTGCCTTTTCACTTTCGCCATTTTAGAGTCATTGTCTTTGCTTGCTTTTATGTCTACTTTAGAGAATAACACCCCATCATCTACTGAGTGGACAGGCTTAATTTTTCTAACTCATAAAAACAATAAAAGCACTTTCCCTAGAGTCCCGTGTAAGCGCTATCCTACCCTGTAACACTGAGCCATACCCTATAATAAAACAGATGTATGCGCAGTCAACATTATGCTATTATTATTAAAAGGATATCTTGGCCTCAGTCTCAGTTTATTACAAAACAAACAGTGTGACCAAGTTCTCTCATTAAAGGCTTGTCATGACTCAGAAACACTTACAATAAATAGGAGCCTGAATTGACTTGCAAAACCAAGTTGTTTTAACTTCATGCTGCATTTTTTACAGTGACCACCAAATCCTTTGATTTGAACAGACTCATCCCACGCATGACACCCGTATACCAAAAGAAAGTGGTCTTTAACCCTAACCCAACAATAACATCAAATGTCACGGGTACGAACAAAAGTGACTGTAATGCCAGCAGCCATATCACCCTGTAGCCCAAGACAGCTTGCCCACTGAAGCTAAGCAGGGCTGAGCCTGGTCAGTACTTGAATGGGAGACCACCTGGGAAAATCAGGTTGCTGCTGGTAGTGGTGTTAGTGAGACCAGCAGGGGGTGCTCACCCTGTGGTCTGTGTGGGTCCTAACACCTCAGTATAGTGATGGGGACACTATATTGTCAAAAAAGCACCTTCAGATGAGACATTAAACTCTCTGTGGTCATTAAAAATCCCAGGATGTCCTTCAAAAAAGAGTAGGGGTGTGCCTCGGCATCCTGGCCAAACTTGCCCATTGGGCTACTAGTCATCCCTCAAACTAATTGGCTATATCACTCGGTCTCCTCTCCACTAATAAGCTGGTGTGTGGTGGGCGTTCTGGCGCAATATGGCTGCCGTCGCATCATCCAGGTGGATGCTGCACATTGGTGGTGGTTGAGGAGATTCCCCCGTTCATATGTAAAGCGCTTTGAGTACTGAGAAAAGCGCTATATAAATGTAAGGAATTATTAATGAGCATCTCACCAACAAATATTGCAAGAAGTTCATGCACAGTCCTCTTGCATTCGAGGTATTTTGGACTTAAATTGTACTGGACACAGTACCTACTGATGTCAGATTGTCAAATTCCACAAGACCTCACAAATCCAGTGTCATTAGTTTCTGTTAAACATTTCAAAAGTTATGACCATACATCACAGTGTTTTAAATCTCACAACCTGTAGGTGGCGCTGTTCCCAAAATTGGCACAGACTTCCAGTTCATGGTGTTGGTAAAGGTTAGCCAATTTTCACTTGGATCAGATCAAAGAATAGCTGAAATACAGCCACTAAACCAATTTTAGGTCGACATTGTTAAAGATATAATTCAGCCAAAAATAAAACTCTGTCATCATTTACTTGCCATTGAGTTATTCTGAGTCTGATTCAACAAAATAAAGAAACTCAACATGAGAGTAAGAGATGACAGAACTGTTGGCCAGATGACTATTGAGGATGAACACTGAGTGTAACACATTTCATTCATCATGTTTCTATGTACGCTTCATAGGGCTAACACTGGGGTAGAAACAGAAGAAATTAGAAACTTAAGCGTGCTTATCCTTGTGAAAATAAACCATTGTTTTGTTATAGTAGCTATGCTTTGGTTTGCTTGTTTGTTTTGAAACCATGGTGTATTTTGTTCACAGTTTTTCTGAATTGCTAAAACACTAAACCCTGTTCTCTGAACCAAATTCCCAGTGGCCTAAACCCATTTTTCACATCATTTACTTATTTGGAAAAACCTTAAACAAGTTTAGGTAGTTAGACTTCTCACTAAAAAGACATTTCACACTTGTTTTGGCAAAAGTTGAACACAACTACAACACAGTTATCATTGAGTAATCACAACTCAAAATTGTTCACACTTTTTTCTAATGGTATTTTTGAGCACTTGTATGGTTTGGAGACAGTATGAGAGGCAGATGAAGATTATGAGGAAGAGCAGGACACCAGAGACGATGCAATTGGATTGCTGACTTTTTACAAATACAAACGCTGCTTACTGTAATATTGAAAACTGACTATTACTTAGGGTAAAGTATTCACTATATTTACTGAACTAAACTTGTGATTATATTAACAGAGATTTCTTACAGTATTTGTCAAGTGTGTTGTATATACAATAAATGTGTAATTTTCTGTAAGCAGATGTCCTGGGTGTTGTGTTTTCCATTTTTTAGGTAGTGTCTAATAAATGCTTTCTAGTGTTTTATATTCTAGACTCATGTGATGATTTAAAGGCTTTGTTTGATTTTAAGTACATGTGAGCCTTGTAGGCGATACTGAGACAAATACTGGCGTTATTGAACCAATCAAAAAAGAGATAATAATGAGTGATCAGGACATCATTTGATAGCCCCGCCTTCCCATCCGCACTTGCAAACTCAAATGAGTGAGAGAATCGTGACAAAACTGTAAGCGCAGACGGACTAGTAGATGTCGGGTTATTTCAGGAAATAGTCATTGACACATTCATAACTGGTTTACTTTACACACAGATACAGAATCTGTGCAATTCATGCGTATTTGAAACTGTTTATAGCACTGTTTGCAGACTTGCAATGCCTTTGGCATTATTTCAGTGCAAAAATTGTGCCCAAAGTGTAAGCGCAGTAAAACTAAGGTCAGATAAATACAGTTTATACTTATTAGTGTAAATATGAAGTTTCAGTTTTACAAGACATGAATTACACGTACGATTAATAGTAGAATGTTGCGAAACTTGTTTTCTTTTACAAAACGTTTTTTGCGCATGCAAATGTATTTTACGCTTGCAATGTCGCATAAACTCTTACAAATTTTATCCTGTGCATGCAAATCTTTTAAAAATCAACCTTCTAATGTTAAGTTTAGTTTAGTTTATTTGTTAAACAGGGACAATGCACATTAAGGAACATTATTGTAAATGTGCCAGAATTAGCCCAAAGTGCTATTTTTCATCTGTAGCCCCCTGACAGAATATTAAAAAGTCACCCAAAAACGAAAAACATAGCATAATTACACATATACACAAAAGATTATAAAAAGAGAAAATAATAATATTAACAATAATAAGAGAGAAAAAGAGACAGGGGGAAAAAATTAAATTAAATGGCAACAGGAACAGGCAAACAAGACCAAAAACAATTTATACCAGGACATCAAACTTGTCAAGAGTATAAGACTAATGTCGACAGTGCTGATTTGTCAGTAACCAGTTTTTAAGATATAACTGAAAAGAACCAAGAGTGTGTTTACTACTAATTGTTGTTGGGATGGAATTCCATTCCCTTGCAGGTTTAACTGAAAATACAGACTGACTGAATTTAGATTTTTAGGAGGGATAATACAATCCCCTCTTTCCCCACCCCTTGTAGGTCATAGAGAAGTTGTTCTAATATTAACAAACTGTTTTAATGGCGAGTTCAGGCTACGTATAGTCTTAAACAATAGACAAATATGTACATAATTAGTCAAATTATCCCAGCTTAGTAAATTGTATTTTTTCAATATTAAGCAAATGATGATACTGAACTGATTTCTTATCTAAAATGTTAAGTGATTGTTTATACAAGGATTCCAGTGGTTTCAAAGTAGTTGTAGTAGCTTGCGACCAAGTAGTAAAACAATACGTAATATGGGACATTATCATGGAATGCACATACATTAAAGCGGCTTCAGATGACATATAATCACGAATAAATCTTAAATTTGATATACTAAATCTCACTCTATTACACACCTTTTTAACCTGAGCCTTAAAAGAAAGTTTGGAATCAATCACAACACCGAGATACTTATATTCAGATACAGCTTGAATTTTTTTCCCTGATATAAAAACATCTGGCACCACACTCAAACTATTCGATTTGGTAAAGAACATACTCACTGTTTTAGAGATGTTTAACTGTAAACAGCATTGTTCTAGCCAAGCTGTGACATGAACCAGGGATTCTGTAAGTTCATTTGCAACTTGTGACGCACTACTTCCATGTATATAAATAACAGTGTCGTCCACATACATTTGAATATTAATGTTAGGACAGATTGATGGAAGATCATTAATATACAACGTAAATAATAAAGGACCCAAGATAGATCCTTGTGGAACACCAGTATCTATACTTAGAGGGGCTGACCTATAACCCTGTATACCAACATACTGTGTGCGAACCAACAAATAAGGCTTGTTCCATTGTATTAGCTGGATAAACCTCTGTATATTTAGAAGAGAAACATTGTGCAATTGTGACTACTGAGTCCACAAAGTGATAATTAAGTGCTTCAGCTACTTCAGCTCGATTGTTAGTCAACTTCCCGTTTACCATTAATTCAACCGATGAAATATCTTTCATTTTATCTCCTTTTAAGTAGTTTAACTGATTCCAGATTTTAGAATTACCTCTTGCTTCTTCAATTATTCTTAAAAAAATGTCAGCCTTTGCTTTTCTCATAGTCTTTACCACCATGTTCCGTAACATAACGAATTGTTGTCTATCATGACTTAACTTTGATCGATTTACAGTTTTTAAAGCAAGATCCCGTTTTTTCATTAGTTCTAGAATATCTGAAGTCATCCAGGGAACCTTATGTTTCCTATTTTTAGGATAATTTTACAACTGAAATCTTTGATGGTGCCCTCTAATTTTTGGAAAATATTTGTCTGTCATCCTCCAGGTCTTTTCCAGTTAATAAATCATCCCATTTAATCTGATCGATCACCCTTCTGAAACCTTCTAGTTTACGTTTTGGAATACCATAAGAATCATATTTCCTTCTAAATGAATTGAATCTCTTATTAGACAATTTTCTTGTCACTAAAATCAAATTGTGGTCAGAAAGACCTGTTAGCATATTAAGTTTTTAAAATTACTAAAAATTAAGTCAATTTGAGACCTTGTTGTGTTAGTTAATCTTGTGGGCCCATTAATCATTTGCTTCAGATCAAAGTTATCAGTTATCTATTTGAGATTCTTTCTAACGGTTTTATCTTCCCAATTAATATTAAAATATTAAAAATGATAACTTCCTTATTGAAATCACACTGTTGTAGTAAAAGTTTAAACTTTTCATAAAAACTGATATTTGAAGATGGTGGTCGAGAAATTACAATTAATACAAAAGACATCTATAAAATTCAGACCAAGACATTCCAAATCTGTGCAATTTGCCCAAACGATTTCACTACACTGAATGCTAGTTTTCACATAAATCATAACTCCGCCTCCCTTCGAACCAACCCTATCTTTCCTAAACAGTTTAAAGCCATGTACTTCTAATGCTGCAGACGAAGAATTTTCATGAAGCCATGTCTCAGATAAACAAAGAAAATCTAGATTATTCAAATGACCACCTAAGAGACCATTTGGCTTAACTTTAGGATCCCAAATCGTTCTTGATTGATTTACCATCTGAAAAAAAAACGTTTCCTGTTTTTTTAAAATACCTTGATTTACAGTTTTCCTCTTCTCATTTTGCAAAGACTTTGCAAGCACTTGCGAAGTACCTAAACCAGAGTTCGCGAGACTGGAAGTCAGCGAGTCGATCGGCGCAGCTCGCATAGACGAGCTCGTATGAATCTCCGCGTCACTCCCGCTCGCAGCATGGTATCCCAGGTCGGCCTCAGATGCCACCAATGAATGGACACGCCACGGAACGCCAACTCCAGCCACGGAAACACCTTTTTGAGTCGGCTTCCGCCGCGTCGCTCCCCGCACCAACGCGACCAGCAAAAACCAGGGAGACAGGGCGAAGGAGATTAGTGTGGTGATCACAGCCAGAAAATAACGTACCGCCACCAAAAGTGCGTACCTGTAGGATAGTTGAACCGACATGGAATGTACTATGCCAGCGGAACGTCGATCCATAATGGCAGCGTCTATTTGCTAAGCCTCCACCACCGCTCCGCCCGCGGGTAAGACACAACCACCAAAACCCGGGCCACCAGAGTGATGGAGGTTAGTTTTAGCATGTCATGGACCGGGACAGGGATGAATATCTCCCGATAATAACAAACTTATCATGATAATTAAGCCTAAAGCTTCATTTCGATGAAGTCGAGTTGATGGCTTTGAATGTTTCTTCACTTGTTTATACAAGGTTGGATAAATAAAAGTTAACGCTAAAATGTACTTCCCATGTCCGAAATTTCCCAAAGCATTATTTGTTTATGTTTGTTTAACCAACCATCCAACATTATCAGTGAAAGTTTTCTCATATACATTGAATAATGAGTGATTATTTAAATGATCAGCGGATAGACTAAAATTAGCAGGACTAAAAAAGTTAAGAAGCAATCTGTAGACAAGAGACCTCTACTCCTGGGGACTACTTTAGTATTCAGGAACAAATGTGATCAAAGAACTTTAAGAGCTGTAATTAGCAGACCAGCATTCATTCTGCAATATAATCATATTTACAACAAGTTCTGAAAATAAAGCTCAGTCTAAGAAATGAGAAGCCTGTGAAATAGAGACTGCACTGCATGTATTGTCTCTGTTGAGAAGCATCACCCTCAGAGGAAATGTAACCGCGCCTCTTCTATATTCAAGATGCCCACAGCTGTAGCCCTGCATGACCCTGAACATTTCAAGCTGAAGGACAGCATGGAGACTGGATTGAATCCTGTGGGCACCAGGCCAACTAAACAACACAAACATACACACATGCACATACATGCAAACACACACACACATACCCGTTCACCTGAACCCACACCAGACAGAAAAGCTTGTAAGCCTGACCTCATATAGAGACATTAGTATTAGTTTATGTTATGATATAACAAGATAAACAAGAGACCTCTACTCCAATTATCGCATAAACGTGCATTTTCCAGAACAAGTTATCTTAGTCAGGGCCTCGGTTGGCCTGGTGGAACCCTTTTGCTGGGTCATATGAGCGACCACATCACACAGAGGACCCCACTTCATACACAAGAATACATCAAATAAATTATATGAAGTAAAACTAATAGTGTCTCTAAACCACTTAACTCTTGAAACGTCTCTAGTCCAAGAAGATTCATAACTAACCGTTGCGATTATGGTTTGAATCAAACACACCGGGGAAAACTTTATGCAGGGACTGTGTGAATTAACAGGACATATTGCACATTACACACAAATGAAGGCCAGTGTGCCCACTCACCAGACCGTCGCAGTTACTAATAGCTACTGAAGCTCCCTGAACGTCCGTAATGTCACCCACATACAAGCAGTCGCTCTTCAAAGGCTCGGTGCGCGTACTGTCGGATTCACGCCACTCCATCTTTGCTCCGGGAGCCACCAGTCGCGCGTTGCGGCGCAGACGCAGGTGAAATTCCCGGCCGAAGACGGTGACGTTGTAGTAGAGCCGGTCGAACGTGCCGGATTCGTGGTGGGCGTGGTCGGCAGTCGCCGCCTCTCTTCTCCAGCGCCTACGGAACTGCCCATCTGCTGGACCGACCGATACCGCGTGCGACAGGAAGCGGCCTTCTGCATCCGTCAGAATGGGCTTTACCAGTCCATAGTCCCCCAGTATATGCTGCAGGGAATCTGCATGAAGGTAGAAACAAAGACATTTAGTCAAACTGCTCATCAGCACTCATCAACAACAGATATATCACTGCTGAAATCTGGCATGGAAAGGTTTGGTGAAACAATGCATTCTCCTAGAAACCTCTTAACACTTTGATGGGTTTACCAAAGCCACATGCAATGACACTTTATGGCTTTTGCCTCTTCACGTTCCATGCGCACGAGGAGCCGAAGGGCAAACAGCAACACACTCTCAGAAATAAAGGTACATGATGGTATAATAGTTGTCACTGGGGCGGTACCTTTTCAAAAAAGTGCACTCCTGTACCTACATACAGGAACCTCAAAGGTATAGGGCTGTCACAATGATTAAATAATCATCTCATCGCGATTGTTTGACCTCATCGCTATGATTTCAGATCACCTCAATGATTGCACATCTCTTTTAAAAACACAAGGGGGAGCTGCAGCGCCTGTATTAATGAAACTGTATCAGATGTCTCTTATCAGATTGGCTACTATTTAAGGCCTGTTCTGTTATAGTCAGTTTATTTTGATTGCATTTTTATTTTCAGTTATTTTTAGCCACATTTCATAATTGTGACAGCCCTAGTACATATCTGTACACAAATGCTACATATTAATTAGGACCGTCCCAGTGACAAAAAGGTGCAGAGTAAACAATCACGTAAAGACTTGTTTAACACCCTTACAGTTCACCCAAAAATAAAACTTCATCTGTCTTCAATTCCATACCCTCGCATGTATGAGTTTCTTTATTCGGTTGAAGACAAAGGAAGATATTTTAATAAATAATTCACACAGTTGATAGTACCTATTGACTTCCATAGTAGGAAAAGCAAATACTATATATTGGCAACATCTACTGTGTGCTTCCCACCCACGTTTAAAAAAACTCATACAGGTGTGAGTAAATGATGACAGAATTTTGGGGTGAACCGTCTGTCCCTTTAATAACGTCTGTTTGTGTGCTGAATGTAAAAAGGTGGAGTGTCAGTTTGTATTCATCACTCTTCATCTGCCTCGCAACATGAAATGCATCATTTTCAATTTTCGCACATTTTTACGGTGGCAAGTTAACCATGTTGTTTTCAATCACAGCTTACGATATACGTCTGATAGACAAGCTTACAATACGGATTAAAGGTGTTTATGGAGAAATTCAAAACAACAGTCATACTTAAGAAAACTACGAATAAACTCAAAACATCATCCCAACTGCTGATCCAAGTAAAGTTGCCTAGCAAAAAAGAAAAACTGCATTTATGATCATGGTCAGTTCTGATCACACAAAAACACTGAGCTCACCAGGATAAAGATTGCATTTTTGATGCTTAAAATCCTGCCTGTATCTATAAAAGTGCTGCAGGTGATGCCCAGGTATCATTCTTAAAAATCCTCTCTATATAGGCAGCTCACTTGCTTTTGAGAATCTATGTCAGTTTAAAGTCTGCTCAAGATACGAAGTGATGCTGCTGCTGAGCACGGACTATAGGCTACTTCATCACATCTATCGCGATTTATAAATATACATTACAGGTCATCTTTACACTTTTTGCAGCAAACATTTAAGAAGAAAGCAATGGTCTGACATTTCCCATTCCAAAAGTTCAATTCAAAGCTATAGTTTTCCTTTATTCAATTATCTACACGTTTGTCTTTAAATATATACGACCCATTAAAAGAGCAGAACGGGCACAATGTTTCGTTTCGGATCAATAGCGTGCGATACTTCCGCTCTCAGAGAGATCGATATCACCAAGAGCATCCGTGCCTTTGCAAACGCGAGAAAAAACACGCAAACCCTTTTCACTACATACAATACAGTACAAGTGAGAGCACCGCCGATTCTTCTTCAGCAGCTCACTTCACAACAACGAAGACCGATGACACAGCACGCGAGGCTGTCAAGGGGTCCCGAGATATCAGAAATATGCCAAAAGTTTCTCGTCGAGAGGGATGGGGATGCTGCGATCATCCAGGTTTGCTGGCCACTTGCATGGATCGGGGCAGGACGTCTCGCGACGGGATGAAGGTGCAAAAAGGTAAAGAGAGCAGCACCACGTACCTATGCTACTGGCGATATAAAGGCCATTCGTCTGCAGAATGATCGGAAGTGTGATTAGGATTGTAAATCCGGTCGCGAGATCCATGGCAGTACCGAACTGCGCAGGTGAGAGAGACGGACTTTGGGATCCAGCGTGTTAAAGTTCCCCGCGCGACCAGCAAACGCCACGCCAGCAACAGCCGCCCGCAACTTACTGCAAAGTGCACTAGGAGAGAGCGCGCGCGTCTCTCTCTCTCTCTCTCTCTCTCTCTCTCTCTCTCTCTCTCTCTCTCTCTCTCTCTCTCTCTCTCTCTCTCACACACACACACACACACACACAAACCCTCTACTCATCGGCTCTTACTAGCTCTGTGTCAACACCTGAACGCGCGCGCACACACAGCATCGCACACACGCGCGGGGCGACAGGATCTTGCATAAGATTTTCATATGAATAATGATATATCGTATTGTTCCTGCATGTCTAAATAAATTAGGTGACATTATGCGAATAGGTAGATGCTGTAATTTAAATAAACTTTCCCTGTCTTGAGCACGACCCTCTCAAACTTTTTGCAGCGCGCGCATCATCTGGAGCACCAGCGCCCCCTTGAATACACAGCGAGATGTCACTTGTTTAAGTACAGAGGACACACACACATATCCCACTATAAAACTTGCTGTTATATAGATCAGATCATCAGATGTTTGTGTACTCCGTGCAGAAACCTCAAGAATGAAATAAGAGGGCTCATGTAACGCAGAGGTATGTCAACTTCTAAAGAGTATAATTGGTGTAAATTATTATTTTATTTTAAAAAAATTATTTAAACTTTATTTAACCAGATGATCTCATTGAGATTTAAAACATATTTTTCAGAGAGACCTGGCAGCATAATTCAATGCTGTTATTTTATGTTACTGTTCTTATGATGTCCTCTTAGTGTTGTTTTTTATTGTCTGTTATATGTGTGAGGAACTGTGAACTTGCCACTGAAACCTAATTTACCTAAGGGTATAAAATAAACTTGAACTTGAAAGCAATCTCAACATCATACAGTCACTGCTAGTAAGTGGTCAAATATACAGAAAATGCTGGAAAACCAAAGAACGTGCAGGACCATAGGACAGTACAATGATAAAATCTTTGCATGTAAAAAATGTTTACGTTTACGTATAAATAAACATGTGCATAAGTGCATACATTATGTATACTTCTATGTATAATGGTTCAAACTGATTTTAAACTATAAAAATACTGTAGTAGCAAAAAACATCAAAACATGTCTCTTTATAATATAAGCTTAGCTGTAAAAGCTGCACATGCGTGCACAATACCATAGACGCTATACAGTTTACTTCTATTGTGGTGTGGTGAATTTTTGGTGAATTTACATCAGAGGCAGAAGATTTCTAAGGCAGATGAGCTGATAGCCTTTCTGAAAAGTGGACAGGGAATGTCCTTGGTATAGGGTCAAACACATGGCATGCATTCGTTTGCATGTATTAACATACGTAATGAGCAATGGGACGGTTTTTAATTTTGCTCTTGAAAGGTTAGACTCTTGAGCTTCAGGTTTAGAAAGTGTCAGATTTAATCTGACATACTCATTAAAAAGCTGCCAGATCCTATGAAAGCATGATATAACTGTAGTACAGACATAGACTGAGTGCTTGTTTTTCTGCATATCAACAAAGTTATTATTTATAGTAAATTATTATTTACTATGTAAAACACATTTTCACCTATAACATATGTGAACGATTAGTCAACTAGTCAGCAGGGCCGTGCAGAGATGTTTGGAGGGGCAGGTGCTCAAAGTACAAATAGGGCACATGCAACATTCCTTGCTGACACACATATTAATATGGATGCAAATAAAAAAGCCAAAACAGCAAGTATGAAAGAAATGTAGAGGAGAAATCATTATCAGTCTGTTTATAAGTGTTGTGAAAATTTTTATGACACTCTACGATGTTTAATAAAAACTGTTATAATAGTACAAATAGTTTTAATCAAGTAACATAAAGACCCCTCAAAGCCTGTGAAAAACAGCAAGAAAGAAGGGAGTAAACATGTATGCATGATTGTTTATTATTGAATGCTGTGGCAATATAAACAAAAGCTGTGCTTGCTCCCTTCACGTCGTTTTTGTAAAATAATAATAAGTAACAAGCGTACCGCTTCACTTAATGCCGCAACAGCACAGCGTGAGAGAGGGATTGTCCCTGATGAGGTCAATAGGTCATCACGTGAGTCATTTTGTTTACGGCTAAATTATTATTTATTAATTTTACTAACGGTTAGATTGGGACGGCTTTCAATTCTAAAAGAATGCCTTGACAAAAGGGCACTCTGGCTATCCAGGGGTAGTTGTCCTAAAATAGTCATGTGGTGAAAAGGGTTTATGGACCTCACCTTCCAAACATCAAATATGCATAAAATCTGAACCTCCAACATATTTTGGTAAACAGCAAGTAGACAGGACTCAAAGTGATTAACTTGTGCATATAGACCTGCGTATATAAATGGAACATTAAAGCTTAATTTAGACCAAAACGCTTTATATAAACACTCTGTCATGGTCATTGCACCTCACAGCATGCGTAAGACCCCCTGTCATCATTTTGTTTTAATGAAAGATAATTGAAAGAGGTGTGAAAGGGTCTGAGAGTACAATGTCCTAAAGTGTACTTATCAAGCATGCAATTAAAAAAAATTGTTTTTCTATCTTTGTAGGCAAAATAAAATGTTTCAAGATGTTTGTTTGTTTACTTTGTAAGCATGATGTTTGTGTCGTGCAGGAAATATTGCTGAATTCTGTCACTGATGTGTAACTGCTATGAGATTTTAGATGAATTGATACGCCCAAAATATTTCATCCTACCTGTCTCACCGTCTGTCATCTCCCACAATCCAGATGAAAAGTTTCATAATAAGCAGGAATTATTAATAGTATTGTGACTATTAACAATTAAATCAATGCATCAGTGACGCTTTAAATGTGCTTCTTTCAAAGGTACATTTTCCAAATACTAGTACACCAAACTATAATGGAAAATCCAAGAGTTATTTTCTGTTTTAAAAACAGATCACATCTGGACACTTTTTAGCAACAAAAAGACATTCTTATCTTATCAATGAAACACAACTAATACAAAAGGTTGAAGGTTAGGATCCCTAAAGGATGAGGATTTTAGGAGTCAAAGGTTTTGAACACATCGGCGGAAGAGACGGAAACCCTCAGTTAACAGTAATGAGTCATTGACTATAACCAGCGTCTCGGTACTAAATCCTGAACTCACCTTTATCCTTTCTGTGGAATGTGTGCAGTTGCTGAGCAACAAACCTTCTGCGATACCTTGGAGATAAAAAAAGATTTGATAATGTGACAGATCATATATATATATATATATTGAGATTTAGTTTCTAAATGAAGATTTACTGGCTACTGAAACTTTCAGCAGTTTTCTCAAAATAACATTAAGATCTGTTGACACAATCAACATGAATTAGCCTTAAGGCATCTCGAGAGTCGACCACTCCCCTAACTTACCTGCAATATAAAAGGTTTCATGTCATTACAGGGAGCCATTTGAAAACTGACGTGCTGTCATACGCCAATCGGTCTGCACAGCGCTGCATGAGGTCACAAAAAACCTCCATAACAAACAGTCTGAGTTAGTGTGTTGTTTTTTTAAACATGGCCTGCAATAACCTGAGCCTCTTTTAACAAATGCAGAGGTAATCGCATTGTATATTTAAAAAAGTCATGGATTCAGTGGTCAGAGTATCTTTATTGTGATTTTACCTTGTACACAGTGAAACGAAACAACATTTCTCCATGAGCACAGTGCTACATCACAAACATAATTATTAAAGATCATCAGTCTAGACTTTAGACATCTAAAGATATTTAATCATATTCTTAACTTCTTGTTATGTATAGGATTATATCATGGGGCTGTTGAATGTTTTATTCTGATTGGCTGAGAATTGTTTCACAGGTATGCATTATTTTTGATAAACACACACCTGATCTGTCAAATGTCTTAAATGGGACATATCACGAAAATCAGACTTTTTCCATGTTTAAGTGCTATAATTGGGTCCCCAGTGCTTCTATCAACCTAGAAAATGTATAAAAGATTAACCCAGTAACTTAGTTTTGGTAAACCATTCTCTGTAAGCATGTGAAAAAATAGCTCATTGATATTTGACTCCTGTTGTGACGTCAGAAGGGGATCTTATTATAATAATACCGCCCCTTAATCTGAACTATCCAACCACAGCACTGCATTCAGTACAGAGATCAGCTCATTTGCATTTTAATGGACACACACAAAATAGCACATTTTTGCCAACACCTATAAATTTTAAAATAAATTATCTTTGGGGTATTTTGAGCTTAAACTTCACACATGTACTCTGGGGACACCAAAGATTTATTTGATCTTAAAGTCTTGTGAAATGTCCCCTTTAGAATAATCACAATAGTAATGTTTGTGGTAACTGTGGTATAAGGGAAATAACCTTGGGTGTGCATTATTTTCTAATAATTCAACGGCTTGTCGTCAATTAGTCCTCACATATTATCTGAAATAGTTATAAAGAATCCGTACCAAATAGCTTTTTATTTGATATCACCTTCTCTAGTTTAATAACGGTTGGTACTAAGCAGTGGCGGCTCGTGACTGAGGATGCGCTAATTCAAAATAAGTGTTCAGAGTATCATGTGTGTGGTTCCCTTTTCCAAAATATGTGTCCTGCGTGTCGAGAGATCCTGTGTGCATCAGGTGTTTTGTCAAAAAAAGTGCCTGCTGCACACGTGTCAAAACCGTTTTATGATAAAAGAGACGTTCACGTTCAAAAAATACACGCAAGACACTCCCTTAACATTAAACTCTGATTATGCGAGTATCTGGCATACGCGAGCGTCTCTTATCATAAACCCTTTAGATGCGTCTGCAGCAGGCACTTATTTTGGCAAGACACGTGATGCACACGCGACACACAGAACACATATTTTGAAATGATGAACCACACACATGACGGGCTACATGCATGTTTTGACGAACTTCACATCGTATGCCCTCAAAAAAAGAAGATCACCGGCTGCCACTGTTACTAAGTGCTACATGTTCAGATGAAAATTCTAAGTATATTTACCCCACATTAAAAAAAACATTACAGTAAAATCTAAAAGATTACTTTGGTTATTTGTTGTACATTTTTACAACATAAAGAGCCCAAGAAATAGTCAATGACTACATGCTCAACACATGCAGGTATATCTGACTAAAAGCGTTCATCTAACCTGAATCTCTGTTTAAGGCAGACCGCTTTAAAGCATCTTTGGAGAAGGTTATAGCCAACAGACATCCATCAATAATCTCCTCTGACTTCAGTCTTCTGCCTATTCTTCCTCAATTGATTTTCTTTATTTCCTTCTTTCTATTGTTTTGCTTTTGAACGAGTCGCTGTCCGAGGACATTTCTTGATGTCAGATGAGAGGTTTGAAGTCAACTATTTGACAAAATATTAAGCATGGTTTGTTTGTTTTGGTTTAATTTGAGGGGTTTATAAGCAAGCTAAGAGTGATTTTTGCAGAATAAAAGCATCAGCTATGAAAGATAAGGCTCAGTACAAGACTTCACCGTTTATTCATTTGGTTCTGCACATGCAGTAGACCATCCAGGTACTTTATAGATACTCATTTCAAGCTATAATGATCTGGGATGTACTCAAATACTATTTTAAACAGAAAGTATGTTTTGGGCTCCAGTGAGCGTCTGTATAATTAATGTCATTTGTTTAGATGATGTAGTGATGTGCAGAGGAATACAAACAGCTTACTTAGTTGTCTCTGAAGTTGGGGATCATTCGGCCCTCGATGTCTAGGTTTGGACATTGGTCAGTGACAGCATCCTTATATCACATCATCAGTGCAAGATGCTGAAAAAACTAATATTTGAGTTTGACTTGAGTCAGTTTTGACTGTTGTTATCGTGGTGAGATTAAATCTGTGCTTACTGTGGTTTTACAAATATAGCATCATCTATAGATTTCATTCTGAATGTAAAACTCTTGAAAACTGGCAAGCATATGAATCCTGTTTTCACTGTTTAATGAATGAGTAAATACTGTGAAGATCTAGTTTTTCAGATCATATCGACTACTTTATAACATTTCATTTCAACAATACTATATTGTACTGTATGTACACAAGTAATAGTGTTGTTATATCTTCATGGATATCTACAGCAGGGATGCACAGAAGTGTTTATCCATTTTGTTTGATTTTTATAGGAGATGAAACCATAATTTTAGATGTTCATGTGTTGTTTTTGTTTGTTTATAGAAAATATTTTCTATCCTCTTTCAGTCTGTAATTATAATTATATATATATAAACATAATGGTGATTATTTGATTACATTTGACTCAATCCCTTTCATTCTTTTCCCAATCAATGATGTGTTTACAAAGCAAATGCTTTCATCTTTATTCATTAAAATTCTTTGCTCGCCTAAACAAAGCACTGAATCGTTGAGCCCAGAATCTCTCACTGCTGGCCAACAAATGATACCAACAAAAAGACAACAGCTTTAGTCAACTCACGTTTATTTATATAGTGCTAAATAGATTAATAAAATGGTATAGACTTGTTCAAAGATTAACAAACCTTTAGTCAATTAATATGATCAATAACAGGTGTCATTAAACTTGCCATCTCACATGAAAATGGCCCTTATAAGAAGAAGAAAAAGATATAAGAGTAGGAGTTTGACATAACATAATGAATTTACAATAATAACATAAACAGTAGTGTAAAAAGCATGGAGAAATTGAACCTAACCTAAGCTAATTGAATATCAACTGTCTATCTGTAAGCAAACCAAGAGCGGAGAAGAACCAAAACTCCACACACGGAGAAAAACCTCGTGAGAGATGGTCGGCTCTCCTGAAACGCTACAGCTGCCCCTCATCACTTTTGGTTACAATGAAATCTTTTAATAGCAATTATTAGATCACAGATCAAGTACAATTCTGGCGGTATTATTTGTGTCCCCTTGAAAAATCGCTCTTGATCAATTTTAAGTTGATAAGTGAGGAGCAGGTGATGTATTGGGTTGACAGTGTGCTTCTGTTACTGCAGAAAAGTAGCTATGTCTTACAATAAACCTTAGTGAAATTTCACATTTCAATGTCGTATCTTCCTTCATAATGCTGTGAATGCAATGCTTACATGGCAGATTAAATACTGTGTTTTCTTTTCAGCTTTCCAAAAGACAACAAACCAGAAGGTGCAAGTGCTTTACCCTCCCACTCGTTCTGGAGAGGATGGCAGTCTTTCTCTCTAAATTGAAATATCAGAGCCCACACAGCGTCTAGCACAAGGCAGGCTGGCAATAAGAATGAAAGACAAAGGTTAAAATGACCCAGAAATGCTCAAACATGTCAAAGAAACCCAGCAGAATGTTTCTGTCATCAGAATCTTTGCAAATTTAGGAATCTTTAGAGATCTCGCTGTCACGTGAGACAAGTTCTTATTTAGAAGCTCATATTTAGCAATTGATTGACCAAAATAACATATAATATATCATTTTCATCCGACCTACTACATCAGTATGTCTGTGTGCATTAGTTCAAGTATATCAATACAACATTGTCCTTGTGCTCACAAACATGACAAGCTTTCTCTACTAAGACTGTCGGATTGTGGTCTTATAATGCCCATACCAAAACTCGATCTGAATTCTGGTGGATAAAGTGTGAGATTTAATCAAATGTCCTGACACCAAAGTCTTACAGACTGTCAGACAGGATTCTCCGGCTCTATGAAGTGTGCTTTATAGCCTCCAGCCAAAACGAGGTGATTATTCTAGCCGGAGAGGAGCGAAACCCAAAGGCTTGCAATGTCACAGAAAGTTCAGACATTTGCCAACAATGTCTGTGTGAATTTTTGTAGCAAAACAGTAAAACACTTCTGCCCTTGTCAATGGAAAATCAACAGAATAAAAGATATACTGCATGCATACTCTATAGGGCAGTATTGCCGGACAGGGTTAAGATTAAGCCAAGACTAGGACTTACTTATATTAGGACATTTAAATAGTTTTTACAAACACAACTTACAAAAAAACAATATTTTGTATCTTGAGACAAAACAATGGCACTGTTATATGTGTAAATGAAGGCAGCTAAAACATGCATTTCTGAGAAACCTTTAAGTACTAGAAGTACTAGATGCTGTTAGATGACAGTCCAGGTAAAGACTAGCAATACAGGTGGAAGGACAGATAGCCGTGGTGGTTGTGGCCTTATCAAAGATCAGCAAAGTTTAAAAGGTCATTTATGCTATATTCTCATCCTTTCTGCTTCTGACACTTGGCATTTCACTGATGTTCTGCTCTAATTAAAAGAAGAGAAGAGGGAGATGGAGAGGAAAAAACGTGTGTGATACAAGAGAAACAGTTGCCAAGGAATCCGTCAGTTTATGAAAGCCTGCAGACAGAGAGAGCACCCTAAACTAAATCACAAAGTCAAAAAAATGATTTTTGGTCTTTGTGCCAACAACATTGTGCCATGTGCTTGACTAATTCATTTACATCTGGCAAAGGATTAATGACAAAACAAAACATCTACACAAAATATCTAATAAGTTTAACATAATTCATGTTTCTTTTTTAAACCGCAGATCATTGATAGGTAAACTCGTTGCCTCAATTCAATTTTTGGGTCTCCCAAAAACATATATATTTAAGTTCACTTAACTTGGTGGCCACATAAACTGAACTCAAATTATTAGAGAGTTTGTACAGTGCACTTAAACAATTAACTTCACTTGGTGTTCATGAAGACTGAACTTAAATAGTAATTTAACTTTACATAACAAGGTGTAGTGAAAGATATTCAGGACTGACTCAATGTCAATCAACAAATGAATTATATTTCTGCACAGAAGCACAAAACAAACAGCACTGTTCATCTGAGTCTTTATTATAGTGGAGAGAAATAAAATAACATTTACCAAATTAAGCAAACACTGATCACCTCCACAAAAAACATCAATAATGCAACAGAGAAAAAAACCAAAGACATTTTTCCCATCAGTTGTCTTTCTTTGACCAAAATGACATCATTCAGGTGCAAGGGCTTATGGGTATTCCTCACAACATTTTGAACTGATCATTTTAAGTTAATTGCACTTACATTTTTAAGTTTATGGTTTTGTAAGTTAATAAGTTAAATGAAGAAAGACAGATCCATAGTAAATACATAATGAAAAATGTAAGTCATAATTGCTCAACAAGTAAAAACAGCATTTGAGCTTTTTTTTTTAGATATTTAAGGATCTGTCATTGCAAATTAATTTCACTTGAGACAGCTCAAATATGTCTTTTAGTCTAGGACTAACCTCAAGCCACATCTGTGAAAGCGAGGAATAGTATGAAAAACAACATGTTACTGTGTCTCAGTGGTTAGTGCATGTATGAAAATGTCATGGGTTTGATCCCATAGAACATACATACATACATACATACATACATACAGATAAAAAATAATAAAATCTAAATAAAAAGTGTCATAAATAAAATAAATGTACAGAATCAAACATCAGAAATGCACTCCACTTTAGGCTGCTTATTTTGCTTAGTTACTTTTAACTGCCTCTCCCCCACATGAACTAGTTAGGTTTACCTAACCATTCCTCTGCAGTATGTGCACTGATTGGTCAACTGCTGATCTATTGCCAGATGCCAGCTGATGCTCATCCTCCCAACTGAATCTATACATCCTTACACCGTCTGACCCGCTCATCCTCTCGGTTCACTGCTCTGGGTCCACACAACTCAGACCATCTGTGGACAGATCTGCACTGACATGATCTGAATTCAGTATTACATGACTGTGGTGGTTAAAAACAACTAACAGGAGTTAGTATATCTACACAATCAAAGTTTTTATACCACGGGTCTGTTGAATGCTTTATTCTGATTGGTTGAGAAATGTTTTACGGGTGTTAATTATTTCACAATAGAAGCACGCCTGACGTGTCAAATGTCTTGAAATAATCACAGAGCAATGTCTGTGGTAACCGGGCTGTTAGATTATTCGAAAATAATACAAACGCAAGGTCGTAAAGTGGCACAACGTGAGTTCATTATTCCTCTTATAGCATTGTTACCACACATACTGCTCTGTGATTATTTTAAGACATTTAACAGGTTATGTGTGTGTTTTACAGAAAAATAATCAATACCCATGAAACATTTCATAACCAATCAGAATAAAGCATTCAACAGACCCGATACAGACCTGGTATTGAAAATAATCCAGCTCAGGTGTGCATTATTTTTGAATAATTCAATGGCCGGGCCATCTTCAATTATTCCTTATATATTTATAAAGCATCAGATACTTGTTTTGATCATAGTGTTTACACGTGCCATTTTCACACACAAAAGCATGTCATTAATCTAAATGAAAGTTTGTGTAAGATGTTCCTCTGATCTTTTCTAAGATATTTTAAGAAGCATGCATCTGAAAACCAGCAGTAATTCAATTTTTCATGCAAATTAGAAATAGAAATGACCTTTAAAATGAAACAGAAAATATCAGCAGCAGCCTCGGCAGAAATCAACTAAAAATGTATAAATACCATTGCATTATATAACACCATGTCTTAAACAAATACATATATAGCACAGAGAAAATATAGCCAAAGAATTATAGTTTCCATAACATATGTGGTTTTGTTTGGTTAAAATCTTTCTCATATAACAGATCGATTCATCTATATAGATCGAGTCCATATACGTATATTACAGTATGTGTGAAAATATGATCCAGTTTCAGAAACACAAATCCACATTCACACACAGATCACTGACTGATTTTCGCCTCAAGGTGAGTTCCCTCATTGTTTTGTCTGTCTGTAGGCAAATCTGAAGATATTCCAGTCACACGTATCTCTGCTGTTGTGTGACTAGACGTTGAAAAGAATCACAAGAATGTTTCATGTAATGAGAGATATTTCCATCGTCTGGATTATTACACAAGAGAGAATAAGAAACACTTGGATAGTCCAATGAAAATCCTCTTGTGTGTCTGCTTCAGATGTTTTTAATGTGAGGAAATAAAGATGGAGAAAAGAAGCTGTAGAGCAGATGGACCTGTGTGCATCACACCAGTGTGTTATTAGTTGATGAAAATAGTGTCAGAAACTGAAAGCAGATGTCCCGCTGTCTCACCGTCCAGTCACTCCATGATTTACACCTCAGATGCTTCTCAGCCATTTCAACATCTAACCATGCAGAACAAACTTTAGACAGAATATTTAAAGAAATCATAAATGGACCTTATATTGAATTGAGTCGACTTATTTTACCTCTGCACTCTTTAATATAATGGTGTGCAGCGATGCCAAAGGAGACCCGGCTTTGGATCTCCAGAGAAGCTTTTGTCAAACAGAAATCTTACGAGGATGTTACAGCCTGACAAAGACTTATTTATAATTTCTCAGAAACACTACAACCAGTCAGAGGAAAAAAGAAATACAAGAGAGTGTCAGATAAGTCACCGAAAGCTGAACTTTCCACCTATTTAGTAGATCTGTTAACCTAATGATAGACTTCATATCTGCAAACCTTTGACAGTATCTTCATTTGAAGGAGGAGAGCAGCGATGGGAGACGTCTGCATTGTGCCGGATTAATGATATCATCTTTGTTTGGGTGCTCATTAAAACGAACCGCTAAAGCTTTGACTGGACCTGCGATCTAGCCACAGATGTGACCTGCTAGTCTGGACGCTTAAAATAGATTCAATAGTTCATGTTGATGGTCAATATTAGGTTTGACCCGTACCAATTACAACACAGAGTGAATGTGAAATCTTTAGCACACGGGCGCCGTAACGTGTCAAACAATCGACCGCCGTTTCAATTTGAAGCTCGTATTCTTGTGCGAGATGACACAGGTCCCATCAAAAACGTGACAAATCCTCCTAGTTAGCGAGACACACCATCAACCTACTTTTTCAAACTCATCCTACAGCGTTCGTCCCATTTGCACAAAATTCGGTGTGCAGTGCCCAACAAAAAGTAAATTCTGTGATTTTTGATTGAAAATCACAAGCATGACCTCTGATAGCTTAGGCCAGTAAGAAATCATGTAGGAAAGATTCCTATCAGGAAGACACTAGCATGACTCTAGCTTTCCTAAATATGCTTAATCTGTAAACAGCAAATCCGTGATTGTATCATGCTGTTCATGACTGACATCCGTGCCAACACGCTGGGTTTTACGGTAGTCTTTCAAAGGCATTCCAGTTAGGTGACAAAGGTCTTTTGCACACGTAACAGTAAAGCACACATATGGCTTAACTTTAAACATTCATATAGAAGCCTTTAAAGAATGTAGGTGTTGTAAAAAAAAGAAACGTTTATATTTCCTGCTGTATAGAGAGTCTGTGATCTTGTGGCTGGAAGGGATGTGGAGCGCTGCTTCTGGAATGCAGGTTTTTTGCCTATTTGGACAATGCAATCGTATTTTTTGTCTCTCACATCGGCCCAGAAGAGAAGCCGCAACAAAACACGCTCCACAAAAGACAAAATAAAACTGAAAGACTTGTCAGGAAAATAATATTTGGAGCACGGCAACGTTGCAGTGGCTCGGCGATGTCCATACTGAAACCTGTGAGTCAGCCAGCTTTGTCATTTTAACTTTACAGATACATTGTTTATTACTTTATCTAAAAACAAGTAAACTTAACATATTAATAAAGTTGTAAACTCATATCTCCCTTGAGTATTTGGTTTATATAACCATCAGGGTTTGTGCTATTGTATAACAACAAGCCCAGATGATTATCATCATTATACGATTATGCACATACACGTGTGAAATGCACATTAACAATATTATATAGTCTTGTAAAATCAAGCCCTGATAAATAAGCTACTACTCATGGTGTTTAGCTTTATATCTGTCTGCTCCTTTTAATAAATGACTGCTTTCTTTTAATTGAAACTATATAAATATATATATATGAGAATATGAAATGCAAGACGCAATATACTCATCCTTCTCTCCTTCCTAATCCAATAATCCCTGTATTTTATTCGTCCAGGGACCGAGAGGTAAACCTTACACAGACAGCTCTCAGCATATGTTTGCCAGATCCAGTAAGCCATGCAGGGAATGGATAGGAACGTCTGGATTATTTGGAGCTGAATTGTTTTGGATGAGGGTAGAGTCGTATAATCGTTATAGACAGATTGTTATTTACATTTCGTTTTAGTAAAGAGTCTGCCTGTTGACATTATATCTTCTGAATTAATAGCCAAGCAAATGGGTTAAAAGATAAAAATCCAAACAAATGGACCAAACATCACGATCAAAAAATGTAGCTTTTACCCAAATGTTGTTATGCTTGGAACAAAGTGTTATCTTTTAATGTCAGACTTTCAATGTGATCTAAGATCTTTTGAACTCGATCGTGTAATAAAAACTGATGGAGAGTTGGACTCAAGCACTTCCAAATATCTGTATTTCCTGATCTCTGTTGATGTTTTTGATTATTTATTTCAGTGCTTTGCTTTTAATTATATCCATTCACACGTAAAAACACACAGATGTGAAAACAACAATCAGAATAATCCACATCTTCATAACACATACAGTTTATAAATACTCATGAAAATGTCTTTTATGTGAAAATCTTTAAAGGGGGCAATTCATGAAACAAATAACTGCTTTAGATTTGATTTGTGGAGTCATTAACAATTTACATTTGACTTTTACATTTATTTATTTCATCCAAACCAACTTACAGTGCATATCATAGATGTTATCAGTATGTGTTTCTTGGGTTCAAACCTATGACCTTTTGTGCCGCTAACACAACGCTCTACCACTTCCACAAAATCACCCAAATAATGTGTGTGGAAACTGTGGTATAAGAGGAATAATTGACTCCGCTTCACGTCGTGTAAAATTATCACATTAGGTGTGCATTATTTTCTGATAATTCAACGGCCTGTCGTCAAATATTCCTTAAATATTAAGTAATTGCACATGAGATGTTTATTAAGTAATTGAATCAAGATAAATATTCTCCTTTGTTTAGCAAAGAGATTTTTTGGATAAACAATATTTAAAAATCTGATTTAGTAGCTCAATTTTCAGTTTCACATCATGAAATGAGATGTTTGGGAAGTAAAGTTAATTTCCCAGAAATATTGTTTTTTTCCAAAGATGCTAATTGAATATTTTAGTAAGTTCAGCTGTACTGTGACCTGATTTAAACTCAACGCACCGCCTTCATCCAAAACCTAAATCCTCCTGAGATATCTCATCTGATCGATTCCTCAAGGCACCGTAGATGTTTCCTTCATTGCCTTTGATATCCCACAATCCTGTGCGCGAGCGTCTGCGGGGAAGGTCAAACAGGGTCGAGCTTGAAATATTTCAATGGTCCCTGAGGAATTGGTGAGAGCATGGTTTCATTTTGATCATTTATTTGGTTCAACTATGCGACAAAGCGTTTTCTACATCTACTTTTTTACAATACAATGAAGCTTGAAGTTTTCAGAGTTGGATTTATTTGCTAACAGTGTCTGACAGGACAGCAAGGCAACTGAGCTGAGCTTTCTGTCACAGTCAATGTCATTAAAACACTTTAAATAAATGATGGCTCGCTTATACGACACAAGTACATTTGGCCTCGTAATAAGGTCACATCTTAAACTCCACCCCAACATATACTGAAATCTACAGCGAGTTCTGGCTTAAAATGTTGTAATAGTTCAGGATTTATATTTACACACTTTTATGTTTCTAATCACTGGGAATCATTGAAAAGTTATTTTAATGTTCATTTTAGTCCACATTCAGAATGAAGATTTAATATATATATTTACTCCAGATTGTCAGAATTGTAAAAAAGATCACATCTTGGGAACCTTATATTTCTCATAGTTTAAAATAACCAAACCAACCGGACATGTTCAGAGCGTGTATGTAGAAATATAAGATGAATGATGACAGCACGTGACCCTGAGTGAATCCTATACCATATATCGTACCATATAGATACATACTAGAATCAGACGTAAACGTTTATGCCGATAGAAATCTTCTTCAGAGTTGTTCTGAAGGTCATGAGGAGTAAAGAGTCACAGGTCAGGGATCTGTACTCAGTGCTAATAAAGGCCTTGATTCCCTCTTCACGAATCTCTATCCTGTCACACCGTTCCCTCTCTATCCTCCCTCACTTCAGTGTGCTGTTGCCGAGCAACGTGAGGTCTATAGTGTTGGCGAGCGGGGCTGTTTGTTCCTGCCGAGCTGTGCTGAGAAAAAGGGAAGACACAAATTGGTAAACGGCAGCCGCAGACCCAGGAGGCCGTGGATCAATGTCTGTACAAACAAACTCTGGTGCGACCTCTCTCTCTCTCTCTCTCTCTCTCTCTCTCTCTCTCTCTCTCTCTCTCTCTCTCTCTCTCTCTCTCTCTCTCTCTCTCTCTTCTCATCAAATTCTGATGTTGTTAGCCTGTTTTAATAATTCAGCACCGGCAAATGAAGTCTCATCTCGTCATTAAAATGTACACTTTGTAGGTGTGAGCAAAAATGTGGCTTTTTTGGGTGTGTCCTTTAAAATGCAAATGAGCTGATGAAATGCAAACACTGATCACCATAATGGTGGTTTGGTGTAAAATTGAAGCTCAATTATGCTGTCAATTATTTTTTCTCTCTGGACTAAATGACAGTGCCTTGGTTGAATAGTGCAGATTAAGGGGCGGTGTTATTATAATAATAAGATCCCCTTCTGACATCACAAGGGGAGCCAAATGTTCAATGATCTATTTTTTCACATGTTTGCAGAGAATGGATTACCAAGTGTTACTGGGTTGATCTTGATCACATTTTCTAGGTTGATAGAAGCACTGGAGACCCAATTATAGCACTTAAACATGGAAAAAGTTTGATTTTTATGATACGTCCCCTTTAAAGAGTGTTCAGTAAGAAATGTTCTGAATTTAAACGGGTTCATACAATTTACTCAAAAGACAAAGAACCATACAAATGTCCTTAAATCGCATCTCTTTCATGTTTAAAATGAGAATACATTTGGTCATGGTTTTGATTTTGTGGTTGTGTAATAGTTATTTATACAATATTGTGAATGTCCTCGTAGCTTTACTGTGGACTCTTTGTCTATACTGGGAATGCACATTACTTGAAGGTTGAAAATGATTTTACAGACAAAGCAGAATATAATGAGAGCACATGTCCAAAATAGAGTTTATATAACACTTGCCACAACCTCAAACCTAAGACTAAAACAGACGTCTGGTAACTTTACAGGCTGGACCATCTGAAATAGAAACAGAATGATGTACTCAGAGTTTTGCTATTCTTCATCTGGTCAACCAAATATTTGTCTTTGGCATATCACAAATTCTTATTCAAATGTTTGTAGCTATTCTGTGTCTGTTTTATGACCTTATTGTGCTCCTATAAAGTTTATTCCTCAATGCAAACGAGTGCCATTTACACATTCAGTAAATTCCATACATAGTTGTTAACCTTCACTAAAAAAAGCTCCTTTGGGAATGTACAGCTATTTGCAGGGTGTTTAACATGAAAGTGAGCGGACGCCTTTCCAAAAGGTGCCGTACAGTAAACTGATGATAAACACTGACCAATCATAGAAAGAGCGAATAATTACAAGTATTATATCATATATATATACAGTATATGTGTGTGTGTCAAACACTGTTGGGAATTTATTTAAAACTGTATGCATTTTAAAAAGTGCTTGTTTTGTGTTTTTGACAAACATGTAATAATACCAGATGGTTTTGCACAAACATTATTTTTATATCTGACTCCCCCACCTCCACTGTTATCAATCTGTCTTCATGAAATAAAAGCTTGAATAATTTTTTATTCTGTTCTCTCCATGTTTGACTTCTTCAATCTACAATAACATGTTGTGATCCTGTGCACTAGGGCCAGACTGTCTGGATCTCATATGTGCGATATCAGCGCCTGAGTATTTCCATGTGTGACGCCTCAGATAAACACATCGTCTTAAAGTGGACTGGAATGAACAGAATTCAGTCTGGCTGACTGTGAGTGTGTTGATGACACAAAGTACAGCTGTAAACATCTGTGGAACGCTGAAGGCCTGAACCTTGAGATGTTTCACAAGTCAGCGTGACATAAACTTTTACAAATAAAGGTCCTAATCAAGAGGGTTCTTAGCGATGCTGTGGGGGGGGGGGTGCCGAATGAATCATTTTGTAAAAGGGTTTTAAAAAAGGTGTCTAAAGAATCTTTTGTGACACAGAGCCGTAAAGAATAACCATCAACTAATAACATGTTTTTAACCCATGCCGGATAAATAATGGACAGAACACTGGGTTGTTGTTACCATGGGTTATAACCTGGCAGTTGGGTTAAACAGCCCAGCATTGTGTAATAACAACCCAGCATTGTGTGATTTTAACCCAACAGTGTGTTCTGTCCAATATTTATCCAGCATGTGTTAAAAAAAACAGCAATTTAGTAAAAACTTGAGCAAAACAGTCTCTTTAAAATGTTACTCTTTCAAAGTGATAAATGAGTAGCATAAACTGCTCTTTAAGTAAATAATGGACAGAATAAAGAAATCTGATCCTATAGGAGTTATGAATAAAGAGGAAGATTCACTAAACAACACTGCAAATTAGTATAAAAGCGATTTTTTTAAGTATCGACGAGAATGAAAATATTTGCAGGTGATTCACTGACAAAGCACAAGATAAAAAAGTCTAATTTCCATAATGACCAACACCATCTAGCACAGTGTTAGTGGTACGGTGAATTAGTGTAGGGTTTTTATTAGGTGTTAAATACTGACGAGTGCAAACTTCAGTAAATTGTGAAAAACGGACATCAAAAGAAACTACCTACCTAGCGCCCTACCTCAGGTGGGCATTATTTCCAATAATTCAAGAGCCCGTCGTCAATTATTCATTACATATTTGACATTAATGTTGATCTGCTCATATTAAAAAGTCATTATTTATATTAAAATGCTTTCACTTTGCAACTGTTGCCATATTTGTGCTACAAGTATATGCTATAGACGTGTTAGTTAATCCAAGTCCACCCTGCAGCAAAGCAAACAAGGTTTTAGTGAATTTGTGTAAATTAGTACAAAATGAAATCCATTACAAGCCACAATCCAATCAATTCATATGCACGAGTGGTTAACACTAAACGGATAATGAAACGTACATGCAGTTTAATTTGAAAATGTGTTTCTTTATGTTTTCCCCCCCAAAAAATATATGAAGGATCTGTTTGCAGTGTCTTAGCTCAGATTTGGAGACATTAGTGCTTCTGGTTACCCCACGTAACCCCACTTCATCTTTCCTTCTGTTGCTTCAAGCTCAATAAATTCTCAAGATGTCTGTGTGTACGACAGAATTTAGTTTATGACCAAAAGAAACACAGAAACAGAGGGCCAGCAGGTGGGGGCGAGACTGGACTCTGAATCCAGCCAGAACCCAGCTGACATTTTGATAATGAAGTCGTCTCATCAGTCACAAAGACACAGAACATTGGAGACGAAGCTCGGGATGCACACACACACGCACACATACACACACAGACACATTTTGTGATGTACAAAAGCTGCAGAAAGGAGAGACAGAAGAATGTGTTTGGTGTTTTTCATTTATAGTGGAAGAAGCTTCAGAATATAACATTTGTGCTTTTACATTGATTTACATCAGACAGTGATGTTGAGTGCAAACTTTATTATCAGTTTTATTATCCACCTTTTGTTTTGTGTGCTAACCCAACGCTCTACCAGTTGAGCTACATGAACACTGCACCAGATTCAAATGAATCCAGATGAGATTGTTGTGGCACCAAAGAGAAATATTGCCATTCAGTCTACGTTGGCCTAACCAATAGTGTGAGTTGAGGGTGGGACTATTTACATTTAACATTTGGTCTCTGAGTTGTACATACGTAGCAAACACAAATGGTAATAATTACTGAGACATAACCTTTGTGGCAAGTTCTCCGGTCTAGAGTAAAGACTAAAGCGCTGTTTAACATGAATAACAGATAAACCTACACAATGCCATTCTTTTAACATAAGCTTGAAATTAAAATGAGAATGACCTTGTGGATTCTGACCTGATGTTCTAGTTTACAAACATACCTGTCCTTCAATCTTCTTTTCTTTCCTCAGGTGTTTCCATGGAAACAAGAGGGGCTAAGACGAGGTGTGTGTGTGTGTGTCTGATAACAGCAGGTAGGACAGCTTACTGAATATTTAAATCTGTTCAGCCACTCATTTCTGATCTGATTTCCCAAAGTTTCAATGACAGCGGTATCAAGAATTCATGTATATGACAATGAAAAATCCTTACACTGGAGAATTGCACAGCATCGGTTAGTAAAATGATTTCATCTGTCTATCTATAATGTATGATTCGTACACACGTGCTGCCTAGCATGACCATTCTAGCATAAACCCTTATTAAAGAGATGTATTTTAACACATTAAAGTGCTGTGAATTATTCTTGCTATGTTTCTGAGCTCTTAAAAGTTTGCATCTGTCAGTTTCAACATTTTTAGACCCACATGCAATCAATCACACACCAAACATACATTATATTACATATAACTTAGTAGATACTGTATGTATATATGACAGTGTGGCTGGTGACTCTTTTTTCAATGCAAAGTTTGTCACAACATGTATGTAGCCCGTCATGTGTGGTTCGTCATTTCAAAATTTGTGTTCTGCGAGTCAAGTGATCCTGTGTGCATCACGTGTCTTGTTAAAATAAGTGCCTCCTGCAGACGCGTCTAAAGGGTTTATGATAAAAGAGACGCTCACGTTTGGCACATACTCACATAATCTCATGTGTAATCAGAGTTTACTGTTAAGTGAGTGTCTTGCGTGTATTTTGTGGAACGTGAGCGTCTCTTTTATCATAAACGGCTTATTTTGACAAAACATGTGATGCACATGGTTAACATGACGCTGCAAACACAGATTTTGAAAACATGAGCAACACACATGACACTCCAAACACTTATTTTGAATTTGTGCCCCTCAGATGAGCAGTCATCAGCCCCACTGATATATGATACATATCTTTCTTTTCTCTGTGTGTCCAAAATGACAGCAGTTGGGGGGTGGTATATACATTTTGGTAATATATCTGTATGTATTCTTGAGACAATAGCATCTATGTGGGTATGGTGTGATCTGATACCACTTTCTTTGAGCTTTTTCAAAGGAGTTTCATCATTTGCTGTTTTAATAAAGGTGATCGTGACGTCTCACGCTTTGACTTGCACGTAAACATTTAATGCACTTTGTAGAAAACACAAAGATATTTATCATTTCATCCCAAAATGCCTGAGGTATGATATTCGGTCAGTACGGCCCAGCCCATAACAGTGGTCATAGTTTATAAGTTTTGTTTTTATATACAGTGAATTTACGCTCTAAAAATGCTGGGCTGTTTCAACTCACGAGTGGACAAACCAAACCGTATTTAACCAAACCGTTACAGGTGGATTTAAACTCAAATTTTCTTTATGGATGTTTTACCCGACCATATGAAACAAGCCAGCATTATCTTAGAGACTAAAAAACAATTTCTTCTCACCCTAACTTTGAAAAAGAAATGTTGTTGTCTGGGGTTATAGCCTTTATGGTTTGTATTATGTGTTTGGCTTTAATTGGATCACAGGTCATTGTACATTTCATGTTTTAACTGGAATAAAGAGAGAAAAACACATTTTTGTTTTACTGAAATAGACAGAAACCCTAAACATTATGATAGTTTGGTTATAAAAACTACATGTCAGCATTATTCATCCTGATATTATTCCTAACCTATATGATTTCTTCTTCCATTGAGCACAATGGTAGCTGCTGCTATACAATCACTTTTTACACTAAATATATCTTTCTTCTTGTTGTCGGTGCTGCTGATTTCTTTAATCAAAATAACCAATAAAACATTCAAGCTAAAAACACATAAAGCACTTCAAGAAGTATCACGTATGATTTGTAAAGGAGTCCGGTTTGCACAACGCTCATCTGAAGTTTGCGTCGTGTGTCCATATTTCTCTGAGATATAATGACAGACATGGACATGTGAAGATGTGATTACATTGCTCACTGACATTTGTCACAGCGACTCCAATCTTCTCTGAAACGTGAGTTCAGGCTGAACGGAGCAAACGCTGTCGCTCAACTAAATTGAACACACAACTTTAAATGACCTCGGGCTTGAGGTTTGCTGTCATTCATCTGATGCCGACGCACGAATCCTCAGACGGTTGAAAGACTTTAGCGTTACGCAACGGACACGTCCGACCGTCTCTTTAATCGTGTACGACAGTCTATGACCTTTTCTTTCGGGGTGGTGCTGTTGTTGGTTATCTATCTGCACACTGCCTGCTTACCAAACAAATAAGATGACAGAGATGTGAACTATTTTACAGTATTATTCAGTACACTTTAGTCTTCCTGTAGCTCAACTGTTAAAGCATTGAGTTAACAGTGAAAAGTTTGTGGGTTTAAATTCAGAGAACAGAAAAATACTGGAAAAATGTAAAGCTTTAAAGGGTCAACGGCTTGAGATTTGAAGAACACTTTCGCCGCTGTATTCTGGATCATCTGTAGGGGTTCGGTTGTGCAGGCTGGAAGTCCGGCCAGTAGCACATTGCAGTCTGGACAGGACAAGAGCCTGAGGACCGGTGTATCGCGCTAACATAGGAAAGGTCTAATTTTCCTAATGTTGTAGAGGATGAATCTACAAGAGCAGGCGGTGCTGGAAACACGCTCAGAGAAACTGAGCTGATCATCAATGACCACTTCCAGGTCTCTGGCTGTTCTGGATGGCGTGATGGTCGAAGAACCCAACTGAATAGAAAGATCGTGTCGAATATTAGGGTCAGACGATATGACAAGCAGTTCTGTCTTAGCAAGGTTCAGCTGGAGATGATGATCCTTCATCCATTTTGAATACACAGTCGACCCTGAAACGTGCCAGAGCTTCTGTGGATCACTGACGGTGAATGATAAATAGCCATCTATAGCACTGAATACACAATGAGTCAATATAGAGGAACCGCAAAGAAAGACAAAATACTTTATGAACTTTGATTTAATGACCAGTGTATGGCACACACACACACACACATACCACACACGCACGGACACACACACACATACACACACACAAACACACACATGCATGCACACACACACACACACACACACACACACACGCACACGCACACGCACGCACACACACATGCATGCACACATACACACACTCACGCAAGCAAAGTGTATAAGTCATCTGTACATGAACATCTATGTCCCAGTTACGTGTCCAGATCTCAGTAGTTCTCTAAAAACTGTCAAAACGGAGATTATTTTTTGACAGAAATGTTAACCTCTTTGAATATAACATAGAAACAAGTGTCCTTACATTTTCAAGTATAATTAAATCGTCATTTCAACTTACTATTCTCAATCTTGACTAATGCTAACTTTGTATAACTTATAAAATAGTTGAATTTATGTTGATGACGTATTGATGCCATCGTGTTTTACAGCTTGCTTAAATGAATCCCATACTGAGGGTGTACGCTGAAAAACCAGACAAGTTTTCACATCACGGTCAAGTGTGTGTTTGGTTACAAAGACCTTAACCAATCTAATTCCAATGCAATGTCCTAAAAGGACCCTCATTAGGTAACCATAGTAACAACATCAAATCCTCCTTGAACAAACTGTGTGCTGTTAGCTGCCAAATCTGCTCATCAATATCATAAGCATCTTTGATTTCACTCAGATATATATATATATATAGGGTAAGGCTATAGTCATGTATATACAGTATGAGAACAATATGTCCTAC
This sequence comes from Misgurnus anguillicaudatus, assembly GCF_027580225.2. Lineage (NCBI taxonomy): Eukaryota > Metazoa > Chordata > Actinopteri > Cypriniformes > Cobitidae > Misgurnus > Misgurnus anguillicaudatus. Next base: position 35,877,267 of record NC_073352.2, on the reverse strand, counting down.
ATGAGCATTGATGTCAGTAATGAATGAAACGACATATATATGTCCGTTCAGATTAATGTGACAAAGCTCATAGATATCTATTTAACTTGCTTGAAAAGCATTTAAAAATAACTCAAAAGTTTAACAATATCAGTATATTCAACTTTAATGCTATCGTGACATGCAGTCTTTAGTTTAAAATCTTTTAACTTTGTTTCCAGGAGCACATGTTGTACAAGACAAACTCACTGACGTTAAGTAAAGCAGCCGATCAGAGCAATGAAGATTAAGTGCGCTGCTCTTTCGGGATCTTCTGATCTCCTGCCATGCTTCTCAAAACATGAGCAGAAATAAGGAGATGAACAAGTAGGTAGGCAGTCAAAGAATGATGAACAGATGGATTAAGGTTAGGTTGGAATGAAGAAGACCACTGGGCCAATCATCTGTCATAACAGAGAAATAGATGGGAGCTCATGGTGAAGATGAGACATTTAAGCTCTCGGAGGAAAGGCGTCGCGCCATTGGAAGCCCCTTAAAGCCTCAGCTGTTGTTTGTGGTCGTCAAGGCTACCTAAACCCTTGTATTTCACATCTAATTTCACGGTTGCCGTGGAGAGCAAGTCTGCCTGGCTCACCCTTGGCAACGGCTAATCCCCGAAAGTTCAGGTGGCCCTCTTTACCAAGACAACGGAATAGCAGATCCATCACCAGAACAGCAGGGTCTTTAACGCTGATAATTAAAAACAAGACCTTTTCATCTCTCCAACATTTATTAGCATCACGGCCAAATCCCGTTTGTGACCCTGGCTCATTAGAATATTACAATATTGCACAGTTAGGGTTCCGTTCAGTCACTTTATATCAAACCCTCGCCTCTACACGGCCCGCATCTAATGTCAAAAATGTTACGTGATCCAGCCGCAGAAAGAATCTTTTCATATTAGTGTGATAATTCATTTAAAGACTTATGAGGTCGTTCATGTCACGTCTAATAGTGTGCGCTCCCGTGGCGTCTTCCACTGCAATGCAACCACGAGCCGAGCTCTTCATGGCGAACGGATCCCCACCTCCTGTCAATCATATCATTATCACCATGCGGTCAATAATTTGGTCCTCGCTTTAAAGATTGAGAACGGGAGATGTCATCCAAGTAACTTATATTTGATTTAGACAACGGGTTTGCTGAATGCTGTATTCTGATTGGTTGAGAAATGTTCCATGGGTGTAAACTGCACACCTACTTATAAAATGTCTTCTACCAGATCAATGTTTTTTGTAACCGTGGTATAAGAGGAATAATTGACTCCGGTCCTATGAATTATTTGAAAATAATGCACACCCGCGCTTCGCATTGTGCCGCATTACCACCTTGGGTGTGCATTATTTTCTTCAATGGCCCTTCATTCATTGATTACGTAAGAAATAATACAAGTTACAGCTGGTTCAAAACGCCGCCGCAAGAGTGCTTACTCGATCAAAAAAGTATGACCACGTTAGTCCAATTCTGGCATCTTTACACTGGCTACCCGTTAAATATCGCATACAATTTAAAATATTACTAATCACCTACAAAGCCTTAAATGGTCTAACACCCTCATATATTAAAGAATTACTGTCAGAATACAATCCATCATGTACACTGTGATCACAAAATTCTGGTCACTTAATTATCCCTAGAATATCAAAAGTGTCTAAAGGTGGTAGATCCTTTTCCTACTTAGCCCCTAAGCTCTGGAATGATTTACCAAATAATGTTCGAGTATCAGACACAGTCGATCAATTTAAATCTAAACTTAAGACATTCTTCTTTAACAAAGCATTCACATAAAATGTCCAGTAAATGTACTTATCCTGCAATAGTTAGTTTGACTAGAACAAATCACTCACATACCTCATATTGGGTAATATACTATTGCCGCAATAGTTAGCCTGTCTGGAACCGAGCTGGCCTAAACCACTATACTGTATGACACTTGCATTACATGTGAACTGCCCCTACGCTAATAGGATTCTGTTTCTCTCTCCCTGTCTCGTCCTCGACCCCGAGGACAATGAGACATACAGACCCAGTTCCTGCAACCGTGAAGGTCATCGCACCGCTGATCTACTGACTGTCCTTCTACGAGATGCCCAGCCGATGCCTGACCAGCGACCACCGGCGGAACCAGTTTAATTCGCTTAGCCGTTCACATACCCCGATAGTATTTATATATAGTATAAATATATATGTATCTCTCTCAAGGGTTTTTTCCCTCTGGACTAGCCAGGAGGGTTTTTCTCCTAGGGGGTTTTTTCATCCCCTGGAAAGTCCGCCACCATTGGCTTAACTCACTACTTTACTGTATACGTTACATTATTACTATGCTCGTTTTTCTCTGTTTCATACATCTATTAATGTAAAGCTGCTTTGAAACAATTAAATGAAAAGCGCTATATAAATAAAATTGAATTGAATTGAATTAATATTAATAATAATGCAACAAATATTAAACAACAGATGAGAAAAATAGGCTAAGCATGAGGTGTCCAGGTTAAAAAAGAGGAAGGATGAGGATAAATCTGCAATAGATCAATGTTTACAGCTATGTCATCTCATTAATATGTATATAAGAAAGTATATCTGAAGTTTTTTGTAGTCAAGCTAAATTTTGTACTATTCAATTTAAATACTACTCTTTTAGGGTCACTTTCACTTGTCATTTTATAAATATTACTAATAGCACATTTATGCAAAACTATGAAGTAATTCAGATGAAATTATGCACGTCGTCAATGCTGTGATTAAAAATACTAAACAAATTAAAACCTGGTGGCAGAAATGTATAGACTAGTATAGTTCATAAATATATTCAGGAATTTAATTTGTTAGTTCTGTGCAACACTTTATTAAGTTATTTGAAGGTTTAGAAAAGATTGACTTGCTGTTATAAAATTAAAAGACAGAAAGCACTGTTTATATTCTTTAAGTCTTTTTTAAATGTTAAAATAGCCCTGCGGCGCTCCTACACGATGTCAATCTCAGAAATGGTCACATGCAAGACAATTTGAGTTTGAGACCTTTGAGTGCAGCGTGGACGCTTCTTTACAATCAGATAAGTAATTGGAGATAACTTCAACATCTATTTAATGTTGCTAAGGGTCTTTAATCTTATGGATTAATAAACCAAAAACCGGTTTCTGATGTAGAAGCATGCAAATAAATGTGCCACACTGTGACGGACAGCGACTTCTTTTTCAAGGGTGCACGATATGAAGCTCGTCACATGTATTTAGCCCGTCATGTGAATCTATGTGTATCATGAGTCTTGTCAACATACGAGCCTGCTGCAGATTCACACCCCTCGAAAGAAGTCACCAGCCGCCACCGTGTCCTTCACAGCAATGGCACGACTTCTTAAAAGAGCCTCATCTACAGGTTCTTTATACAACTTCTGAAAAAGAGTCTTCTTTAAGACCAGTCTCATCTTTAATGATAATTAAACTAAGTGAACAGACTCACGCTAGGGAAGTGATATCAAAAGAATTTAATCCTTTAACCTGAAGTAATACGAATATATACCGCATGTGTCATCTGATCTGTACAGGGACGTGACGGCACTGACAGCATTTCTGTGTCCCTAACCAAAAACTAAATGATGCTAAAGACATTAACTTTTATCAGTACATTACATTCATACAAGTTTATAGTTTGGAATTGAGTACGACTTATTACATTATCTAAATAAGAAATGAGTTTATATATATATAACTTTAATCTTAAAAAACGCCATGCTTTTGTTGTTCTTTGATTTCATGTGAATCTGCTTTGAAACAATGAACAATTGCTATAAAAATCAAACTGAATTAAAATAAGGTCAGATGGTTTGATTGCTCTCTGAAACATTCAGAAATTGAATCAAGCCCATGCTTTAATAAAGCAAAAAGAAGGACAGAGCAAATATTAAAACAAATCATTACGCTGTAAAGATCATTTGTGGTGTTTTGCAAGTGGAATCCACCTTTTGAACAGCCATCTGTATCCAATAATAAATGAAGAGTTTTAGCTCTAGTTGCTAAAGTTAACTTTGGTTTCCCACTCCGCACACTTCTGGTTTGGTTTGATTTGGAAAAGATTGCTATGTTGGCCAGTAAATCACACATAAAGACAGTCTGTCATGTTTTCCACAGGCCTTCGCATGAACTGTGGTCAGGTGTGATGGTGTGTGTTGTCATAATCTCAGGAGTGAAGAGAAAGGATGCTGAGGAGCGTAACACATCTGCAAACACTTAGCAAGAGTTTCAACTCTGCCACGTCAATGCAACAACCAGCAGGAGCCAAACACCCGACTCTCTATACTGCCACCAGATGAAAGAGCTCAAATACCTGCAAGAAAAAACAACTCTTTGTGCTTTCACCATTTCTAAAGGATTGATTAAACAATCCATAAAAATATAATAACACAAAGTCTGTTATGACTGCAGTCAATTCTGAGTTAAACCAGATCCCCAAAAAAATCACTTGTTTTTATCATCTACGGTGCTAGATTTGATGTTAGATATTCTGCTTAACATTATAATTATTACAGCATTTTAATTGCTTTATTATTTCTTAAGCTCAGTCTCATTCCTATAATCTATACCTTAAGTTAAATATATTAAAGGTCAGTGACATCACATTTTGCAGGATTTAGTTATAATGGCAACTTTTAAAATCTCTGAAGAATTTCATTTTCCAATAGATTATAGTAAATGCAAATGCTGCCATATATCATTGAACGTATGTGGGAAGCATTCAAATTCAGGACCACTTCTGAAGTAACTTTTAACAGTTAAATATGTTTTTCAATGACAAGCTTACAATAAAAGGCACTTTGCTGGTCTTGAACGAGAATAAAGTCAATATAACGAGAATGAAGTCGCGAGGTTTCAGGAATAAAGTCGTAATATATTGCTTATAATGTCATATTTTTGCATGAGCATGTTTGGAGTGATGTGAACAAGCAGATACCGAATGACATACCGTCTTATTTATAAAACAGACAAATGAGGGAGATTGAGCTCTCTGAATGCATTGAGCAAAGTTTCACTTTAGGTAGATTTTCAACGCTCAGCCTGATTTTGACAAGTGACAGATGACTTACTGTGTTGAAGGACAAAATTTTTATGAATAAAACCTAAACCTACATCAAACCCCAACCCTTACCAAACCCCAAATTCAGAGGAACATTTAAGTGAAGAAACAATAACTTAAACTGTCAACATATTTCTGAAATCTGATTGAAATGTTCTCCCGGGGTCAAAATAATGTTACCATGAGGACATCAAGCACTTGGCAAAATCAGAAGATCCCTTTTAAACAGGGCTTGATGCATTAAGACAGTGATAGTAATAGACTAAATTAACTCGACACTAATCATATATTATTAATAAGCATGCATGGTCAAGCAGAAGATTGTGCCTTTAGCGTTCTGTCTTTTTATTCTGGGATGTCACAGAATCTTTATTAACAAAATGTTTGTTGAATTTAGTTTTAATATCAGCGCTGTGTAAATGCATTAATCCACATTCAGTGTTTTCTTTCATGGTTATCCAAGGAATGAAATGAACCTAAACTTGCTTTCATATTCTTGCTTTAATCATGAGAATATTCTTCATTCATTCATATTCTGAGTGTATATCGCATCATGTCTCATGCTTGTTTTATTACGATGTGTACCAAATTCAGCTTGATCACAATATCTCCCCATATATTGTCTATTTATTGTCTTTTCCTTTCTGAGTGCATCTTCTTCATATTGTTTTATGAATAAGTGAGATATGTCATTTGATATCTGCTTTGCCATTCTTGTTCACATCACTCCAAACATGTTAATGTAAAAGTATGACATTTCTCTCAAAATACTTTAATCCCATATTGCTTCAATTTTAATCTGATTATTTTGACTTTTTGTCTTTAAACCTTCCAACTTTATTCTCTACATTTTTTTCTTGTACTTTTATTTTTTGTTATTTTTCTCTCAAAAAACTACTAGTAAAATATTGCATGATAATGACTTGAATCTCGAGATGTTTTTTATCTTCCTATAGGCTCCTTTGTTGTTGTCTTCTTTGATTATATAGCGCCCCCTTGTGGATGATCCTTCAATGACAACTTTAAGAATCAAAAGCAAAGCGAAGTGCAATGAATCAGAAGCTGGCATTAACATTAAACACTTTATTACTCTGTCTATATGTTTTAATGATACAGAAAACCTCTACAGCAGACTCAAGGAAAATACAAGAAGTCATGAAGCAGAAAGATTTTATTATCAACCATATATATATATATAGGAAAATACATTAGTGTGAAGAAAACTATGTACAGACCTCTACAAACTAATACAGAGAAGGGAGAGAAAATAGTGGTTTATCCAGAGATGACTTCTTTAAAAACAGCTGCCTATTTTGAGAGATTTTTACAGATACAGAACAATTCTTAAATATTGTAAAAGCTTTTGATTAATGTTTGTTGTTTAGCACTGCTGGCATTAACTTGAATGGTAAACAAAAGTTGATCCCATGTCTTACATAATGGCTCGTGATGACGGGACGTATACGGTTGTGTGGCATTACTACAAAAGATTGTTGGTCTCTAGAAAACTGAAAAGGTTACAAAACTAATTCATTGCCAATTTTATTGTAGAAGGGTTTTCATATCAAAAATAAATGCTGTAAAACATTCAAGTGGGAAGCAAAATTCAACATAAAATAAGGATGAATGAAAACATCTGAACCTGCCTGTAAAAACCATCTAAAGTTGTTTGTAATTTATCATTAAATCATTATTACGTAAAGAACATAGTTTGTAAATATCATCTCTTTAATATTGACTAAGATCATGTCAAAGATTGAAATATTTCTCTGATCTTTATCATTAGATTATTAGACTGAGGATTTGACAGACATACAGGTTTAAGTGCACACAGATGAAAGATGAAGTCTTCAAACAGAAATGACAAAACCTGTGGACTGCTTTCAGACCTCTATCTGATAGTATTTATTTTGTGCTACACAACCCCTTATTACCCAAATCAAATCAATGTCAAACTTAATTCTGTTGTTTTAACTCCTCATCATGATATTAAAATGGATGACGCGTTTACACCAGAGAACATGTGCTGCTAACACCATCTGAAGATGAAACCAGCTTCAATCTGAAAATCTTAATGTTTCAGGGAAAAGCGTCATTTTCAAACGGACAAATCATAAACACAAAACATTAATAATGTAAGAGAATTCAATACACACAACACAATTCATTTGTTTTGTGAAAAGGAAATAAACAATACACATTTTATTCACACTTTACAAAAAGCTAATCTCAAATTTAATACCATTAACAATATACGGTCATTTAATAAAACAAAACAGAAAAATATATCTTTTGTGAAGAGAGAGACCCACATAACAAACAACTGTACTGATCTTTAATGCGTAAAACAGAAAGATACTGCTGCATAGCTCAAATAAAGAGATTTATGACGTGTCATACGCAGACATGGCTTTAGTTCACCAAAATACGTGTAAAACACCTCACCGCCAACAGAGCAGATAGCATTTACAGCTGAAAGATTTGATTTTGGTCCAAAGGGTTAATGGGAAAGTTTATAGAGACCTCGACAAAAGACGTTTATAATTGGCTTTTCAGAAGAATGAATCAAACTGGCACTACACGCAAAATATTATGGCTAAACAAGAGAAATAATGGTCTGACACTGGATCATACAGCATAGAAATCTGTCTTTAAAGCAAACGGGTTGTCTTGTACCTGATTTCATCACAATAATGCCAAACATGCAGTACTGACACAACACAAAACCTTCAGCAAGATAACAGTAAAGGACGAGAGCGTTTGTCTTGTGTTTCTCACTGAAGAGAGCACAAATCAGACAAACATGGATGTCAAAACTGTATATGAAAAACATCACAAGAAAAAAAGCTTCTTTAAATGAAAAACTAAATAGCATTTCTGAAGTATGAATCTACCAAAGAATATGCTGTGAAAGTGTTATAGTGCAAAAGTATGACAGTGAGAAACACAAACAAGCTCTCGGACTCTTTACAAGCTGCTCAATTTTGATTCATCTGAATAAAAACGTAGCTTATTATAATACAATTTTATTTCGATTGTGGGTCATAATTTATTGGTCGTACAAAAACATAAAATGATTTTCTTGCATGTGGCTCATATACAATCAAGACAAGCCTAAGCATGTGGTTTATATATAGATATATATTTGATTGATTGATTGATTTCATACAAAGACCTGAATGAACCTCTCTGATACAACACAGAGAGATTTACTGCTCGATCATAACAATACTAACCTCAAGAACAGTGCTATTCAGCATTCAAACACATGCGTGTTATGAAAATATGGGAGATAACAATACGGTGAGAAATCGCTGGTTTAAAAGAATCCCTGTTAGTTATCGTCTATAAAATCTCCCTTTCTAAAACAACACAAAACCCAAGAGGAGAAAATCCACAGTGAGATCAAATCACAGAAGGGACCCTCGCCTCTGTAGAAAGGGTTAAAACAATCGTGTGCAAAAAGCAAAATCATTTTAGTCGTTTAAAAATTTGGTTTACGTTTTGTGCAATTCTACATACGAATCATCTGAAATGCCACCTGAACGCAGAGAAAGAGACGGAAAGATGTTGAAGTGCTTTTCTCACGATACTCAAGCTTCTTAAAAACATTCAATAACAGTGCCTGAACTTAACTTCCGTATATTGCACCATCGATGGGAAAATAAAAGACGGAGGCAGCACCGAGTAAAGCAAAGATTCAGCACCGCACGTCTGGAAAAGGTCTGTGGTCCTCAATCCTACACCGATGAGGTCGACTGCACAACACATTTGGTCACTCGTATGATGATGCGTTTTAGAACCGTGAATATGAAGAAAAGTTTCTGTTCAAACGCTGTACTTTAAAAGCATGTTTTAAATTCATTTAAAATGCACCTATTGCCAATTTCATAAAAAGAAAGAAGAAAATCACTTCATGAAATAAACTATTGTGCCTGAGCTAAAAGTTCATGCTTATATAACTGGCCATATATCAGACATTAAAAAGCGTGACCAAATGCGTTACCCTCGTCCTTATATAAATATAAAACAATCAATCAATGTAGCCAATGAGAGGGAGCGTTTCAACAAAAAGACTAAAAAAATAATAAACAAATAGAAAAAACTCCCTGACAAATACACAGATGTTTGGACCCTAAAACTGAATAAAGATAGAAGAGAAAAACAAAATATATATATATTTATATAAAATAGCTTGGAGGTTTTATCGTTTTCAGTATGTTTTGAGAAAAGACTCTACAGCGCCACCGGTGGCTTGAAGGCCTCACTACCTGCGTCCAGGTAAGTGGACACCATTAAGAGAAGACAGATAAGGCAGAGCCAGCTCCAGTTGTGCAAACAGAGAGAAGTGATCCGAAGGGAAGTGTGGATGTGGGCAACCGGTGACGTCATTCTCCATCAACCAGTTTGTGTCCAGCGGCCCCAATACACCCAACACACTCAGCTGTGGCTTGGAGTAGAAGACGTAGTCAATGACACCCTACATGAGATTCAAGAAAAGAAGACGCTTTTCAAGTTTTTAAAAAGACTTACTAGGACTGTAACGATTCCTCAAGTAACTGGAGTCATTTCAATAAAAAAAATTGATGAATGGAATGAGGTTGTTTAATTACTGTGACGGGTTACATTATTACTGACGCACAACCCTTTAAATCACACCGCAGGTGCATGAGGTTATGTGAATAAATAAAACAGCATTATTTCACTTTGTTTTGCTCTTAAATCTCGTTTCCTCACTGCATTGAGCTCATATATTCAAAGCTCATCATATTTCCGCAGTGATATTCAGGCACAAGTCGTGATATAGATTAAAGTCTGCTTTTTAAAATGTGCCATCTGCTTGTCTCTTCAGTAAATAAGTTTTGCGGTTAAACATACTACACGTGTGACACTTGTGGATTTATCATACGAGTTTATGAACCTAAACTCCAGAGCTGCACTAAGAGTTTATTTCACAAGAAAAAAATCAGTCGTCTATCCTATACGGCAAAGTGCCAAAATAAAAGTCTATCTAACTTAACTCTTTCCCCGCTAGCGTTTTTTTTAAAGTTGCCAGCCAGAATTTTTTATGATTTTCACAAAAGTTTAATTTCTTCCAGAAAATGTTCTTCTTTAAAATATATAAACATACACATGAAAGATCAGACCATCTGCTTTCAAACAAACAAACATTTCATCCTATCTTCATTTGTTCCCTCTTTATAACCTCTGAAATATGGGACAGTTTATTCAAAAATACCACATTTTAAGCTAAAAGCTGAAATAATTGCATTGAAAGGCATTAAAGTTTTGTGAAATCATGAAAATTGCTGGTGCTGGCTGGCAACTTAAAAAAAATGCTGGCGGGGAAAGAGTTAAATGAAAATTGTTTTAAATGGATAAATATTTATGAACATAATAATTTCAAACATAAATAATTCAAATAAAATATTTAATAAATAAAATATACTTTAATATGTAATATGATCAGGTTCCAAAACACTATCTAGGAATTTAAATAAATAAACTGTACTACACTTTTATTATGCCACAGTATTATTTAATTTGGGCAAATTCATGACCAAAAAAAAGTAAAAAACTAATGAACTAAAACTAAAAATAATATAAAATTGATTTCAAATGGTCATAATATATATAACATTGATGTCCTTTTTCAGTTTATGTATGTATTGTGGTTGTTGTTTTACACGTGTGCTATACATTGTTGTTGTTTTATACTTTTTGCATCTGGTACAAAATATTAAAGCTCTGTAGTATCAGTGCAGTGATTTCTATAGTAACTTTTTTATTGACTGTAAAGAATGGGGTTGTGCTTAAGAGTTTAGCAGTCTGTATGAATGCAATTTTAGCAATAAAAAAATGAATAATTTAAATGAATAAAACAAAGTTAAAGACACCTGTATTATTTTTCTCTTGTATATTAAGGATTGTTCTTTATTAAAGAAAAAGTATTTCTTATCTGACGACTCGATTGATCGATGAAATAATCAGTAAAATACTCCATAGCTTCAGCCCTATTTCAAACTGAAATCACACAAAGACCATTTCTCAAAGATCAAATCTGGATTATAACACTCTGAATAAAGCCAGAACACGCGTGACATACAGACATTTGGAGTGGGATTTTAAAGCAATGTGAAAAGTCAAAGAAACAGTAAGCGAATATAAACAGAATCACTGTGGTGTGTATACTTCATATGATTCACTGACATTAAAAAGTGTAAAAGTTTAAGCAGCGGGCAATTGTTGATAACCCTGTATGAAATAAGTATTATAAAGAGTGATAGACAGAGGTGTGAATGAATGAGTCTTACCTTGAAGTCAGCGGTGTAATTGGTGTAAGGCATGAGTCCATCCTCATAGGCACTCTTCAGATTGAAACCGTGCGTGATTCTTGCGTTAGACGTGCTGTTCTTACCGTTGCAGTTGAAGTTGGTCAGACTGTCGCTGTATCGCAGTTCCCTAAAGTCTTTGTGTGTGCCGTCCACTCCACCTGTGCTCAGGTACTCCACTACACCTGTGGTAAGTCATCATCATGTAAACCAAAAACAACCATACAGTCAAAGTCCAGACCTGCCAACCTTGGAATTTTTTTTGAGTAGCAACTTACTGCAGCGGCGCGAGGTCAGGCACATTTGCTGATCAGTAGTGATTGAGTTCACATGCTTACTTATGACTTATAACTACAACTTATTACTAAGCAAATTGTTCCCACTCACCACCATATCTAGTCTTTCAACATACAAGTAGGCTATGAAGAAATCATTTAATGAAAAGGCAACCTCCAAAAATATGCTTATGGCATACGTCTTAAATACATGGGACATTATAAATAACAAAGAATCAACAAATAGCATGCTATGTCCTTGCTTTATATTCCAGCAGGCACGTTGACATGAATCTCTAATGGGGCACAGCAGGCCTACCCAGGGTTCTAAATTAACTTTTTTGACCACCAGCCAAAGTGGCTGGTAACTTTCTAAAGTTACCAGCCAATCAGCATTTCTACTAGCCAAATTTTTTCCGGTGAAAATAAGAGAAATTATGAGTGCTACTGAATGCAACAATGATTCGTTTTTTTCTTTCGCGTGCATGCGACAATCCTGACAAAACATGACAACATTTTTGTGATGAAACGTAAGCTTTCTTCATTTCTCTGTTGATAGACATAAAGCCTAACTGGGGCACAGGCTCCCCATTTTTGCTGACTTTTTTTGAAAGCTTGCTGTGTGCAAGAAGTGTGCAACACTTCTATACAATGTCCTTTACTTAACCCATTATTCTACAGTGCAACAGGTACTGCAAAAGATAAATATGTATTTAAAAATATTTAAGTATAATCTTCATCATACCTAACATTATTAACATGTTTGGAGGCATTAATGGCATAAAATGTTTGGTAATAATGACAGCAGAGAAATATTTTCTACATTATACAATGATAGCAATGATTAATAACTTATTTTTACAAGAATATTTTAAGAAACCAGCCATTTTATGACTGCTATACTAAATAATCTCAGTCATAGTATGTTAACTGTTAGTTAGTGTCCTACAGTGATGCCACAGTTACTTTAAAAAAGTAATCTGATTACTGATTACTGATTACTCCTTTAAAAAGTAACTAAGTTACTTTACAGATTACTTGATTTTAAAAGTAACTAAGTTAGATTACAAGTTACTTTGTTAGTTACATTCCAGTAGCTGCCAACACCCCCACTGCCTCAACATTAAAAATGACAACCAGTTTTGCCAACACTCACCTTATTGGGAGTGCATTTTTAACAGTAACGTCAACAATGTATCTCCTGACATTTTAAGTTGAACTGTTGTGTTTTAAAAAACTAAAAAAAAAATAATATATATATATATATATATGAGTCTTTCTTGACTTCACTTAACATAAATAGGGAAGAGCAGGGGCCATTTTCAGAAAAACTTAATTTTAAAAGCTAATGTTTTAGAAAGAGATATATGTTTGCTGTGGTCAATAACTCACAAGTGTGGTCTATCAAAACCAGCTGGAATTTTGAACAAATGCAAAACGACTTCTGTATAATTTCACTTTAAACAAGAGTACTGAATTGTTACACAATAGATTTTTGTGTTACACTTGTTTTTATTAAATATATATGATTATGACCTCTTTAATATGTAACTGCAAACTTATTTTGTTATTTATCTTTGTAAAAAATAATTAAATTACATTTTTATTTTAAATTTCAGTTATCAAATGTTTCAAAAGCAACCAACAGTACAAACTTAAATTGCTGAGACAAAAAAAAATTCAATAGTTTAAACACTATGAAAATAAAATTAAATCAAATTAGAATAATATAAATTTTTTAAACATATTATACACAGTATTAGCAGCGGGACAAAACTAACCAGTGTTCCTTTTGACCCGACAGGATCTACTCACAAAATAAAAGTTACTTTTATTTTGAAAAACTGAGAAGTCTTCAGGATGTTATATAGTAAATACCTTGTAGATTTATCAGTATTGTAACACATGAAACGAGAAACACAACGCGTTGTAAGAAAAAAAGACCGCTTTTGGAATATACTTATCGTGGTTGAAAACACAGTTCTGGATCTACACGTGGAAATCGGTGAGTAAATAACGCGATATTTGACAACTCTTCAGAGGTTATGTGCTAATATGCTGTCAAAGTGAGATGCAGATGTTATATCAGGGCTCGGAGAAAATCGCTTTGTTACTTTCGTTCTTCAACTCTCCCACACTTTATGGTTTTGCACTGATGTCCAGCTTTTGTTGTTTGGGTAGTGGATGACCTCCTGCTCACTAGTTCTCACCACCGGTTGGGACTTGCTCTTAAGTTTGACTGTCTGTGCCGTGCCGAAACTCCAAATGTTTTTTTATTTTATTTTACGTAGTGTTTTTGTAGCTGCATCTCTCCTCTCTCTCCATTGTACGTTGTTTACGTTTGTGTCGCTTACACGTGACCTGAGTTGTCCTCGTGCTGAAAACGTGACTTGTCGCACACCTGACTTCACTTCCCGAGACGCAAGAAGAAATATACTAGAAAATATATATTTAACTAAGGAAAATTTCAAAAATAGTAACGCACAGTGACTTGGATAAGTAACTTTAATCTGATTACTGGTTTGGAAATATTAACGCGTTAGATTACTCGTTACTAAAAAAAGTGGTCAAATTAGAGTAACGCGTTACTAAGTAACGCGTTACCAGCATCACTGGTGTCCTAGAATTAAATATTAGTAAACTAAATATTTATTTAATATCTGTAAATACAGAACAGTATAACACATACATCTGTTGATTTTCTCAGCAACATTGCAATTCCAAAGACTTGACAAAAGGTTTTCCTGAGATTTTTCCTCTAATATTTGAGAACTGACTGTGTGTGGATGTAGTTTGTCTCACCTCCCTTAATCTCATCATATCTCCTTTCTGCTTCCTTTTCCCTGCTTTGCACAAAACATTTCTGATGTCCATCTACAGAAGCCAATAATGATCGAGTCAAAATAATATTATCATTATTATTTAGAAACTTACTTCTCGTCATGTTTTCATAATTACTCATTCGCGTGGCGTCCCCTATGGATGCAGTTGCGCGCGCGGATGAACGCAAAGACGCGCGTGGACATGGATACATGCGTGCACGCGTCAGTGCGACGCTTCTTCGCTACAAGCGTAAATTGGGTAAATACATTGCATATAGATCTGAATACACTAGTTAACTGCTAAAATTTAAACTTGAGAATTACACCTGGGCACAAAAGATTTACACTGGAGTGGTGACACCGCTGTCTATCCTCCCTGCTCTGCCCGTTCGTTCTCCTCCTTCCGTTTGTTTTCTGGTGGACGCACTCCGTTCGTTTCCATGGTTTCTCGCGCTGGTTTCGCTGCAAGCTGCGCGCAGCCAATGGGCGTATGCAACATTATAACGTAGCATTACGGCACAGTGTTCATGGGAAATGTAGGAAGTACTGCCAGAGGGATAAATGACCGAGAATGGAGCTTTATGTATCATGCTTGCAATGCCTCATGCATCACCGGCCAAAGTGGCTAGTAAGTTTTTATTAATACCCGCCAAAATGAATTTTAAATACACAATAACATTACTTAGCTGCTACTACAATAAAAAACATATGTGGATGATCCTTTTGTGTATTTTATCAGCATAGTGTTTAAACCTGCTGAAAAAACAGCATAAACCAGCATGATTCCCATGCTGGTTTAGCTGGTGGACACCAGCATACAGCACCAAAACACAACATGGTCTTGGTGGTGCTGGTATGCTGATGATGACCACCAGCTAAACCAGCACCAAATCATCATGAGAATTAAGCTGGTCAATGCTGGTCACCAGCAAACCAGCAAAAAAACACAACATATGCTGGTCTTGCTGGTATACTGCTTTTTTTCAGCAGTGATGCCAACTGTTTATGTAGTGTCCTAAAGTAGATCTAGTGAACTAAACAGTAATGTCATATCTGACAATACAGAACAGTACGCAAACATTGATTTTCTCAGCAATAATGCAAACCTCTATACTTGGTTTTGACTGGCTGAGCATATAGTTCGTTTGACCTCCCTCATCATCTATACTTTCTGCTTCTATTTCCCTGCTCTGCACAAAAAATCTGATGTACATCGACAGGAGCCAGTAACAATCGAGTAAGAATAAGATTGATTTAAATTCAGAAGCGTACTTTTGTTTTGTCATGTTTTCTCGCGTGCCTCACATGCTCTTCTGAGTGAGCGGCGGCAGAGTGCTACAAAAAGTAAACACAGAGGCTCCGCTCGCGGACATCGATTTCTGCGTGCTCGCGCCAGTTTGTCTTGTGGGACTGCAACGTGTTTACAAGCGTGAATTACGGTTCATATAGCTCAGTTTTTTTGGCGCGATTAACAATGTAAATGAATATACTGGCAAATAAAGTAAAAACTTAAACTTGAGGCACAACATAGGACACTGGGTACAACAGATTTACACTGGGGCACGTACAACAGTAAAAGGCGTCTAGACGCCCCTGGTTGGCAGGCTTATTACAATGGATCCAATTCACAATTCCCATACCCTGCCCATTTACCTTTAAAAACGGTGTTTAGAACCATCCTCCCTTGTAAAACAAGTCACAGTATGAAGATGGACCGGGATGAAAAACAATTTCGTTATTTTCGTTATTCGCTTCGACGGCTCCCTGCTCTCCGCTTTGAAGAGTTTAAAACTAGCGCTATGAGTGGTCGACGTCGTCTTTTCCCAACAGGTTGCTGCCCAATGCGGTTACACAGATAGACGAGTTGCCTAGTGCGCAAATGCACATACAGTTTAACTCAAAGCCATCACTGGCTTTTCGCGTATTTTGAAGTGACAAATCGTAGCAGCGTAGTTTGATGTCTAAATGCGTATCTGTTACGCAAAATGCGTAAAGGTTGGCAGGTCTGAAAGTCTACCATATAATCCTAATGCACTGTTTATGAAGACTTACCCGAGTCAGGTAGAGAATTAAGATCAGCACACAGCACCAGAGGAATGGATGTGGTTTCTCCAGAGAGCTTTAAGCTGCGAGAGGCCTTGTCGATTATATTCTTCACCTCGGACATGAACATCATGGTCTGCACCAGCTTTACGTCCGAGTATTCTGGATCCCAGTGCATGTGAGCGTTTGCCACCAGTAAGAGCTGTTTCTCATGGACAGATTTACCTGCTGTGAGAGAAATCATCCATTTCAAATGTTATTGTATTTAAATAGTCAGCTGTGATGGCTTTCTTTTTTCCAATTTGAGATACATATGACGTGAACATTTTTAAGGTATCAGAAGGTTCACCCAAATGCTATCGCACAGAGACTCACAGGACAACTCCATGAACTCCTCCTTGAGCTCCAGCAACACAGCCACCCCAATGTTGTCCTTGGTCATGACTCGATTTAGCATCGCCTCAGAGCCCTCAGAATTGGCCATAGCCAGCTGGTTAAACTCCACTGTGTGTTTCTGAACAATGCTGAACCTTTAACACAAGAATGAATTTCTTTAATCGGTTTCATCCCAGACATCGTCAGTGTTCACTGATCTACAAAACAAACTTGACTCACTTTTCTGTCTTGTAGAATACTGCACATCCATCTACATGTTTCCTGTCTGATTCAGACATGGTTCTGGCCCGTGATTTTGGGCTGAAGAATCCCTCGTATCCCTGTTTATTCAGCTCGACAAGGAAGTAGTTGTAATATTGCTCCGTCTCCACTTCCTGTGCAGGACGCAGAAGATGAAGAAACCCGACACAAACCGCACAGCAGGTGTCTAAACTCAATTTCATCCCGGGACACGTCAACATTACGGTTGCTCTCAAATGGCCGACTCTTTTATTGCATTGCATAATTACCTCCTCACTCGATAACTACTAGTATTGGTCATAACTCAATTAATCCCTAGCTTTCAAATTAGAAGCCCAGGACGAATAATGACAAAGTGTATTGAATGTGGTAACAAAAACACGTGTTGTATTCGAGCACACTCAGATTTCTCTGTTATCCATCATTGTATAGATAATAAAATGAGTGGGATTTTCAGATAACAATAAAGTACAACCTCCACCACATTATATATAACATAAGGCCATGCATTTATCAGACAAAGACAACCATCACACTTGCTGTCATCAATTCTTGCCCTCTTTAAAAAAAATATGTTTTTTACCTGGCTTTATGACTGATTGACAGACGTCTCACGAGTTCAGTAGTTCATTCAAATGAATCGCTTTAAATGAGTCATTAGTTCACGAATCAGACATAAGTGGACATGGACACGCTGTGTGCTAATCCCAGCTGGTCACATTGATGTGTGCGTGGTCACGAAAATGTTACATTTGTACATGTATTTAGGCAATGCAGTTTTAAAACAAAAAGTCATTGTAACACAAACAACAGTGCTGTTTTTGAGAAGAGAGTGTAAGTCGCGTATCCGCTGCTTATTAAGCTTGTGAGCATTTTTGCTGCTTTATTTGCCTTACATACATTTATGTGTCAAAATTCCCATCTTTGCATGTATCTTTATAAAAATGATAATTTAGGGCTTAAGAGACAGTAAACAAGTGAAAACGCATGTGTAACATTATATTGGGTGGGGTCTGGATTTTGGTCATAAAGGGGAAGTTAACTATTTCTGCGCCTCATGAGTCTGTCACTCATGATAATCAAACAGCATTGAGAGGAATAAAATCTCTTACTGCTCTTCACCAAATCACTTTTCTACCTTTAATAAGATATATATATATATATATATATATATATTATGTAATATCCTTATTTCATCACTGACTGTTAATCTTCAATGAGCTTAAGTTTTTTTATCTTCTTTTTATGCTTGTATACATTTTTGTGAGAATTATCAAACTTCTATGGCATTAAATATTTTAATAACATAAAAACCTTATTAAAAGATAAAGTCTACTGTGATAAATATCATTATCATGTTATAAAATGAATCCTACCATGATAAAAGATTTTGGTCATATCGCCCACCCTTAAGACAACCCTTTTATCCATGAGGAGGTAAAGCCGATGTGAACTCTATATACCTGTAAGCTGATAATGTCTGCATTGCCCCCGAGGATCTCCTGCATGATGGCCTTTTTCCTGTAGCTCCAGTTAAGTGCCCAGGACGGACAGTAGCCGTAAAGCTGGCGCGTGGCGTACTTATCGCAGAGAACGTTGTAACACATCACGTTTAACAGGGCTAACGGTGCAAAGAGAAGAAACAGATCAGAGATCAGGTTTATCATAGATTCAAGGTTCTGGTAAGAAATGTTTACCTGTTGGTCTGGTCCTATCAGGCTCCTGAAGGACGATCCAGGATCTGGGTGGAGGTTGATCTGTTGGGACTGAGCAGACAAAGCACAGGCATTTTAGGACAATATTGTGAATCAACATCTGCACGGTCTGAATAAGAAATCATGCTGCGAATAATACGGACAACTTTAGATGCTTAATAAACAGCCGTGAGACACCTACTGCGCTTAATAACACCTGTGAGATTGTCCAAAAAGTAGTTGAGCAGTCGTCGCGTGCCATCGGGCTCCTGATAGAGGCTCATGATTTCTTGAGGGAGTGGATTGCCTGTAAAGGGTTAAAGGAATAGTCTACTCATTTTCAACATCAAAAGATGCCACTACCCTAACCAAGAACTGTTGAATCATCCCTCCACCATCTGTGTGCGCGCACGCAAGCACTGGAGCGCGCCGCGACGCCCCGACAGCATCCAGCCCAGCCCCATTCATTCAACGGCACCATTCAGAGACAAAGTCAGAAGTGACCAAACACATCAACGTTTTTCCTATTTAAGACGAGTAGTTATACGAGCAAGTTTGGTGGTACAAAATAAAACATAGCGCTTTTCTAAGCGGATTTAAAAGAGTAACTATATTTTATGGCGCAATAGCACCCTTGGGAGTACCCCGACTCGGCGCAGTAACACCCGCCCTCTCCCATTATGAGAGTGAGAAGGGGAGCGGACTTTTCAGGCAAGTCGAAGTACTCCCAAAAGTGCTATTACGCCATAAAATATAGTTACTCTTTTAAATCCGCTTAGAAAAGCGCTGTTTTATTTTGTACCACCAAACTTGCTCGTATAACTACTCGTCTTAAATAGGAAAAACGTTGATGTGTTTGGTCACTTCTAACTTTATCTCTAAATGGTACCATTGAATGAATGGGGCTAAGCTAAATGCTATCGTAGCGTCGCAGCGCGCTCCAGCGCTTACGTGCACACACACAGATGATAGAGGGATGATTCAACAGTTCTTAGTTAAGGTAATAACATATTTTAATATTGAAAATGAGTAGACTATTCCTTTAAATCAATGGGAATCAGTGGTAAACAAACACTGTCAACATGTCTACGATCTCAGCACAATGATGGCTTACCTTTCAAGCCCAGTGTTTGTAGCTGAAACAGTTTCCCCAATTCAAAAGGCAGAACCCGCAACTGGTTGTTATTTAAAAGCAATTCCCTGTGAAAACACAAGAAGAAAATATATCCTGGGTTTTTGAATCAGCCAGTCACTTTTACCTTTAATTTCCAAGCCTTTAAATCAAGTTTTTAAAGGGGTCAAATGATGAGATTTTTTAAGATGTAAAATAAATCTTTGTTGTCCCCAGAGTACGTATGTGAAGTTTTAGCTCAAAATACTCCACAGATCATTTATTATAAGATTTTAAAATTTTAAGCAAAGGTGTGCCATTTTTGGCTGTGTCCTTTAAAATGCAAATGAGCTGATGAAATGCAAGTGATTTGTTGCAATTAAACTCAATTGTGCTGTCAATTATCTTCTCTCTTTCTCTCTGCACTAAATGGCAACGCCGTGGTTGTATAGTGCAGATTAAGGGGGCGGTATTATTATAATTGGCCTTGCTACCTACCTCACACAACAGGCGAAATCTGAACAACCTAATTTTTCATGTGCTTGTAGAGAATGGTTTACACAAACTTAGTTAGTGGGTTGACCTTTTACACATTCTCTAGGTTGATAGAAGCACAGTGGACCCAATTACAGCACTTAAACATGGAAAAAACATGTCTGATTTTCACGCTATGACCTCTTTTAAAGCGTAACTAAACCCCTGGTCAGAGCCTGACTCCACCCACTGGCAATATTTGAAAAATGCAAGAAAAGTAGGCAGATCCCAACAGAGATAGAGAGGACGAACTAAGCTCGTACCAAGTGTTTGGTTAGATCGTAACAAGGGCGTGGTAAGCTTGAACCTGCTTACGTCACGAGTCATTTTTTGGACCCAATATCCAATAGAAAAATTCAACTGCAGTAGCCACCGTTCAACCTGAAGAGGGCAGCACTCAGACGTTTTTATACCATATATTGTAGTATTGAAACACTTTATATCCAAATGTCAACAAACTTACTTAAATCAATGAACAGCACTAATAAACCGTCATTCTTACAGACCAGTAACTAAAAAAAGTTGGATTAGGGTTTAGTTACTCTTTAAAGGATTTTCTATGATTTCATGCTGATTTAGTTTTGCTCTGTATTCCAATGAGAATAGCGCCTAAATAATAACTGGACTCTTTTTCTCTGCTGCAAACGCATTCAAAGGAAGAAATGATTGATTGAAAGAAACCAAGCAGCTCATGAGAGACACCATGTTGCCAAGCTCTGCTGGCAGGCTCCTGATCTTATTAGACGACATGTCCAGGAACACAAGGTTGTGCAGCTTGGCAATGTCAGGTGGGATGCGTGATAAGCAATTGTCATTCAGATGCAGAGAAGTGAGGTGAGTGAGCGACCAAAGGCCTGAGCTGAGACTCCGAACATTACCTAAGATGAACACAACATATTGCACCTTGTCATCAATAGATTTATATGAGATTATCACATCAAATGGGAATGAAGTACATGGCCTGATAGTTTTATATGACTATATAATGTACACTGACTGCATGACCACCAGCATGGAGAGCTGAAGAAGGTCGTGTGCTCCCGACTGAATATGGTTGAAAAAGGATGAGCTCAAAGCGTATTTAGCGCCGTCCAACTGTGATCCAATTGATGAAAACATCTTAATAGCAGGTATAAAAGCCTCAAAGACTGCTTAAAGGCATCCCTGAAATGTTGCAACATCAGCCCCGACTCCTGGAAAGATCTTTCACAAAAGCAGATCTGGGATGTCGGGATATGACATAAGAAATCCCATAAAGATCCCATAAAAACAGACCTGGCACCGTATCTCTTGGCTCCAACACTCACCTGTTCACTGTGCGATAAAACTTTGTGCGAGGATTGATCTTATCAGCCATCTTTAAGGCCAGGGAATACCTTTTTTCCGCGTCGCGCGCGCACACGTCCACATAGCTTTCCAAGTATACTCCCCGTGGCTACACGCGGATGGCCGCGTTCGACAATATACGCAATACAAATGATTTCTTATTCAAATTATTAGTCTAACAGGCCGTCAGGGCAGCACTGCTTTGGCGATATTTACAGTACATTAAAACATTAGGATAGGTGAAGAAAAGTAAGACATCCACCATTGCAAACACAGTTTAGAACAAACAACAAGACAACAAAGAACAGGAATCAAACATTATGGTAACAAACATGCTCCACAACTTTCTGTTCTTGGAAAAAGTAAAAGTTAAAGAAGAAAAACGATAGTGTGTGTGCAAATGCTGTCTATTTCCGCTGTATAATTGTTTATAGTGGAGTGTCCTGTCTAAATATTTTCACGCAAATGCGCTGTTGTACGCGGACTGTACGCGCACTGTACGCGTGGTCTCAAATTTTGGGCTGCACGTGGACGGTCCGCGCGGCCGGCTGCGGACCCTCCTGATGACGATAATGACGTAATGGGACGTCCGGGTCTGCGCGCCGTCAGCCCCTAGTATACTTTCGACTTTACACCCACAACACTTAGTGATTGGAAGAAGTCCCGGTCATCTTCACCAGCGAACCGCATCTACAGCGTGTACATTTGTGTCTCTCGCATGTGTAAGGTGAGCTAACAAGAAACCTATTTGTATACTGTGCCCTGTTTTGTTTGTAATTGTGCACCTGGTAGATCTGCATGTCGTGTTCGTATGTAAACCTGTATGTTAGGCTGAAATGATAATAAAACTCAAAACTACTTGTACCAGATATTTCAAGGCCGTCCCAAGCATGTTTTCTCCCGTTGTTCGTCTCCTCGCTAGACATTATAGAGTTCATCCTCCTGGAATCAGCCGGGTCATATTTCTCATTGGGCATCACTAGACCACTGGAAGAGATAAATATATCATCGTTAAATTAAAAACATATCAGACATGAGATCCATTTAAACAATCTGATCAAACAACAATTCAGAGACAGTCTGAAAGAAGTAACAAATCTGTGTACAACCATATTACACATAACACAACACAACACATATTTCTATTCTTTAAAAATAAATATAAGAAAACAAACCCATCAGTATAAATATAAAACACTCAAACTGAAGAGTCTGTCTGTGAAGACTGTAAATACACATAAACCTACATGACTGTCTCTCAAAACATCTACAAAGATATAATTTTATATTTAAACTTCATTTCAACGCTGTCTACGTAGACAGCACACTAAAGTTTAAAACACAACCATATCTAATCTAGTTTACATAACAAGGAATTACTTCAAAAGAAAATAAACACTTAAAGGAACTAACGTGAAAAATAAAACACTAAAACAAACCTAATAAAAACACTAAAAGCCCGAATCAAAAAAACTTTATAAACACATATCTCTCTAAAATATCCGAAAAATAACTTAAAGCATGCACAAAACGCGAGCTAACAAACAAACTAACGTTAGCTCTGTAAGTTACTACACTGACTAATGACCCACACTAACCCGTCAGTACCATACAAATGTTAAACCACAATATCTCTAAAGTGTAATGTACTAGATAAATAAAGTTTATATTTAACAGGAAATATAAACAGCTAACCTGGTTTGCTAGCAGAATTAGCCACGCTAGCTGCTAACTCAGTCGCGCAGTCTGCTGAAGTATTTATCTCTCTAATAACACGTGTATTTGATTAATAAACTCATGATATTCACTAAAGTACGTTATGTTTAAACATATGTGTAAAAAACTGGACTTTGAGCTCACATCAGTTCCTGGATATCATCAAAGAGATACAAGCTAACGTTAACTAGCGTTAGCTTAGCCACTGCAAACTTGCATGTGAACCGAAACAATAGTGCAGATCGGATGTAAATCTGTATAAATACCGTTTCAAATGTACCTCCAATAGCATTACAACTCCTGAAGTCAGCCGTGTGTCTGAAACTCAACTTGAACTCATTCGCTGGTGTCGGATCTGTGTTGTGTAGCTATGCGATCATGGCGGATGGGTTTTGTACAGCTGAGCTGTGTGATTGTGTGCTGCTTTCCAAAACAAGGGTCCACGTGCCCACATCACACGGGTCGTGTCTCAAATCCCAGTCAGCTGTCTACCTAGAGATCTTTAGGTTTTGAGACACTTCATTATTATCTGGGGGAAGCTGTTTTGAAAACTTAGAAGCTTGTGATTTAAACAATATGTACATTCGATATGTGTAACATTATTCACACACTTAAAGAAACTTTAACTTCCCAGTAAACGGTTCGCTGTAGTGAAGACACAGACAGGTTCTGAAGCTTTTGATTGATTGATTGATTGAAGTCTATTTGGGGGAAGTAAAATTCTTCTATGCCAGGGGTGCCCAAACTTTTTCCTACCGAGGGCCAAAAATCAAACCTGACTTGAGGGCCATGAGCAGAAAGTAAATGTTGCTGTGTTATATTAAAATTAAAGTCGCCCTATTCTCCCAAATTAAAACTTTCTAATATTTAAATAAATAAATAAGCAAACATTACTGTTTATGCAGTTTTATTTTCAAAGGTAACTGTTTTGCCAATCATTTTTAAATGTCCTTTTGTCTGTGTGCCACCTCTATTAGCCTATAGTATTATTACCTTATAATATTATATTATATTATTATTATTAGCCTATAGTACCAGAGTTTGTTGAGTTTTTATGATGCACAATATACACCTTCAAGTATGCATGTACATAAAAAACATTTATTCATTTATCCACTTTTTCATTACTAAGTGGCATGAAGGGACAAATTGCAGGCCAACTTTTGGGCACCTCTATTCTATGCTATCTATCTCTTGGAGGAATCCTTTATTTTGAAGAGGGTCACGATGGCTGCTTTGGTTACCTAATTATGAGATTTTTTAACAAATCAAACAGATATACTTTTTTTACTTCAGGGTCTTATTCATGAATGTTTTAACATTATTGCCCACAGAAGAGTTAAAGTCGCAATGAAATTGAAAATCTGTCATTTGTTTTTGAAGATTGTGGTATCTTTTACACAACTTACTGTAAGCTGTGTTATATTTTAACAATTCATGTGCCCTCATAATCTTTAAATCAAAAACGCAAATCTCCTCCCCTTCCCTTTTCTTGCCGTCAAAACATAAAATAAGACTCTTTCTGTATTTTTACATCATCCACCTGTCAGTTCTTGCAGCGACTAATGAAGTCGAACAAGCCTAATCTATTTACTTCCGGTCAAAAGGTTGGCTGGGTCCGGGAAAAGATTGCAGCGATTAGCAAATCGCAACATGACCTAACTTCCAATGATCCAATCGGTTCTCGATTGGGTTCCTGTCCTACCTTTCTAGGTCTCACTTGTAAAAGTGGTTTTAACCTCAATGTGATTTTCCTAGTTAAATAAAGGTTATGATGATTTTACATTTCAGAAGCAGTTTTAGTCAGATATACATCACCACAGGCAGGGAAAATAAGACAATCACTACTGCCATTTCATGGCGACTTTAAAATTTGTTAAAGACAAAAAGCATGTGTTTCTATAAAGGTGCCATGTCTTAAAGATGCTGAATAATGCACTCATTAAG
Source organism: Misgurnus anguillicaudatus (assembly GCF_027580225.2). Taxonomy (NCBI): domain Eukaryota; kingdom Metazoa; phylum Chordata; class Actinopteri; order Cypriniformes; family Cobitidae; genus Misgurnus; species Misgurnus anguillicaudatus. The sequence goes on along the minus strand of NC_073352.2, from coordinate 35,851,743 downwards.
TGTTGTTCTGCGAGTCTTGATGAACATTTACACAAGTCATTTCCGAGTATTTAAAACAAATGTATTTAAAATATACAAACAAATCTTTACAAAAGTCAATTTATTTGAATAACACTGGAGAAATCAATAATGTGGTCCTGTAGTTGGAAAAGTGACTCCCGCATTTCCGTGGGAAGATTTTGACCGACATCTTTCACTGCACGAGATAGGAAGACATCGATCGCTTCTCGCACCGCTGAGCGTGTCACCTGGTCATTTCTGGTCCACAGTGGAGAGCGCATCCTATCAAAACGCTCTGTGATGGGGAGGTTGAGGTGACCTGGAAAACAAAGGTTGACAGCAGGGTAAGGTTATTCGAGTATTTTACATGTTTGTGCTAGCGTTGTGTACTAGCTGATGAATGTATGCGTTACCCGTTACTGCCTCTTCATAACTGAGAGTCAGCATCCACAGAAGTTGTAGAAGTTCACTCCAGCTTCTCCATCTCTCGTCTCCATCCTGGCAAACACGCAGGAAGATGACATCAGTTTAGCTCATACAGAACATCAATACAAATCTTCTATAAAATACAGTAAAGATGTTTTGTGTTTTACTGAAGGGTCTGAAGCCAGCGTGGAGTTGTGGAAGTAGTGTAGCAGCAAGCTCAGAGACATGAAGCAGGTGCTCCTGTGAGAACAAGCGTCTTCCATCAGCCGTTCCAGTAATTTAGATTTCAGTAGTTTGTTCTCTATAGTGCTTAACAATAACAGTCTAACAAACCACACAAAAAAATTTAATTAGAATTTTGCCTATAATGTGCTATTATAACTTGACAGAAAACTCTCTTAACGCACATCCACACGAAGCCAGAGCTCTCTCTTACAATCTCAATTTTCCGAAACCAACAAAACTGACTAAAAATCATTTGTTGCTCATCATAGTAGCAAATAGGGTTAAAGAGGCGGAACATTTCTGGTAAAATTCCAGTACATTTTCGGAAACTTTCCATGGGAACTTAATCTATGGACTGGATTGGAAATAACGAAAATGTATGGGAATTTAAGGGAATTATTTTTAAAAGGTATATAAACTATATCATATACAAACAAAGATTTTAAAGAAAAAACGTAAATGCATTTATATAGCGCTTTCAACAGACCCATGGCCATCCGCTGTTATACTCATTTCTGACATTGTTTTCAAATTACCAGTCTATTCCCATTAATTCCTGTAAATTTCAATGGAAAGTTTCCAGCCTTAAAAATTATCAGAATATTGCAACCCTTGTAGCAAAGGAGAAGAAGATTTAGTTTTAGTAAAGGTAATGGACTCGCACAAACACAAGCATGTAGTCTGCCATTGTCATTGTTTGCGTTACAGGATGTAGCGGTGTCTGACTAGGGTGGAGGCCTGGGGTGATGACATCATCCTATCACAAAATATAAAGGTTGGCTGTAGACACCAAACTGCAAGAATGCAGTGTTCAGATTTATCCACTCTGGGACCCAAATTCAGGCTTCAAAAATGCCAATACGATACAATATATTTTACATAGAGAGCTAAACGTGTCTCCGTGTGGAAGGGCTCTTTATTTAGAGATGATTTAGTCAAAGCTATAAATTAATTGTAATATGTGAAAGGACTTGCGTTGGTTTGTTTAGTCACCTTATCTGTCTGCTTGGAATCAGTCTTAAGAAAAGTTCCTGTGAAAGTTTATTAGAATTGCTTTCAGGGTTCTTGTCCACCTCTAGGGCCAACGTCAACATCCTCTGAAGTGACAAAACCATCCTATGACAAATAAATAGACTTTGCAATGACCGGTTCGATGAATAATTAGAAATGAACGTACTATGATGATGAAAAAATGACCACGTTACATACTTAAGATAGTTGTTGGTCTCCTTCTTGTGGTTCACTGATTCCTTAGCAGCATTCATCATCCAGTTTATAAGATCCCTAAGAACAAGAATCAAGAGACTTATATCACTAATAACACATTATACTGATGATGACAAAATCAGGTCTTACCTATAAATGAGTTAGTAATTGCTGGTTGTAACTTACTTGACATGTGTGAACCTCTGCTCACAAGAAAGCATTTTCTTTACGAGAGAGAGATGAAGACACTGTTTTGTAAGTCTGAACTGAAAATCATCTTCTAAAACCTTCAGCACGTACTGCAGCAGCAAACAGCGAACCTCCGTCCGTAACCTCTTACTGTCATCCTTAAAACAGATCCAAAGTACAATAAGTGTGAAACTTTTATGAAAAGGAAAGACTTTCAGGAATATTCGTATATTTTAAGCATTAAAAAATGTTCTCTCCCTACATGTTCCTCCATAACCGACGTCAGCAGTTGCCAATCCCACGGGACTGTAGATGTATTCGCTGGGTGGTATCTGAACAGAAATATTTATCATAAATGGTCTGTTTGCCCAACATTTAATTCTGCTTTCATTTTGACAGTACTATGGAAATGAGCACAGCCGGATTTAAACTTCGCTCTGAATGTGTTATTTCATTGAAACAAAAAACCTCAGCTCACACTACCTCTGCGTCTTCATCAATAGGTTATAGGCCTCTATGGCCAGGACTTCCGAGCTTTGGGGGTCCAAGAAAATCCCCCTGAGCAGGTGTTTGGTGATATCCACAGGTGGGAAGTATCGAGGCTGAATGAAGTCGGCGAGCAGCTGAAGAGTGCCTTCTGGATAATTCTCCTCAATGGTGCTGTTGACCAAACTGAGGCTCTGACGACAAAGCGGTTCAGGAGAACCAAAGTCTTCGTCTTCCTCCCCATCGGCAAGCTGTTAAAACAGTAAATGACTTCTCGTGAATATATTTGGCTGTGGTTTTTATCTTGGTTCAAGCTATTTTTAATGTTCACTTTGTGAACCTAAAATATTCTCTTCATGCAATGAAGGAAGAGTAAAAGTCTTTTAGCAGCCTGTTTTAATTTTGGTTTTAGTCTAGTCTGTGTGTCAAGCTGTCATTTTAGTTTTTATTAGTGTTAGTCACGTTCATACTCTTTAGTCTAGTCAAGTTTTAGTCCACTAAAAGGCATTGTAGTCTTGTTTTATTTAGAATTATCCATGACTATTTTTGTCTAGTTTTAGTTGGTTAGGGTTACACTTTAGTCTAGTTTTAATCAATAAAAATTGTATTTTAGCCTCTTTTTAGCAATGCAATTCAATTTTACCCTGTAATACAAGTACCTAGTAGTAGCCTAGTATAGACAAAATCAACATTTTCTTTGTTACATTACCTTATAGACTCAAGAATACATCCATTCAAAATGAAAGATGCTCTGATTTGAATTTACAAGATATTTATTTTTCTAACCTCTTAGTGAGTGACTTGACTGGTCATAAAAGAGTCTACATAATCAAAACAAGCAAAGCAAAGCAAAGCGCGCACACACAGGGCCGCTGCTGGTCAAATGAGTGACTTAACCCAGTGGTTCTCAAACTTTTTTAGCGTGCGGCCCCCCTTGTGTATGGCGCATACCTTCGTGGCCCCCCCAAAGAAAATTTATGACAAAAAACTGTTCTAAAACTCAACTTTTAATTAAACAAAACATATTAAATTATAGAAAGTAAAGCTGTTGGTTAGTAGCCTAATTTCTATAGCATTAATTGCACAGAATTCATGATAAAATTAATTTAATTAATAAAATGTCATAAAACTGGGGCCCCCCTGGCACCATTTCGCGGCCCCCGTGGGGGCCCCGTCCCCCAGTTTGAGAACCATTGACTTAACCAGACTTTTACAGTGGTGCCCCCTTTAGTTAAAAAACAACAACAAAATCATACACAACTATACTATGTGTGAGAATAAAAGTTTATTAAAATACTATTGTTATCATTTATAAATGTATTTTGACAGCAATTTTATATATATTATAGTTTATATTTCTGCATCTGTACCGGTGTAGTTAATGGACTTCAGCTTAACTAAGTTAATGTGACATGTCAGTGTAAATCCAAACAATTTTAAAGAATTAATAAATGTATTTCTTGTAAGTAAATTATTTAAACAACTGAAGTTACATTATATAAATGTGTACATTGTTATACTATTTAAATCACGCAGGTGATTTGGTGATGTCAGCAGTCAAAGCTATAGATTTACACATGCTTGTGAACTGACCTGAAAGTGATGTACGGGCTTTATTTTGGATTTGTCCATTTGAGAGCGACCGCGGTGTCTTCCCGGTCATAGCTGTCCATCAATTCTGACGTGTGTTACTGGATGGCGTATGATATCAAAGCATCGCGAGAGCAGACTGCTCCACATGCTTTCTAATCGCTCTCGCGGTACTTTAATGTTTTTTTAGCGGATCGATCTGCGCAGCACCATTAAACACACATGATCATCTGCAGTCAGGTGGCGGGGGCGCAGATATAAGTGGATGGATAAAAGAGACATTTCGCCTTGTTTTGGTTAGCGAAAATGAAGAGACATTTTAGCATATTTTTCATTTTGTAAACCACTTTTAATCTCGTTTTTATTTGTCAACAGTATTGCATTATACAATCAATTATAGTCTCATCGTCACATGTTGACCAGCATCAACGGCTTGTTCGAGTTCATGCGGTGCTGCGCAGACCGATCGGAGGCAGTAGGCTTGTTCGACTTCATGCGGCGCCGCAAGAACCGACAGCCGGACGACGCCAAAGCACCGCGAGACCGATTAGAGAAGTCTAATCTCGTCTCGCTCTCGCGGCACTTTGACGTCATCCGGCCGCCGGCTCCCGCGGCGCCGCACGAAGTCGAACACGCCCAGTCCGACTTCTATGGTCCGACTTGAGCTGGCGCTGAAGGCACGTGACTGTGACGTATGGTTTTAAAGTACCGCGAGAGCGTTTCTACCTCAGCCGGCGGAGCTCTTCGTGATTGGTCACCTCACTGATCACTGAGCGTTTCGAGTTTAATCCGACCTTCAGTTCCACTAATAAACATTATACATTTATGTTTTTTATAAGAGGTAAAACACATTAATGTGTGTAAATGTTATACTGTATTGTGTAATAAATGAAGAATGAAAATACCAAACTCTATTGTAATGTTGGCTTGTTTCACATTATTTTTGGGCATACAGTATAAGCAGAAATTAAAATATTCAATATAAAATGTTTCTGGTTGCAACTTTTTATTAAAATTTCACCATCTAATTTACTTCATTTGCAATAAAAAAAGAAAAGAAAACACGCACAAACGTCACAGCAGGCATGCAGCAGGTGTCCGGCTTGACGGCAAGCAGCAAACCTCACCGATCGACTGCGCAGTGCCGCATAAACTCAAACAAGCCTGATGCGTCTCGTTTTCATCACATGATAAAGCTTCGTTGACGACTATATTTTGTCATACTTTTTGTTGGGCTGTCAAATAAAAAAGCACTTCTGTTGTTGTTTATTTATGTTACAAATAAGCTACTGGGTTTTTGTTCAAGGTTTCAGATACAGCAAGAATATGAGGACACGACAGCTATCGAAGTAGCTCTGATGTTTGTAAAACGCACAAATATAAAAGAAAGAAAACATACCATATGTGAAACTGTTCCAACCATACACTGCATCAATTTTCTGTACTCGGCCAGACAAATCTGTTGTCTGTTTTGAGGGTTGTCTTTGGAAAGATCTGACTCCATGTTATCTAGCACATCTTCGTGTCCTTCATCGATGCTTGCTTTAAATGGTGAGGAACATGGAGAGATTGGGAAGCTGTTGAGGCTACTTGGTGAGCTCCTTATAGAGCGACCAGGTGAATGTGTCATTGTGTCGCTGGCAAGAAGCTCGGTGGACGTGGGACTATTTGCTTTAACATATGTAAGCCCTGGACTACAGGACAGAGATAAACCCAACAAAGGAACCGTGCTGGGAGACGAAGCCTGAATTTCTGTTATTGAAGTTTTATCTACGTCCATGTTTTCACCATTATTTGTAGTTTGACCGTCCTCCTTCAATGAAACGGTATCGGACGCTAAGATCTGAGGTGACTGCTGATTCTTCCATGATGTGTTACTGGATACATCTGAGAATAAAATAGCATCTACTTCACTTGGACAGTAATATGGGCTATCAAGGCTATAAGTAGGAGAGTAAAAACCAGCATCCCATATTTCTGGAGATTTTCTTTGCTCGGCTTCTGGTTTAGAGAGCTGTGCATCTTTAGTGTTCACAGATGACACTGTAACAGAGTTTTTCGATTCTTCAGTCAATCTTTCAAAAGGCTTTGGGTTTTTACTTGAAATGTCACTGAAGTGTTCAAAGGATGTCTTGTCCCAGCTTGACTGTTCAGACGCTAAAGTTGAATTTGTCCTTTGGATAATGGGCTCTGACAAAGAGTTTTCTTGAGGAGGTGACACTGAGAGATCAGACCGTACGCTGCTCGATCGGAAACACTCAGGACTGACTACATCTTTATCAATGTCACTGGTCTGAGATTCACATCGCCGAGATCCTGTTAGTGGACACACAGCAGAGTTTTTATCGTGCTTGTCTATTAATGATGAATCCTCGTCAGATGGACAGACTTCACTTAGATCTATAAGGATTGGAGAAATGCTATTTCTCTTTGAGCCTTTTCTAATTGAAGGGGTCAACTTTTGATCGGTGATATCGATGAGAACCTGAGATGAACATGAGTAAAGACATAAAAGTGAGAAGTAAGATAAAGTCAAGTGAATAGAGGTCAAACAAAACCCATATGGCTTTTGCAATAGAGACAGTAAACAGGTGGTCGTTCAACCCTTACGAAAAGTTAACAATTTTACTACCATAACTATAAACAGTTTTATCGAACGCATGTGCGTTGTTACGATTACGCATCTGAATGGAACTTAATTTCTAGTCTCCGTTTGTTTAATGGTCTGACTAGCGGCTAATCTGACCTCTGGAACTGTCATTGTTAAGTTTAGAGGAAGTGACGTTTGTTCCACGAAAGCTGTTTGGTTATGTTGTTACTGCTGAAACCATCTATAGTTTAAAGGGACCGTATCATGAAAATCTGACTTAATGTGTGTTATAATTGGGTCCCCAGTGCTTCTATCAACCTATAAATGTGAAAAAGATCAACCCAATAAAATAGCTAATTGAAATTTGGCTCCTCTTGTGATGTCAAAAGGGGGATCTTATTATAATAATACTGCCCCTTTATCAGCACCATCCAACCACAGCACTGACATTTAGTGCAGAGATAAGTGTATAATACACACCCAAAAATGGCCCATTATCAGTTTACTAACTGCACATTCACATGTAATGATGTACCTGATATTTAAAATAATGTACAATACACAACATTTAAAAATAAATGTCTGAAAGAAAAAGGGTTCTTCACACTGATGTCAAAGAACAGATGAACCATTTTCGTTCCCCAAATAACCTTTCAGTCAAAGGTTCATAAACAGCCCTTGCTGCTGTGAAACTTTACAATTTCTACTACAAAGAATCCTCTCAGCAACAGAAATCATTTTATGAACTTTATTTTTTTAAGAGTGCAAGAGTAAAGTAATGGAACTGTCATTAATGAAATAAATATCAAGCCCATATAAACACACATTCTCATAGTAAACATTGAAAAAAAGCAAACAAAAACGTTGATACCAATGTTTTATGTTAACAAGCAGTTAGTTAACCTGCACTTAGTTTACTTAGTAAATAATATGCTAAAGATAATATCACCTGAGATGCTGCGTCAGACCATCTAACGTTAACGTTACCGGACATTCGCGCGAAGCGGTCAAAAACAGCACGTGTGGCGCTTTCCTCGCGGACAGAAGCAGCACTAGTTTCAAACATCACTAGTCTCTTGTAGTTAATCACTAAAGTCGCCCGGTTAAAGCAGGGACATTGCAGTATGTGAAAGCGCGCGTGGTTGAAATCGTTTGGATGCCAAAATTTGCTCAGGCGCACGTCGTAAACAAAGCGCGGGTTTTACATATGTAAACGAACACTCGGTGGCCAAACAAATGCGGCCATAAAGAGAAACCTTGAGAGTTTAGTGCAAGATACTTACAGGTGTAACTGGAAGCCATTCTTCTCGTATAAACGGCACAGCGTCGTCTTTGGCTTCTTGATAAGTGCTTATAAAAACAACATCAGAACCGCCGCCGTCGTCGCTGCTGCCCGAGCTGAGAGAAATAATGTCATCCATAATACTGCGTCGCTTTAAGTCATGCTTATACTGACACCAAGAGGAAAAACAGCTCGTCCAGAAGAAAGCGCAATATGTCCAGTTTCCCTGCGCGTGCTGGTGGTTAGGCCTAACTTATATTGTGTCATTAATAAGCTGTAATAACTGAATACCCGTGAAGCTCAAACGTGCACACAGTTTTTCTAGTCAATCATCATCCCGTGACGCTCAAACAGATATCCACTAAATGAAAACATCACGTTGGTGAACTTTAAAACAAGACATTGTGTAAAATGTTTTGGCTTCACTGTGGCGGGTAAGGTAGGATGTTTGTGTTTCGAGAAAGGAAGTGTACGTTAATGTCACTATATGCGGAGCGGAAGTGTGAAGTAAAGATCTGTGCTGCTGGAAAATGTTTTTAGACAGATATGTAAAGTTAATAATATTGATCAAACACAATACAGATTTACGCGAACTGTCCGCATCTTTTAATACGATACAAATAACGAGGCCATTATTTAATTACAGATGTAGGACGAAAGACTTAATCTTACAAAGACTTTATATTGCTGATGTTTGAGTGTTGCTTCACACGGGGATGTAGCTCAGTGGTAGAGCGCATGCTTTGCATGTATGAGGCCCCGGGTTCAATCCCCGGCATCTCCACTTTTTCTTTATCCTGCATAGTAACCTGGTTTACTGTTATAATTGTTAGTGACAAGATGCTGTCAGTTGTTAATGTGAACTAAAACATCATTTTGTGGCTCCTTTATTTCAACTATAAATGATATTGCTGTTAAATTAAAGTTGTTAACAGTTGTGTGTGTAGTTTGATAACTGATGATTGTGCTTTATATCAGTGGTTTTCAAACTGGGGGACCGCGAGATGGTGCGAGGGGGGCCCCAGTTTTATGACATTTTATAAAATACATTCATTTATCATGAATTCTGTGTAATTAAACCTAAAAAATAATAAGCCAACTAAACTAACCAACAGCACTAGGTATAATTTTAATTAAAATATTACATTTTAAAACTGTTTTTGTCATAAATTTTCTTTTGGGGGGGCCGCGAAAAAATGCACTGTACACAAGGGGGGCCACACGCTGAAAAAGTTTGGGAACCATTGCTTTATAGTATTTGTTGTGTTGTTGTGCAGTAATGTTAGGAATATAATGCAAGATGTCTTATCTGATACCAGCAAAGACTTTTCCAATATTTGATATTTCTGAGATCTGGTATACATTTAGGGAGATGTAAGCTATGTAATGATGTAGTTTAATGATGTATGTCTGTCAATGGCTTAAACCTATAGAATAATTGTGACAAGGAATTGAATCACTGTGTAAAGTACTGTAAGGTAATACTAATATTTAATTAAAAAGAATAATGTGTGTATGTGATTCTAAAATTGTTGCATTGTGGCATGAAATGTAAATTGTTTCGCTATTTGTAAAAAATTTTGGGGCAGTGTTTATAGCAGATATCTACCGAGCTCCTAAGGTGACATTGGAGTAAAACAAATCTAAAGTTTAGTTTCATGTGCTCAAGCGAAACTCTCATGTGTACGTGCAAGTTTCCTGTGCGCACGCAAAACTAAACTTTATTTAATTTTTGCTCCATGTCCCCTTAGGGGCTCCGTAGTATCTGTATTTTGGTCCGAAATGTCTAATTTGTTGCAATACAATCCAAATCTGATAGATGGCGCTCGGCTTTAGTTCTTCACTGCTGCTTAATGAGGAATTGGCAGAATTGTGTCAGATTTGTCACGAAAGCACTTTCGTTTTTAAATAACCAGCCTGCTTTCCTCTGATTTTAACACACATGTTAATGGTGGTGATATGTCAGAAATAATTGACAACGGGCCATTGAATTATAAGAAAATAATGCACACCAAGGTGGTAATGCGGCATGACGCGAAGCAGGTCCTTTGAATTATTTAAGTGATAATTTATATGCAACAGTTTCTTATCGCGGAAATAAACCCCGACAGTGTGATCAGGTATCAGGGTCTAAGTATCACAAGCATATTATAACAAATTACTATTAAGCTATTATTACAGCTAACTATATTTATTAATATTCTGAAATAAGACTTGTCATAATGACGTATGCAGCCTACAAATGTGACCAGCGAAGGCTGCAACCTTCCTATTGAGAAACGGACGTTATCTAGCAATGCCCTTAACCATGGTTAAACTATAGTAAATATGCTAAGTTGGCTATATAGATTTAGTAGGCATTTATAAAACCATGGTAACCACACATTTACTAGCTCTTATCATAATGACAATACTTTAACTCTGGTCCCTTTACTTTTGCTATATTAAAATATGGTTTTATCATGTAAAACTGCATTAATAAGAAAACAGGGTAGAGATGATACAAGACACTGCATGTCCATGTACTTACTGTAATTTAGTGTCACTAAAACAGACATCATTTGTCAAACACATATCCAGTCAAAATCATGTATAGAACAAGTCTAGTAGTAAAAGTAACGATTATTATATAATATTATTGTCATTTTAAATTAAAATAAGCTCCCTTGTCAGTTATTATGTGTATTATGTCATTTATTAATATATTTACAAAATACTTTTTATACATACAAGACCAAAATACATTTGCTTTCATACTTAACGGTTATAATTTGAAGTGCTTTAACCGAACAAGAAGATAAATGAGATGTTTAAAGGTTTTAGTCAGAGGGAGAACTGAGGAGTCCTGTGCCCCCCATCTGTACTGAGGCCTGTGACTGGCCGTGTCCTGTCTGTGTGCACAATGAATATATCTGTGTTACTGAGTTCCTCACAAGAGATCACCGTTGTCTTGGAGACTAGAAAAGTCACTTGCTCTTTTGTCACTTCTGATCACTTTCTTTTAAACAGACACACACACACACAGAGAGAAATACACACACGGACACGCACGCACACACACACACACACACACACACACACACACACACACACACACACACACGCACGGACACGCACACACACACACACACACACACACACACACACACACACACACAGAGAGAGATACACACACGGACACGCACACGCACGCACGCACGCACGCACGCACACACACATTCATTCACAGATAAACTTCCTGCCATGTGCATCATTCTATAAATACAGTCATCACTACCCATCTGACTTCTAGTCCATACCCTTTGACCTTTGTCCCATTAATGGAGGTCAAAATTGTAACCAGGACAACAAAGAAGCAGTACCTCTTTGCCTATATGTGGGTCTACATGAAGACAATTAGTTGCTTTTAAAGTAAATTACATTCATAAGCTGTTTTAAATCTAATGAAAAGTATATTTTATCAAGACCAAAAAGTTATCTTGGACTGGTTATACGCTTACCAGATTAGAGAGGTCACACTAGTTAGATGTTCAGCACACGCTTCGATTGCTCTTGCACGAATCCTTTCTCAATCCGACCGTTCCTCTGAGACTCACTCAGTTTTATCCATCATAAAAACACAGATAGCTCATCTGGAAATCTGCTTTTCTCTCTTGCTCTCTGGCTCATAATACAAAGTTAAAGTTATATTTAAGATATTTAAGAGCTCATGTGCAAACATCTCAATCATTACATCACCACTTTAGATGTGTTTCTTCTTAACTATATTCATTTCTAAAATAAAGTGAATCAACACAGTTAGCAGGATAGATTGTGTATCACTGAGCCGCATGACACACGACATCTCACATCAACAATACATTTAGATAGATATCTTTATTTGTCATTTTTTAATCCTTTGGTTAAGAGGATTTGATTCAAACATATCCACTCATTGCAGCAACACAAAAGCCACAGAAAGAAGTGAAGCACTAATCTGACTTACAAATCTAAACACATTAACATCCTTAAACTCTGTCCATTATTATTTACTGTAGTGACACACAGTTCTGTCTATATTTTATTGAAACTGATTGAATATAAAGTAAGATCAGTTTGACAGAAATTGGACATATGTGCAAGTAAGCAGAGTCTGTAAATCTCACCGGATATAAAGAGACTTTCACACACACACACACACACACACACACACACACACACACACACACACACACACACACACACACACACACACACACACACACATAAGGAGAGAGGGAGGAGTGAGGGATTGAGGAGATGAACAGAAGCACACATCTGTTAAAGAGAAGAAGAGAACTAGCACGACGAGTGAAGAAGAGGACAAACAGTTGGTATGTTGGCAAGTTTCACTTTCTTAATCATAAATCACATCATTGCTTTCATTTATTTTTACTAAAACTTTACTAAAGTAACTTTATTTAGCTGTTGTGTAAATAGTGTGAGAAGTCATGGATGATGATAAAAAAATCATTTGATAAAAGCTTTAAATGAAGAGAACCAAATATAAATGCAAACATTAGTGGTGTTTTTTATTTAATACCTTAATGTTTTGATATCTCTGTTTAAGTGAGTCAGATGTATTTGTATTGTTACAAATCACATCCTCAAACACTAGACACATGACAAGATGTAAACATGACAAAAATAAGTTGTTATGAAAGGAGACACTTTTTTAATGCATAACAATGTCAGTAAACAGAAAATGAATGAAAAGCATGATTTGAATGTTATTTGTAATTACTAAATCAGGCCAGAAGTCTTACATTTCTTTACTATCTGTGATCTCTTCTTCATGTCAGACACAGATGCTTGCTTATTTTCATAAATGTGTCACTTCTCATTTATCCCATCATTCTTCTCGCTCTCTTTCTTGTCCTCTATTGTCGTCCCCTGAGGCCGGCTGTGTTTTACTTTAATTCCATTATTCCATAACTTATCCTTTACATGTCCTCATGCTCCTCTTATAACCTGCCAGCACTCACATTCTCTCTCTCTGACATTTCTTTAATGAAATGACATCTAATTTACTTAAAGCCACACGTGACCTGAGCTTCATCTCTTTTACAAAAAAGAAAATGAAATAAAAATGAAATCTTCAGCCTTTTTATTCTGCTCTCTTTAATACAAACATCTGTAATTCAATCAGGCATCTTTACAGCCAAACCAGTCATCAATGCCGTAAAGTTTTATAAATGCATGAAGATCCTGAAACAGAGCAGAAACACTTTCTCTTTCCATTAGGCAAAACATATATTTTCAAATATAATTTAAAATATAGTTCAAAATATAAAATAATCACTGTAAATGTGATGTGTTCATTTTTAACACATTGTGTGTGTCATGCCATTTAAGGCGTTATTTTATGTTAAAATAAATGAAAGGGACAACACAGGTTGTGTTAAAAACGGTGGTGGGAGTGACGCGTTACAAAGTAATTCCTTTGCTGTAATTCCACTACTTTTAGCGGTAATGAGCATGAAACAAAGTTAATGTGTTGTCCCTAAACTAACACACCTGCTGTGTTATTGTTCATTGTGCCACCCACCACAGTCCTGCGACATTAGATCAGAAATGTCTTGTCTGCAAGTGTTCATTTATTACAAAATAGAGTAACGTGAGTAACCAACTCATTTAAATTTCACTTATTGTAATTGCGTTACTTGATTATAAAAAATACTTTGTTGCATGCTCATTACCGCTGGGAGTAGTGGAATTACAGTGATAAAATGACTTTGTAACATGTTACACCCATCACTGTTTTTAACACAACTTGTGTGGTCCCTTTCATTTATTTTAACATAAAATAACCCCTTAAATGACACACACAATGGCTGCGTCCGAAAACTCAAGGCAGTGACTCGTTGCCTCGCTGCCTCATGAGGAAATGACTTCGGAGGCATGAAGGCAGCTCAGAGAAAGACTTTCGGACACACTTCAAAGGCAGCGTGTTTGAAATTTAAACAGAGAGCGCCTTTGTGATAACTAATCACATATTTGAAAACTACAATACTAATTTCTCGCTAGAAATGTATTTAAAAGGTGTAAAAAGTGAAATTCTACCTTCATTTACACTAAACTTGTGCTCCAGTGGCTTCCTTGGCCGCCATTTTATTTTTTCGAACTCGACTGGGCTCGACCAATCACATTCTTAGTGTACGCCCACGCATTGGTATCTCAGGAGACAGGAAGTAAACCTAACATTAAATTCAGACATGCCTTGATGCCTTCCTGCCTTGGAAAGCTGCCTCAGAAGGCAGCAATTTAGAGTTTTCGGACGCAGCCATAGTGTAAAAAATTAATACATCATTTTTTACAGTGTATATGTACTGAAATATATTTAAAAAATAATGTTTACAAAATTTTATTTTTACCGATATATTTGTTGGACATTGTATTTTGAAATATATTTTTTTTGGAAGAAAAACTTCAAACCTGTTAACATAACATGCTTGAAAAGATTTTATACTTGTAGATTTTTTAATTATACTTTATACAAACTTTTATATTTTGGCTGTGAAAGATATATTTTTTGCCTTATGGGTAGTAATCAGCCTACACACGCATCAATTACAAAGTTGAACTTCCAGCAGATTTGACTAAAGGTTGATTTACTAATATAGACGTGCACCACTGACTTCATGTTTTTGTTGTTTTATGCGATTATACTGATGCAGGTTTGGTATAGTTATCCCTAAATGATCTCTGTATTATGAATTTGCAGTGTTGGCATCAATTCTCCAATCCTTCAACATCACAGATGTCACTGTCAGATTCAGTAAAGATGGCATCACGTCTGGACTGAGACGCATTATCATTAAATCATTTTCAAGTGTTTTCAGCAGATGATGCATGAGCTCTCAGTATGACGACAGTGTTTTGCACAGCGGTTGTCATCTGGATATGTGGACAGACAGTAAAGGTTTATGGAGAAGCTGGTAAAGATGAACCAGCAGCCAGTTTGGCCAGCACATTGACGTCTACTACTTTACCCACCGTCATACCCACAGAAGATGAGAGCAGTAAACTTGTGGTAAGAGAATGTGTTTTATTCTCCTGAGAAAAATAAAGAAACATTTTAATGGAAAAAATGAACGTTTAAAATCCGCCACATTTCCTTCAAATGTCCAGTTTATATATATATATATATATATACAATTTATTTAACTTTGAACAAACAATATATATATATATATATATATATATATATATATATATATATATATATATATATATATATATATATATATATATATATATATATATATATATATATATATATATATATATATATATATATATATATATATATATATATTAGGGATGCACTGAAACAAATAGCGATAGGCTTGTTTTTTTCTCCTTCACTGTAAAAAAATTCCATAGAAATTACAATGTTATTGCAGCTGGGTTTTACTGTAATTTACTGTAGATTTAAATTTATGTTGTTAACTGGCAAGAGTTTGTTCAAAGTTAAATAAATTGTAAATATTCACAAGTCTTTATCTTTACAGAATAAAACTATACAATAACAGCCTCATGCAAAGCATTCTGGGAACCAGAAATCATCATCAACCTTTTTCTGTTTTTTGCTTTAGATTTTGTTTCCCATTTTGCTTGATGCTGTTTTTTTAGTTTTAGTCTGTAAAGACAAAGACTTGTAAATGTTTAATGTTCATTTAACTTTGAACAAAATGTTGCCAAAAAAAACAACCCATAAATTTAAATCTACGGTAAGTTACCGGCAACCCAGCTACAATTTCTACAGATTTTTTTTACAGTGATGTTTCAAATGATTATATTGTGAAATCCTAGAAGTGTTGAGCGTACAAACTGCACTTGTGTTGTTATTGTGACCCAACTGAAAATAATCACACTGATGCGTTTTTCTGCCTCTTCTGATTGTCTGGATCTAATCTGACCTGATCATCAGCTGTTTTTAAACATAAGACCAATGACTGACAGGCAGCGGGACACATTGCTTTTATTTGCCGATACATCTCTGCTGTAAATACACACAGTATGAAAAGTCAAGTCAGGTTTCTTGAGTTTTATGTTATTATTGTTTGGCAGGAATGGCTCACAAAATTTGGATACCTACCACCTCCTGATCCCTCGACAGGTCAGTTACAGGCCTGGACAGCCGTCACTCAAGCTGTGAAGAAGATGCAGAGGTTTGCTGGTTTGGATGACACAGGTGTCTTAGGTCACAGATGAAGAGACCCTTCGGTTGATCCAAACCCCTCGATGTTCACTCCCGGATGATGATGACCAAGATGATGATTCACAAAGTCAAAGGATGAAACGAGCCGTGTCTACGTGGATGAGACGCAATATTAACTGGAGGTTAGAATCTTTCTTATTTCTGCCAACTGCTTACTAGCAATAGATGAAATAATTGTTTAAATAAAAAAAAACATCCATTTGAATAATCTGCACCATTTAGGAAAAAATCTAAATGGATTTTTTTCCAAAAGAAGGATCACAAACCTTTGAAGCACATGTTTAGTAGTTTAGTTGAGTTTAAATAGGAATTAAGCATCACTGGTCATTATGAGGGTACCGGTGTGTTCAGCATCAAACATTAAAGATAAAGGTGTTTGAGAGTTTTTAATCAATGTGTTTTATGTCTTTTGTTTTCTTCAGACTGCGCTCTTACCCAGAATCCTCAAAATTATCTCGTGAAACGATTCGATCGCTGGTCTACTATGCTCTCAGAGTTTGGGCCGATCCAA
This sequence comes from Misgurnus anguillicaudatus, assembly GCF_027580225.2. NCBI lineage: Eukaryota > Metazoa > Chordata > Actinopteri > Cypriniformes > Cobitidae > Misgurnus > Misgurnus anguillicaudatus. Next base: position 35,834,996 of record NC_073352.2, on the reverse strand, counting down.
CATCGCTTGACTTCCATGAGGTTGTCTTAACTCTTACATTTGAGTTCATGTCACTTTTTAAAGAATCTTTTCTTTGTATCCTGTAGTAGTCAAGTCTTTATTCACTACTGTCAAAACTAGCACCTTTTTAGAAGAAATACAATAATAATATAAATCTTTATGAATTTGTTTGTTCAATGCAAATACATGGACTGTCACAATGTTTGCTTATCAAAGTCACATGTGGTTATCTAATAGGTGCGAGGACCGGAGGGGGCCGACCTCCAAATCGATTTCATGTACGGTCCACACGGAGACGGATATCCCTTCGATGGGGCGGGTGGATCTGTCGGCCACGCCTTCTTTCCATCGGACCCAGACAGGGCAGGTGGAGTTCATCTGGATGCAGAAGAGAAATGGACCTTTAGACAACCAGGTCAGAATCAACTTTAATATCTGTCATGTCGACTACAATTAGTTTATCAACTCTACCAAAGTAAACAACACATACATGAGCATGAACTATTGATTTGAGTTTGAAATGACTTCATTACAAGAAAAGAAAAATGACTGTGGAGGCATCTGCTATAGAGTCAGTTATGCAGTTTAGATGTCATGACCTGAAAATGTCTGTCTGTCTGTCTGTCTGTCTGTCTGTCAGTAACGGAGGGGACCGATCTTTTTACGGTGTTAGTGCATGAGCTCGGTCACGCTCTCGGACTGACCCATTCATCCGCACGCCGATCTGTGATGCGTCCATACTACCAGGGTCCGCTGGGAGATCCCTTACACTTCAGACTGGACCATCATGACCTTCGACATATAACTGCCCTTTACGGTAAGAGGGGTAACCGTATTCCAACCGACAGACCTCTTCTTGTAACTGAAGCACAACTACGACACGGACACAGAGACGTACACAGACTCACACACGTGTACAGAGGCCATTCGGACAGGTGTCAGACCTTGCATGCTCATAATACATTTCGATATTATTTTCAAATTAGCCAAAAAGTCTGAGTTAGACGTTTCAAATGCCAGTTGAATGTAATTGTAATGAGATTCAATCTCTCTTCTCATCTCAAGGAGTCCAGTGGATCGCTGTAACACCAGTTTTGATGCAGTCACCAGGATTCGAGGAGAGATCTTCTTTTTCAAAGGTTGATTTAGTAGTTTAAAAAGTGAATAATCTCTGAGCTATATTGTCATTTCTCTCTATCTCTTCGGCTCAGGTGAGTATATGTGGCGAGTGAGCAGAGATGGTTTGGTTTCGATCAGGGCCGTTTCTGTCCAGAGACTCTGGTCTGCTCTTCCATCATCACTGTCTCCACTGCGAGCTGTTCTGGAGAGACGGACGGATCACGCCATCATCTTTATTAGCGGTCAATCCTCCAAACACGCCACACACACCTTCAACATCCAATAATTGATGTGACTCCACCAACGTCTGCATTGCCTTTCTACAGGATCCCAAATGTGGCTGTTCAGAGATCTGTCGCTTCAGGAAGGCTTTCCACGGCCTCTGTCCGCAGAAGATCTGAAAGGAGACGGCAGACTGCACTGGGACCCTTCTCAGGGTGTGACGTGGGGGTCTGTGAAAGAGAGACAGGAAGAGAAGGGGAGACACCCGGAGGAAAGTAAAGTCTGGAGGGAACTCATCGAAGGAGGAGTGAATGGAATAATCACGGAGAATGAGGATGGAAAGGTTAAAGGTGTGTCTCCCTATTTCCTGTATTTGACACCTAATCTTGATGTGATCTCAGATGATCTAAACACAAACAGGTTTCTCATAAAGCATTTGCAATCAGATCATTCAAGGAACATCAGAAATGTGCATGCAAACGTTAATATGTCTTGAAGGATCAGTGATGTCATGCTTGTGATCAAATAAACATTTCAAAAACTACATTAGGGAATAGTTGTTCCAGCTGCATGACTACTTACATTTATGAATTTGGCAGGTGCGTGATATATATATATAGAGGATGACACCTGCGCTTGTGTTTGGATCACCAGAGATAGACGTGTCATATATCATGAGGCTTCAGTTAAAATATCTTAAAGTGACTTCTGTATTCTCTGCATCAATCAGGTTCGGTCTATGTCTTTAAAGGCAATTCCTATTGGAAGTTTACTCAAGCAGGCTTCACCCTTGAAGAGGGATACCCCCGGCCTCTGGCCACCGATTGGTTGGACTGCCCTCAGCCTTCCTCTTATAACCCTGGTGACATCTCATTGATCTCTCACTTTGGTCGACAGGAGCTTCGGGAGCAGAAAGATGAAACTGAAAGAGATGAAGAGCATGGTTTGGACTGCTCGTGTCTCAACACTGCAGTGACTTCTACTGGACTTAATCTGTTACTGCTGTCTCTTTTATTTCTCTTCATTATAGCTCTGTAGTTCACACCCAGGAACTTGGTTTTCAATCTCTGGACAGCAAGACATCTCTATAGGTTACCAGGTTTATAAATGATGACCTGTAAATATCAGCGAGTTTATTCAAGTGAATGTATACATCTGTAATGGACATGTCCTTAATAAACCGGTTTGACTTTACACTGTGAAAAAAACCCGTAGAAATTACAATGTTGTTGCGGCTGGGTTGCCGGTAATTTGCCGTGGATTTAGATTTGTGTTATTTGATGGCAGGAGTTTGTTCAAAGTTAAATGAATTGTGAATATTGGCAGGTCTTTGTCTTTGCAGAGTGAAACTATACAATGGCAGCATCATGCGGAGCATTCTGGGAACCAGAAATCATCATCAATCTTTTTCTGTTTTTTGCTTAAGATTTTGTTTCCCAGAATGTTTTGCTTGATGCTGTTTTTTTGGTTTTGCTCTGTGAAGACGAAGACTTGTGGATGTTGAATGTTCATTTAACTTTGAACAAAATGTTGCCAGTGGGTAGCATGGAGTTGAATCTGCGGTGGGTTGCCGGCAACCCAGCTGCAATTTCTATGGATTTTTTTTACAGTGTAGTTATGTTCAGTTCTTAATCAGTTTGGGAAATTGATGTATCCCTGTCCCATATTCACAAATAAAAATTGATCAAAAGGTTTGGGAAGCAAGAGGTTAAATAAGTTATCATGTGGGGATTTCCTTCTCTGCAGTATAACACAAACAAAACCAAATAAGCCGATGTTAATTATTTACAGTGATTTTTATTTTGCCAAATGAAGCTCATGGCCAATAACTATATGTAAATATTGTATCTCTAATAAAGATTATAAGTCTTATAATATCAAAGGTTTTGATTAGAGTATGAAGAAATATGATGAGTTGATCCATTGGGTTGATAATCTAATTCAGTTTATGTTTAATTATATCAGACACAGACACACAGTGTTTGTCCTACAGTTGTAAAAATAGGATACTGTAGTCCTGTGAATGCCATCCAGTGAATCTATGAGTCTGTCAAACTCTTCAGAACATCTAATAAATGTAAATAGATGTAATGTCAATTGTTTTTTTATTTAATGGATGTTGCCCATATGGCAAAAAAAAAAACATTTTGATTTGATTTTAACCTTCATATATTAACATATATTTCAAAATGTATTTCAGGGACAACAATTTCATTTCTAATTTTAAAACTCATACATCAAAAAAAATGTATTTTTCCAGGCCATAATATAAAAGATTGTATAAATTGTATAAAGTATGTATAAAATCTAAAATTGTAAGTATATTTTTTGCACATGAATGTTTTGTTGCATGTTTGTTCTGGTATCTTATTCTTGCTGCTGTAGCAAATGTAATGTTTATTGTATTTTTGTCATGTAATTATTAACTCATTTTACTTATTAACTATTAGGACTACAGATGAAAACTAACCTTTTGGCTAACTCTGACATATTTTACAGCTAAGCTATTATGTTAATATGCACTTGAATAAATAAATACATGCAGTTAAAAATATATTTGATTTTCAGTTGTTTTGTTTTCCAATGTGATATGAGTATAAAAACGTAAAAAAATTAAAAAATATATATAGCAAAATATACTGGTGAAAAATACATTTGTGTAAACCTATTTTAAAATACATTTCAGTACATATTTAAACTTTTAGCCATTTTTTGTATATTTTAAAATGTAAAATTATGTTTGCTGTATACTGACCATGTTCATTCATTTGTTTAATGTTGTACACTTTCTTGCATTTATTTGTTTTATTAAAGATGTTGTCATTTCCAAGTCCACTTTGGGGTTTTTTTTTACTGGCAGTGCTCGTCCTGTTGCATCACTTCAGAAAAACCAGAAGATAGCGTGTTCCAGACAGGTGTATATATAAGATCGTGGATGGTGCACGTTTGATCATGCTACACAATAATCTAAATGAAGTTTTTGAGAATGTCCCGCTGGGTGTTTTTGGACGCTCTTCTCCTGAGTTTGTTTAGTGCAACTCAAGGCACTGCGTCCAACTGTGAAGAGCTCACCAAACCTCTCATCCTGAAAGATGACAACAAAAGTGTAAGTCTGTTAAGTCTTAGTATATTCATCCATTTGTGTTGTGATAGTTAACTTATATTTTCTTTCAATCAGATGATCATGGGTAAATGGATCTTTCTTGAAGGTATAGCTGATCACCATTTGTTCACACACATCTTAAAGACTGTCAACAGCTCATGGATCGAGTTCAGACCCAGTGCGTTTGAAAATACTGTCATTCTCAGTCAAGGGAACATGCTGTAAGAGTCGCTGTACATTAACATTAACATGATGTTTTTCTGTGTTTGACATTTCCAATCATTTACTAAGATCCATCATTCATCTCCTCAGAAATGGCAAATGTGAATTTCGCAGCATTAACACAACTGTTAAAGACGACAGCATTTATGTCATTGGTAAGTAAACAGATAGTTTCAGACTTTGCTGTTTTAATATAATAATGTTATTATGCTGTTTTTGATCCCTAGAGAACGAGACATCAACACAGGGGACATTTTTACCATCTTGTTCTGATTGTATCACCATGAGCTTCATTAGCAGATTCAAAAATGAGACCATCAAGTCGCTCTACTTCTTTAGTAAGTCACGTATAGAGCATTCATCACATCAAACCTTCAATTAAAGTTCAAGTCATGTTGTATATTTAATGATAAACGCTGTTGATGGATAGATCATTTTTTCTTTGTTGCTACAGAGAGGGAGAGAAACCCAAATGAGTTTGATCTGGCCATGTACTGGAAACAAGCTGAGTGTCTTGGATTCAGAAGAGAATCTCAGTACTCGTATGATGGTGTAACAGGTCAGTGTGGATTTAATCTAGTAAATAATCAACATAACTCATTTTATTTCAGTATATACCTCCTGATATGTCATAATACCTCCATCAAAATCTATAATAAAGATCAGTACTGAACAAAATGATTTACTTTGACCTTCATGGACATGAAATGCATTACAATTACATACAATGAGTCAATTGAATTGTGTTTTTTTTTACTCTCATTGCAGAATTCTGTCGTTTGGACAATGAAAGTTCATCTGACCTGAAGAATATTGAAAAATCTGACTAATAATAAATGATGTAATCTTTCAAAAATGACAAAAGTATTATTTAAAAAAAAATTCTGAAAATGTTATTTTATTAAAAGTGAATGTTGGTTTTTGCTCTCATGCTGCATAAAATATTTCCTGGTTTATTGTGTTAAAAACAATAATCACATGCACACATGCATATATGTTTGAAATGTGGTTACCAGCAGAGGTCTCTCTCTACAATAAACATGAATAAGATGATTCTTTTTGTTCAGTGTGTTTGTCATTTTTCTTGTGAAAAACAGAGAGCAATAAAGAGAAGTATAGAAAGTATGATAGCTAGTGTTATCCTTTCTAAAAGTGTAGTGATGTATTTTTGAGAATTTGAACAACTACGTGTGACAAGTTTGATGATCGATTGCCTTTTAAATACTAAATATCATCATCTGAAGTGTCGACAAATATTTAAATGAAGTTTCTGATCAACTTTAAACATTCAGCTGCACGCGCGCACACACACACACAAACTGTACATCAATCCTTAAACTTTTATTTACATTTTAATATTTGTGAGGGTGTGTATGTTTTGTAGTCTTCTATTCCAGCTCACAACCCTTGAAAATGAAGCATGGTTTTAGCCTACTACAGTGAAAATAAAAAAACATGTAGTAAAACCACAGTTTTGTTAATAGTAAACAATACAGCAGTAAACAATGGTAACTACACTTAAACCTCGTGGTTAATATTCGTAAGGGATCACTGTCAATCCCGAGTATGAATGAATGGATAAATATGCATGAGGTGAACAGGTGGAAGGTGTGGCTTCGTGTTAAAGGTGTGATCGTATTTTTGTTCTCGCTGTGAAAGGCGTCTGTGTCGACGCGTAACTAGTAATGAATGTAGCCGGCCGGGTTGACAGAAAGGAGTGCGACACCTTTTTAAAATGACTTTTGCCAAATTGTAAAAAAGAAATTGCCACTGCATTCAGACTCCACCTAAAGAAGCAGTAAGTCGTCTGGTACTCCAGAGAAATGAGATGAGGTCTTGGCATGGGAAACTTCTACTGGCGACGGGGTTTTTGGGATGCGCGTTGATGTTAACCATCTGGCACGCGCCTCAACCAGGTAAGTGTGTGATTATCTTACGATTGATCTCGGGTGGTTATTATGCATTTATCCTATTCTGGGTGTCCGCTATTCTCTAATGTAACAATTCATAATGTAAACCAACCATTGGTTAACACAGTGGTTAATGGTTAAATACGCACCCTTTGGGTTTACTTGAGAATTGTCAGCAGTTAGGTTAAAGATCATGTAGATTATTATTATTCCAGTGTGAATGTTATATCTGTTAACCAAACTCTTGAGTTAGATCAGATTAAGCAAATCAATTAAATCCTATCATCCTGGTCCTCGAGCACCCCCTCCCAGAAAGTTTTAGATGTCTCCTTATTTAACACACCTGATTCAACTCATCAGCCTCCTTCCAAAATGATAAACATGTCTCCCTAACAAGCTGATGAGTTGAATCAGGTGTGTTAAATAAGGAGACATCTAAAACTTTTTGGGAGGGGGTGCGCGAGGACCAGGATTGATAAACACTAAGCAACAGACTTAGTTGTAGTAGCCTAATTTTAAAATAATGAATTGAATTCTAACAAAGACTTCTGATCTTATCTGATGGATAAATTAAGGATGACACTTACATTTATATATTTGCCAGATGCTTTTTTCCAAAGTGACTTACATTGCATTTAAGACATACATTTTTAATCAGCCTGTGCATTGTAAACTACTGCTCAACAAACTATCAAAATAATTTAAAAAAAAGGCTTTTATTGAACCTGGAGCATCAATAACACGTATGTGTTGTGTTTTTCAGATAACATTTCATTGCAGCTGGATTTGATGTATGAGAGATTACTGCGAGCAGAGCAGCGTGGTGAAGTGTTGTCATACGAGTTACGTAACGTGTTGGGTCATCTTCAAAACCTCAATTCTTCAACAGCCGCTAAAACTTCAGGTCAGTCAGCACACAAACACACCCAGATTTAATACTTTGTTCATTTGGTTATTATGGGATTCATTATTCAACTATTTCCCTTTCAGGTCAGTCAGCACCTTCAGACTCTTTGCCTTTCCAGCATAATGCGCTTCTCTATTTACCCCACCTGCAACAGCAGAAGGACGGTCTGAAACCCATCATTCACCTGGGACAAGGACGATCCGGAGGTTTGCTTTAAATATGGGTGGTGTTTTACTGCGTTAAATTTGTACTTTGTCTTTACTTAGTATATGTTTGCTTATTGGTGTAGAGATGTTGTTGAACTGTTTTTACAGTGTCGCTGGTGTTAGGAGTTCCCACCGTACACCGAGAGAAACAGAGTTATCTTGTGAACACACTTCAGTCTCTGTTATTTGACGTCTCACCTGCTGAAAGAAAAGAGATTCTCATCGTAGTGTTTGTGGCTGAGGTGCTAAACCTCGACTCTTTATCTCTTTAATTACTCTTTACAAATAATGAATAGCCTTTAGTTTACATCGCGGTCATAAACTATGATATGCTGTGGGTCATAGTTACTATAGGGGTGATAAAAGTCATCTAAAATAACCACCAATTACAACAACTCAACTTCTCTTTCATTTAATGTTATTAACTGTTTAGATTCGTTCTTGTATTTTTTCCTTATTTATTTCTGTCATTTCTCTTCTTTTAGACAAATGCAGCGTTTGTTAACGGTGTGGTACAGAGTGTGCAGAACAAGTGAGTTGATTTGACATCAGTTTTGGATGGGTTTTAAAAGCTCATTGTGCAGTTTTGTAAGTGTTTCTTTCTCTTGATGTAGTCTCCCTGATGATGTGAGTTCAGGGATGATAGAGGTCATCTCTCCGTCCCCTTACTATTACCCAGACTTTACTGACCTGAAGGAAACTTTTGGGGACTCTAAAGAGCGAGTCAGGTTAGACTTTCATCTTTTGATACGTGTTTGACAGATGTGGGTTTTAACAGATGCAATGAAACATTTAGTGTAGGATTTATAATATGTATGGAATAATTGATGTGTGTTTTTGAAAATAATGCACACCAAATGTGTTCATGTGGCACAACGCAAAATAAAGTGTGCATTATTTCAATTATAAGAGTTATACCACAATTACCACAGACATTGCTCAGGTGGTTATTTTAAGACATTTGTTAGGTCAGGTGTGCTTTATAGAAAAATAATGCATTGCAGTGAAACATTTCTCAACCAATCAGAATAAAGCATTCAACAGACCCGTGGTATAATGTTTTGTCTATAGATGGAGGACCAAGCAGAATCTGGACTACAGTTTTCTCATGCTGTATGCTCAAGATAAAGGCTCTTACTACATACAGGTGAGGTCTTGATGTTATAGGTGCCAACACAGCAGTTTTATTGCCTTTGTGACTTTGTGTTTTTTGTTTGTTATAAATGTCTTTCAGCTGGAGGATGATATCGTAGCTAAGCAAGGATATTCTGAGTCCATGAAAGCGTTTGTACAGCAGGAGCTTTCCCAGGAGTGGCTTTATCTGGAGTTTTCCCAGCTGGGATTCATCGGTCAGTGTTTGAATCGGCTTCTCTCTCTTTGTGTTGTAGTTTAATTTGTGTAGCGCGTCTTTTGTTAAGCACTGACTCACTGTAGATTGTGCAGTGTCATGTTGTGAAGTCCGTGTTTTTCTGTAAGTGTTCATATAAAGCAGAGTAAAGATTCTGGGTTTGATTCCTGGAAGACAACGCACATACTGATAAAAACTATCGCCTGAATATAAATGTACTGTCAGTGACTTTAAATGAAAGTGTCTGTCAAAGTATTCTTGAAATCTTATCTGACAATCAAAAAGATGAAGGTGATTGTTAAACAAAACTTGTTCTGCTGGATTGTCAAGCGCTTCCTCGTTCTGATGTGTTATTTAGGTGAAGTTTGTTCTGGCTGCAGATCTAAAGAAAATCTGTAATATGTCACTGGTTTTATTTATGGTGATGATGAGAGTTGAATGAATAACTAATCTGGTATGTATTTTCTATTTCAGGCAAGCTTTTCAGGTCGTCAGATCTGCCGATGTTTGTGGAGTTCATTTTGATGTTTCACAAGGACAAGCCCATTGATTGGTTACTTGATCACATGCTGTGGGTCAAAGCGTGTAATCCAGAGAAAGATGCTGTACGTTCACAGATCACAGGCCTCGTGTTGCTTTCTTTCCTCGTATTTATCATTACAATTCTTTTGTACACTTAGATTCACTGCAATGTTGCAAAGGCCAGACTAAAGAGGACTTACAAACCTTCACTCTTTCAACATGTCGGCTTACATTCCTCTCTGCAGGGTAAAATGCAAAGCCTAAAAGTAAGTATAAAGTCCTCTTTTAAAAAAACTTCAGCTTCAATTCTATTTGTGATTGTGCATTTAGACGACGAGGCCGTTCTCAAGTGTGTTTCTGTGTACAGGATAAAGACTTTGGGAAGCAGATGCTGTTTAAATCTCACAGTAACCCATCAGCAGAGATCAGCAGCAGTTTAACTCACTATCAGACGTACTCACTGGAGAGGGCCTACAGAGGAGAGGACTTCTTCTGGGGTCTCACGCCCAAAAAAGATGATTACATTATCATCAAGTTTACTGAGCCTCAAACAGTCAAAGGGTAAGAAGAGGACACTACAGAAACTAAAGATGCTTTATAAATCATTTTAAACCTTCTTTCCTTCAAACTGTCATCAAAGAGAAGTAATGCATTTATAGGAGGACATCACATTATTATAATGTCCTTCTCCAAATTCAAATTCAGTGGAGCTGCATAGAAAGTTGATGTTAAAGGCTGCTAATGACGCTCCGGTGACAGCGCTTTGTTTCATTTAATATGTAAAGTTAAGGTTTGTGAGTTTAGGTCCTAATTTGCATTGCTCTTAAATGTTTAGTTTTGTTTCTGTACATCTATCCACACGCCAGCCACGGCTTATATTATACACGTAGACTCAATACCACAGAGTTTGTGTTTAAACCCAATAAAATAATTTAGGCAAAAGTAAATGTAAACGTACCCAACATCTAACATCTGAAACCTCCGACTTCTGTTTCACTTCTTCGAGAACGACATTTAATACTCAACACTAAATCCACCCTTCATCTGCTTTAACTTAGAAATATACACCAGATAGATTTGTGATGTTTTAGGTGAGATGAACTTAACATTTTCAATATCACTTTTATAAAATTGTAGTATATTGTTCGACACATCAAGGTATTTCTTTTCAGAGTTGCTTTATTTTGTGCTTGTGGTAAAACCTCTGAAACAGCACCAGTTTAATCCTCACACTCCAAGGTTTGTTTCAACTTATGGTTAAGTTAAATATGGACAACCACTGGGTTAAATGAACCTGACGTTTGAACGTTTGTTCTCAGCCGTGAGTTGATTTCTTTTCAAACCAAAAAAGTCTCTTTCTTAAAACTGAAACTGCAGACAGAATTATAAAACTTTGCGCTCCAAAAACAAAACAGCACAGTTACCGAAAGAGACTTTCTATTGGGATTGTTATATTATCAGATTTACTTCCTCTTAGTCTGTATATGATTGACAAAACATGTTAAATATAAACATTGAATTGAACTTTTAAATATTTGTATTCCACTTCTTTGTAGGTTTCTTTTTCGAAGCGGTAATATTGAAACAAATGGTGACCGGTTTTACAACACGACAGTGGAGGGACTTCCTGTTTCTGTGAGTGTTGACAATGATAATACAGTTATTTTACTGAACTTACCACATAGGAAATACTTTTACTTATTCATGGCATTATGCAATATGTCTCAGCGTCTGTGTCACGTAAGACATGAAGAGTTTGGATCCAAAACGAGATAACATAGTAATAAACATGTTTTGACAAAGTTATCATGTTTTTATTGTGCTACCTGTATTTGTTTAGTTATGAAGGCTTAACTCAAAACAACCCAAATGCAGTTATCTTGTTTTGGAACCAAACTACTGTATTGTAACCCAGGGCTGAGCATTAGTGCTTCTGTCCTGCACACCTGAACCTGCTAATCAAGTTCTTCAAGGCTACCTTAAAAAATAGAGACAGGTGTGTTGGGTTGAATCTATTATATGCAGGACAGGAATGATGATGGAGATCAGTGGTCACTGTCCTTCTGTCTACTTTAGATCCAACCCAGCTTCAGTACACTTATGTTTAGGTAGCCACGAACAACTTGATTAGCAGGTTCAGGTGTGTTTAATTGGGGTTAGAGGTGAACTGTTGATTTCCAGGAATAGGGTTGGTGATGGCTTCATATATGAAAGAATATCAACACATGTGCTATTATGCTTGCTGTTATTGTTTGAGACAGATGTGTTTTTGCATAACGCTTAGATGATCAAACCAAGTCATGCATAACTTTAGGTTGTATATTTGTTGCAAACTTGCTCATATTTCACCCATCAGTAAACCATGTGTTATTTTTTATGTGACATTGTCATCTTTTAGTGTCAGCAAGCGTTGTGTTGAATGTTTTTCTCTTTTTTTCATGTTTAAGTTGGTAAATGACAGAAGAAGAACTGACAGAATGTGTCACTCATTGTCTTATCCAAAGCATCTTTCTACTACAACTCGCTTGACATTTGACACCAGATAGCCTTTGCATCTTTAAGATCTTTAAGATATTAACCCCAAACCTGCTAGACAAGACGTTTTGTCTTCTCTTTATGATGAGTCTGTATTTGTGTTTTCAGAGCAGTGTAAATGAGAGAGTAAAGAAAGGAGAATTACCCTGCTGTAAACCTTCATCTGATGGATATGTGGTGATAGGTACACAACTATTATTTCTTTCCTGTTTGAATCGGTTTCCATTACACATTTATAAACATTTGCATAACTTCAAGAAGTTGAATTTCACCTCGTCATTGCGCTTTGAAGTAAGATTATCTGTAAGTTTTCTCTCAACATTTGCTTAAGTTTATATTAGACACTCTTTCTGTGTGCATGCGTGCGTGTGTGTTCGTGTGTGTGTGTGTGTGTGTGTGTGTGCGTGCTTGAGTTTGTACAGGTTCGTTTAAGAATGGATTAGCTGCAGGAGATGTGGATAAAGATCTTGATCAGTTATCTGCTATACGGCTCTTAGTTCACACAGATTCAGATGTTTGGGTTCTTCTTAGTGAGGTGAGATGAGTTACTCGGTTTAAAGCAGACAGTCGTACTCGGATCAACTTTCCTATTGATGAATACTTACCATGGCTTTTTTTTGGGAGGAGGGCTGAAAGCGATTTAAAAGCTTTGTTTGCTCAAAACATTATGCCAGATTGAGCAATCTTTGTGACGTTTTAACCAGTGTGATCTTTTATTTGCCTTCTGAGTACAAAAGTATAAGAGAATGTGGACACTGGTTTATATTTAACACATTTAGGTTTTCCGGACAGGGATTAAACTAGTCCTAGACTTAAACATTTAAAAAATCTGTCCAAACTGAAAGCAATTTACACTGACATATCTTAAAATGCATCAGTGCCCTTTTGTTTTCCCTCAAAATGGACACAAGTAATGTTTTTAGTAAGGCATGTTTGGTAAAACCAGTTATATTTCTTAATTAAACTAAGGCTAGTCCTGGCTTAAGCTAATCCCTGTCCGGGAAACCGGCCCCATAGGGTGTGTGCAGGGTTTAGATGAATTCAGGACTAGGCATTCGTTCTATTAGGATATTTATGTGGTTTTTACAAACATGCCTACAAAAAGCAAGACTGGTGTGAATCTTGAGACGAAACAATGACGCTCTGATATACGTGAAGATATGTTGGCAGCTCAAACGTGTATTTTAGTCTTGGACTATAAGCTCTCCAGAGCGATACATTTCTGAGGTAAATAAATGACAGAAAACACTTTTATGGTGACCTGTCAGGTTTATTGCTTTTTTATGGGTTTTTCTTGACATTCTTGTACTAATTAAGCAGGTATATAGATTGACACGTTTATATCGACATCTCTGAAAAGATACAGAAATAAATGTTTGTTAGCACACAAACACAAACGTACTGGCATGTCACTTCATGGCAGATTTCTTTTGAAAGGACTAAAACAAACACAAAAGAGAGATGATTGTCTGTGTCGTATGATACCTGTAGGGCTTGTTAGGGCAGTTTAATGTGTGTGTCTGTGTGTTTTATTACGTCTGGTTTTGTGTTATTACTTCAATATTATTTGGTCAAAACCTTTCTCTAAGCCTTAAACTTCAGTAAAAAGATCAGGCTGAGAAAAGGCCAAATATCTCATCATAGTCAATGTAGTGTTTTGCATAGCAAATATATGTAAACACTTGGAAATCATGTGTCCATTCATTGTCTCAAACTATCCACAGATGAGTTTAAAATAATCCTCATGCTGTCACTTAGTTGTGTTTAAGATAGTAAAGAAGTCTGTTGAAGTTTTTTAAGATTTGTAGGGGCGATTTCTCAGACAGGGTTTATCTTAATCCCAGACTAAAACACATGTTTGAGCACCTTTCATTTAAAAACCTCTTGAGCTGACATCTTAACATACATACATTAGTGTCATTGTTTTGTCTCAAGATGCACACCAGTATTGTTTTTGTAAGGTATGTTTGTAAACCCACTTATGTATCCTAATATAACTAAGAGCTAGTTATGGATTAATCTGGGAAACCGCACCTATAATCTGTTTATTTAAGTTTGTTTGTGTATCATTGTGACACCGTCTCTAAGGTTTACTTAAAACTTCCCTCTCTTGTGTCTCTCAGATCCTGATTAAAGTTTGATGAGAGATCTGATAACAGATAAAATACCTCATGTCTCATGTTAAGGACAACACTGCACCCTGATGTTCAGCAGATGAACTTTACTGTTATAGGATGACTACCATTACTGTATGATGTCTTTCAGTGAACACAATACTGAATGATGGGATGTTTTTTGTTTCCAATGTTGTTTGACCACGAAGGTCTTTGTTTGTTATTCCACTTTTTAATTTGTTGTCTAAGTTATTTTGGTAATAAACTATTTTTTGATGATGATGATGATGATTAGTGATATAGTGTTTTCAGTTAATTTACACAATGACAAAGCATAAATCTCCTTAAATCATTCCCCACCAGCCTTTTAACAAAACGCCTTTCAGGAAAATGTTCTTCTATAAATATATAAACATACAAATCTATCAAATGAAATAATAGAGCCACTGCTTTCAAACAAACAAAACGGGAAAGAAACGTTTCATCTTCATTTTATCACCTCTCAAATATGGGTAAGTTTCTTCATAAATACCACATTTTGAGCAAAAAGCTGAAATAATTGCATTTTTGTAAAGTAATTTTGTTAGAGATCAGATTCAGAACAATGATCAAAGCATACACAGAGTTTAGATTGTTGTTAATTGGACTCTTATCGGATACGCACCAAAATCAGATTTAGACTGACAGTGTGAACAAGGTCTTAGATCCTGAATGTGAGTGAGGTCTTAAAATTGCACATTATTCAGGTAAACAGAGCAAATATTTTTATTAAAACAGGCATTTCTAATGCCAGACAATGGTAAAATACTACAGAAACACAATTAAATATCAATATAATAAAATAATAATAGAAGATATTAAGAGACACAGATGTAATGTATTCTAGAAAATGACTTTTTGTAGCACCAACAGTGTTATAGATTTCATTCCCTGACCTGAATGACCTGAATTGTATTAAATCTTTACATTTTTATGCATTTTGGCAGATGTTTTATCCAAAGAGACGTACAAGGTACATTTATATCACCTATATGCTTTAACACAGTACTTTACCAATTCAATGACAGGAATTATTTTCTCTTAATGAATGAACTGATATAGACAAATAAACAGCTCAACATTTCTGTCATTACAGCTGTGCTCTCTTATCTACAAAGCAACAATAAATGAAATATTAAACACATATGAAGTCATTTGTTTGTTTTGATAGGAGATGAAAAGTATTCTTTATAGTCAAAGCGTAAATATTTTAAAGACAATCATCTAGTAAAGTGATTTAATATTTAACATTATACAAAGACATTGAGAAATGAAATCAAACAAATACTGATAATATAAAGCATGTAAACATTTACCATTTTAATGTCATAGATCAAATGAATCCCATAGAAACGTAAAGGTCACAGATATATGACGAGGGTTAGTTAGTTAGTTGGTCTGTCTGGGGTTATGGATGGAGATGCGCTCTCTTACTTTCGTTTGCTCTTGGGGTCAGTTGTCTGAAACACACTCGACGCTGACATCAAATTCTCAATATATTGACCGAGAACTTGATTCTCAGATTTTAACTTTAGATTTTCCTCTTTTACTGCATCCACACGAGATGAGAGGTCTATCAGATGGCGAGAGAAGGACAGATTATAAAATGATTCTCATGTATGTTAAATCTTTCCAGGTTTAATAAACACACACTTTTAAAATCTAAATGTTGGGTAAGATGACTGTAAAAACTGCCACAATCTTCATGAATTCACCCAATACTGACCTATTAAAATCACAGTTATTCTACATAATGAAGGTATTGTGACACGCTTCATGTGTGAATGTTATAATGCAACCAGACCAGTTCTCAAAACTTCACGTCTCATAATCACAATGCACTTGCAATTTGCACTAATTTGCAGCATCATTTGTTTAAGCCTTTAGGCGTCACCCCCCCCCCCCCATTGAGTTAAATCTACACTCTTGGAGCTTTCAAATGATATACAGTTTGCCTAAAGGGTTAAATAAACAATGCTGCAAATTAGTGCAAATTGCAAGTGCATTATGATTATGAGACGTGTAGTTTTGAAGTGATTAGATAAGAATTCACAACACTGAAGTAAATGTAGGCGTTCTGCTGGCGGGACAGTGACATGTAGCGGGATATAAATGTTTTGAGGCACACTCTCTTTATAAATGAATCAAATACTCTCCCCACATCATTTATTTTATTGATGTGTCTATTCTAGAAGCTTAGACCTTTCCAACGATATATAGTTTGAAGTGATAGATTAAAATTTACTATTGGTGGCCCGTATGGATGGTGACGCTTAACAGTTCAAGAATAAATAGATGTCATAGAAATAAATGAACAGAGATAAACAGATCTACATTATCCACTTAAGCTCCTTATCCATTTATATGTGTGTATATACATGTATATCTCCCAAGGGTTTTTCCCTCCTAGGACTTTTATTTTTATTTCCTCGGCTAAACAACCCAGGGTTTTTGTTTTTTTTCTCCTAGGGGGTTTTTTACCCCGGGGAGGTAGCCTGCTTTGGCTTAACTTAGCTTCTTCTTCTAGACGTTACATTAGTAATATGCTCGCTCATAATGTCGTGTCATAGCCGCAGCAAATTTGACTGCTTATGTTATTGTGTATTATGTTGTGCTATCTGTCGTTTTTCTGTGCTTTTACTGCTTCTATTAATGTAAAGCTGCTTTGAAACAATTGAGTATTGTGAAAAGCGCTATATAAATTGAATTGAATTATTATATACAGCTCTCTGTCATACTGAGTTAGGACTATAATACTTTAGAAATTAATCTCATAAATAAAAAAAAATTCTTGCTTAAACTATGCACGTGTGTGTGTGTGTGTGTGTGTGTGTGTGTGTGTGTGTGTGTGTGTGTGTGTGTAGATGTCAAATGAAAACTATTAAACTCTTGTTGATTTACCCTCAAGTGTATTCTGCAGCTCAAGGACCTGGTTTATAAGTCTGCTCTTCTCCTCCATCTCTACCTGGTTATCTGTGTCACCTGGAAAACAACTTGAAATGAAACAAGAAACATCTTCCTCATCTACAAGTTAAAGATTATTCATTTGGATCCACATCCACACAGTCACGTGCATCTTACCGTCCATGTCTGCGTTTGTACTCGTCTTGTCTTTGACACACTTCAAAAAGACTGATCGAAACTACAAACAAAATAACTGGCTTTAGTAAACCCTTTTAATATGGTGCTTTATACACAGAATGGCTAGCTGCTACATTTAACTACACAATATTTTTAAAGTACAGTGCACTGTTTTTCTATTTATTTCCGACTATTACAGTTGTTATTGTATATACTCTAATGTCAAGTGAACAGAAGAGTAAAATTTTTCATTTGTAATGATGTAGATCAGCTGTTAGCTGGATTAACTTAGCTGCCGACCCGTTAGCTGACACACACACACACACAGCTCATCTCATCTGATCAGGTAAACAAACCAATACCCGTCATAACTCATGTCTTTTACTTTACAGGTCAACATATAAATGCAGGAATACAAAGACAATGTCGTTAATAACCTGAGAAATGCAAAATTACACCGGCTAGAAAGGGATGCGACTAACGCGATATTTTCCGGGTCTGACGTCATCATCTACGCACCGTTCACGTGCCAGAAGATGAAAAACTAAACACTACAAAAAACAAAAAAAAACTAAACACTACACCAGGGGCCCGTACCATGAAAATGGTTAAACAAACTCAGGGTTACAGGATTAGTTTCAGGTTGACAAAACCAAGCCAATGTGCAGGCCTTGTTGGTAAAAGCTATTTTCATGGTACCTAAAACCCAGGATTTGCACAAACTAATCCTAAACAAAGCTGGCTAACCAACTAAACCAGCTTCATGGTATAGGCCCCAGGGGTCTCTAACCTTTTGTATGAGCAAGGGCCACCACAATACATTAAACAATCTGGAGGGACACTTTTTAATATAGTTTACTCTTTAGTTTCAACTTTGTTTTCCTTGATGATTTCAATTTGACTTGATATGGTTTATATTAATTTAATTATTATTATTTTATAATATTTTATAATTTATTACATACATAAAAGAACGCTTTATATAGGAAAGTATTGTGAGGCTCCTAGTAAACACAGTGTTGTCTTGTCTCACAGCAAGAAGGTCTTGGGTTCAAACCCGGTGTTGTGTCAGGAGGACTGAAGGTCTTCATGGGTTTACTTCAGTGTATGATTTCATTTCAGAGTCCAAAAACTAAAGACACGTTGATTTGACATTTCCAATTTCCCCCTGCATGATTTTTAACCTGACTTTAACCAGTTCTCATTATCAGTATAGCCATGAATGCTAAACTGACGTTCATAATAAATAAATAAACATGTTTATATTCCAGTTATTCCATTCACAACCGATATTAATGCTTTAAAGAATTGTGTTTCCATCTTTTTTTGCCACAGTTTTGGAAAGGTCTGTGCTGAAATGACCTCTGTGTTCAAATCATTGATGTGTTTGGGTGATGATGAGTATTTGAAGACCACACAAGACTGAATCAATCATTTCTTTTTGTTTTGTCAACAGGGCATTAACTGGAATAAAAAGCTGCTGATAAAAATGAAAAGCACACAATACTCTAGATCAGTGTTCTTCAACCCTGGTCCTCAAGGACCCCCTTCCAGAAAGTTTTAGATGTTTCCTTATTTAAAACACCTGAACCATCTCATCAGCCTCCTTCCAGAATGTCTCCCTAACAAGCTAATGATTTAAATCAGGTGTGTTAACTAAGGAGACATCTAAAATATTCTGGAAGGGGGTCCTCGAGGACCAGGGTAAAGAACACTGCTCTAGATAGAAGATGATAGTGATGGGCAGTCCGGCTCTTTCCATTGATTCGGCTCTTTCGGTTCAAGCGCTGGCTCTACATTTTAGTGATGGCAGTCCGGCTCTTTTCATAGATTCGGCTCTTCTAGCTCGGCTCCCTTAGAAGAGCCGGCTCCCCTGCCTGCGTCTGAAGATTCGGCTCTGCTCGTTCGCTACAAAGAATCAGCTCTTTGAGCCGCTCGTTCGCGAACGACCCATCACTAGAAGATGATGATGATAATACTATAGGATTAAGATCTGTGCTTACTGAAATGACTAAAGTAATGGTCACACCTGTTCAATAGAAGTGGGTGTCCCAAAAATTTTCGTTTTTTAGTCCATAAAGTGTGCATATTGTTATTATAAAAATAATATAACTATGACCGGGTTCAATACTGATCAATGTTTTTAAGGCATTTGTTTATTTTAACTGTCGGGTGAAATGTTAAATAAGGAAATTATTTTTAAAGGTGCTGTGTGTAAATATTTAGCGCCATCTAGCAGTGAGATTATAAATGGCAACCAACAGCTGTTTTTAGTGAAGAATGTGGTATTAGTTTTATTTCCTTTCTATTATTTCAACTATAATGTTTGTGTTTTAATACTTTCTGAGGATGTATTCTCATTACACAATAGATAACCCACATGAAAAAACTCTAGGAAATTATTTATATATATTTGTGTGTGTATGTGTGAATATATTATATTCACTTTTTGTACAAGTTTATTTTAGTATATTTTAGTATTACCTGCAGGGAATTGTTAAACTTTAATATTTACTATGGTAAGATTCAAAAACACTGAATGTTTACTATAGTGTTTACTGCGGTAAAGTGTAGTAAAAAAGTATAGAAACATTTGGAATGAATTTATTTACATTTACCATATTTCTCCATATGATACTGAAACTGTTGAATAGCTATAAAAGTAAAATACAACATGTATAAATAAAGACCAAAATTAATACTGTCAACAAAACAAATACTTCATTTAACTCCGTTGAGTGAAAGAGCAGAAGTAACGTGTGTGTGTGATTTTAAATAAACTCATACTTCATGAATAAACACATTAAAGATAAATCACCAGCTTGGAATGATACACTTCTATATCTGACGTTTACGTTAAAATTGAGTTATTCACATATTCTTATTTACATGTGTTTATTTATTTTTATTTACATATTATTGTAATTATTGTATACGTTTTTTAAGGACTATTTATAAATAAAGGTTTTATCAAAGATGGAGTGGAATGCAAAAAGCTGAATATCTCAGAATGCAGACAGAAGTTTATCATTATAAGGTGGCGAAATGTCAAAACAAAATCTACTAAAAATTCAGAAGCAAATAAAAAAACAAAAGTCTAAATCTAAATGTTATAGACAACTTCAGATTAAACAAATATTGAGTTGTTTATATGAATACATTCTTTAAAGTTGAAACAGATGTGCCTGTTGTGCAGCTAATATAAATAAAATATCATCTAAATGAAATATTTACATAACATATTATTAATGATGAGGATATAAACATGTCTGAAATACAAATCTCACTAAAGTGTGCTTTGCTTTTTAGGTTAAAGGGTTTTATATCACGTCATGTTTGGGATGGAGACGTGTGCAGAAGATGTGTGCCAAATCTTATAGAGCATAATTCATCATTCCACAACACTATTAAACATGTATGATTTCATTTTCATACACAAAAGAAAAGACTGACTTATTGCCTCCATTTATATTCATCATATAGGGAAGAAAGAAAAGCCTCTTTAAAATCTCCTTTCGGTGAAGAGAAATCTCATATCAGTTTAGCAGTAAGAGAAATAAATGATGACAGATTCATATTTTTAAGAGAGATTATAAAGTTCCAGGTCTGACTAGTTATCAAAGATGTAGAGGAACATCACACGAACGAAAACATCAAAGGTTGTACGGACACGGATGCTGTTTGAACTGCTCGGTGTCCATGAAAGTCTGGTTGCACTGAGAGCAGTGGTGGGAGTTTCGTTCGGCTCGTTCTCCGGCGTGGATCTGCTGATGTCGTTTCAGGTACTCCACTCGACTGAAGCGTTTCCCACACACGCTGCACTCGTACGGCCTTTCGCCCGTGTGGATGCGCTGGTGCCTCTCCAGGTTCCCGAGGCGACTGAAGCTACGGCCGCACTGCGGGCATCTGTGGGGACGCTCGCCCGTGTGAACCAACTGGTGGCGCTCGAGGGAGCGCGAGTGCGTGAAGCGTTTGCCGCAAAGCTCGCAGCGATGCGTCTGTTCTCCCGCCTGCACGCATTCGTGGCTCTTAAGGCTCCAGGCGTGGCCGAACGCTCTCCCGCAATCGGAGCACCGATAGGGCTGTTCCTCGGCTCCGGGGCACGAGTGCTCCGCCAGGTCAGATGCGGAATTGAAGCCGCAACCGCACCGCTGGCAGAAATGCAGGACGTCTCCGCAATCTGCCCCTGACCCGTCTCGCTCTTCCTTGTCGGTGGAGGCCGACGAGAGGCGTAGTTCGGGAGGCTCCGATCTGTGCGACGAAGTCGACGCAGCCCGCCGAGAGCTGCACTGTCCGTCCAGTCCGATGAACGCGACCCCGGTACCGCAAGCCTCGTGAGAGTCGCTTCCCAGGCCAGACTCCGCCTCCTCTCTTTCACATTCGGCTTTCAGGGCGGTCTCCAGTCCGCTGAGCTCGTCTCCGCTGGTCATTTGTTCCTCTGACGGAGGCAGCGCCTGCTCCTCCCAACCCCCTGCAGCAGATTCAGGACAGGTGGAGGCGGAGCCTGCAGACATGAAAGGTCACATTAAAGAATTAATACACACAATAGAGTTTAATTCTCATTTATCACATCACATTAAAGGTATAGCGGAAGATTTTTGTTTTCCGGGTGGATCACCTCTGTTATTGGTCATCCCAGATGTCAATCATTCTGATTATATGTTGACGTATAACCGTCATACGTGCTCGCCTCTCGGTTCGCTTTCTGCACATTCACGTGTATGTGTGTTGTGCTACGGTTTCAACCATTCATTGAAGCTCGCGTTCTCGCTGTGTTTTTTTTTTCAAAATGAGCACATAATGTAACAATGACAGAATTTAAGATAAAGTTGTGTCCCAAATGACACACTACGTACTCAACCATCTAGTGTCTGAATTTTAGATGGGTATGGTATTGCAATACTTACACAAATATACACTAACCTGACACGCTTTTTCAGATGAGGACGAATAGCGTCAAGCGCACAGTACAATGCAAGTCAATGTAAATCATTTAGTAAATTGTTGTTTGAATGTTTTGCCCAACATAACCTCAGTCATTAACATCAAGTGTAATCGTCTTTCACATCATCAGATAGCTCCACCTCTCTTTCGTCACGTAAGCAGAACTGCAAGCGTTGAGTGTGTAAGGTGTCCAGCGCTACTTCATTTATTAGTTTAAACCTGTACATCATCTGGGTATTTAAAGTGCACTTTTTTTTTTAATTTCCAATGTGTACACGCTACTTACACGATCTACACTTCAAAGCAACGCAGAATAATGCATAAGTATGTGATTTGGGACACACCTTCTCTCTTTAACAGGTCTCTCTCACAATTACAAATAATAATAATAATAATAATAATAATAATAATAATAATAATGTCGTTTTTTCCAGACACTGCATTGCAGGGCTCACCGTGAGTGGGACTGGATGTGCGAGGGCTGGTTTCACTTTGGTTCATCTGTAGAGCCTCTTGCAAAAGTCTCAAGGAGTCTGTAGGTCTGTAGCTCTCCACCTTCATCCATCATTTCACAGCAGCAGAAAAACAACAAAGTATGAAATTAATGAACTTTATTCATTAAGGGGACATTTCACAAGACTTTTTTAAGATCAAATAAATCTTTGGTGTCCCCAGAGTACGTATGTGAAGTTTTAGCTCAAAATACAGATCATTTATGATAACATGTTTAAATTGACGATTTGTAGGTGTGAGCAAAAATGTGCCGTTTTGTGTGTGTCCTTTAAAATGCAAATGAGCTGATCTCTGCACTAAATGGCTGTGCTGTGGTTGGATAGTGCAGATTATTATTATAATAATAAGATCCCCTTCTGACATCACAAGTGGAGCCAAATTTCAATGAGCTATTTTTCACATGCTTACAGAGAATGGTTTACCAAAACTAAGTTACTGGGTTGATTTGCACTGGGGACCCAATTGTAGCACTTAAACATGGAAAAAGTCAGATTTTCATGATATGTCCCATTTAAACTATAAAATGTGTTAGGCTCTGTTGTTAACATGCGGCAGTTTGATCACAGGTAGTCAGGCAAGATAAAAATAGCCGTTTGTTTTACACATTTTCTAATTTTACAACAACTGTTCAACTTTTCAATAGATGTTTTAGTTCAGTGGTTCTTCAGTGCTGCCGGGGAGCCCCAGTTTTATAAAATACATTAATTTAACATAAATTCTGTGTAATTAAACTTCAGAAAAATAGGACCACTAAACAACAACATGTTGTGTAATTGAATATGTTTTGTTAAATTAAAATGGTAACTTTAATATAGTTTTATGTCATACACTTTTTTGGGGGTGGCCACAAAGCGAAGGGATGGACCGTTTCCCAGGAGGGTGGTGGGGGGGGGTAAGAACCACTGTTTTAGTTTAATAACTTGATTTTCAGATTAGGTGACGTGATGAGGTTTAATTAGTTCAGGTTAAGTGCATGCATGTGGACTGAAACTCAGTGGTAAAGCATTGTGGGTTTAATCCCGTTGACCACACATTTAAAATATCCACCTTTTAATGCACTTTAGGTCGCTTTGGATAAAATGCCAAATGAATAATTGTTATAAATGTGAGTTGCTCATATCAGTATTTCCTCAGTTAAAGGTTAACACACTGTGAAAAGATTCCGTCTTCCAGTATTTTTATGTTATTAAGTTAATGACATCTAAACACAAGCTCTTAATTCTCTGGGTTCAAGCTTTTCACTCATATGTATCTTCTTCCTCTTCACTCCCTGCAGCTTTTTCCTCACCTCTGATTGGCTGCTCACCTCCTCCTTAATGCTGGGCGCCTCCTTCCCCTCGCCAGAAGCGCACATCCTTTCTTCCTCCCCCGCTCCACCTCCTCCTGTTGGCAGATGGACACGGAACACGTCCCTCCTCTCATCCCTCGCTCCTGCAGTCCCCTCCTCCCATGCATCAGCACACCACTCCTTCCTCTGCTTGCCTCCTGAGAGAGACGGGAGGGGGAAGAGGGGAGAGAGGAGAACAGGAGGGGGAGGGAGAAATAGAAAAAAGGAGGAAGGAGAGAGAAACCTGAAACTGAGGAGGAGGTCGCCATTATGGTGTCTAACTCCATTTTGATTGCGAACGACAACACAACCCAGTGAAGTCGAGGGACTTACTTAGGAGATCCATTCGGCGCGTCTTGCGCGCTGCGTCCTCCGTGCCAAGTAGACCGGCAGCGCGCCGACCGGCCGCCCAACACATGCCGTATTTGCGCTCATTTCTCAGTTTATTCTCGGTCAATCTCAGCCTCAGTTTAAGGGCTTCGTTTTCTTTCCTGTTTAGTGAGATTTCCACCAGATAGTCGTTCACTGTGTCCTGGAAGAGTTTGGTGATCTCGCACACGGATGCGCGAACCAAACTATCCATGACAGCGGTCAGGTGGGCTTGAAAGGTCTTCACTGATTCCGCCATGGTTTCACTACTGTTCAGTTGCACACATACGCGGTTGATGCAACAAGCAATTCAGTTTTTAACAACTAAAAAAAACACTTCAGTAAGAAAGCTGTCTTTTGCAAAGAGTATCAGACAAACTTAATGTCATTACCATCCTTTGAACTCAAGGGCCACATTTATATAAGCATGTTGTTAAAATAAACTGTTATTAACTGTTACAGAATTATGGCATCGGCTGTCACCCAAAGTAACCCAACTTTGCACCCAACCGTGTTCCAGTGTTTTCAAGCTTTCCTCTTCAAGCTCGCAACCTCAAAATTCAAACCCTTAAAAGATTGAGATTCTGGTGAGCGCGCCGATGTCGTCCCGAATTAAAACAGGTCCTAGTTCATGTTTTAAGAGTCTTTACGCATCATCGGCTGTGCCGCGTCTTCACCATCCCTCAACTCAAGAGCTTTTAATTCTTGCCTACAATATTATTTCCGGAGGTCGCGTTCTGCGCATGCGCTGGCCTACCGTAATTACTAGAATAAAGGGATGGGTGATTCTCACGAAACCATTTAAACGCCACCCACGGCACTAATGATTTTAGCTTTAAAATGTGTATTATAGTAACATTAAAAAGCATCAGAATTAACACAATACTGTGTTCTACCTTGCACAATGTGTGATTTCAACATAAGAATTTATAATTGTAAATTTTATCTCATTTTCTGCTGAAATTCTCATTACCGCAATGTGTCCGGCTGTGTTTGAACATGTGTTATGTTGTAATTTAATCAAATTAACACAAAAATATTAAGAAAAAAATAAATGGATGTTTTGCTAGACTACTTTAGATGACAGAAAAAATATTTACTGAATATTTTTGTATAATAATAATGAAGAAAAATTAGGAAAATTATGTGTCCATGCCTGATGTTCTCATCCTCCGCAACACTTTTTGAGAACAGTTTAAGCACACATACAGAATTTTAATAAAGTTTGATTTTGAGTGACCAAACCCATGGACCAGTTACTTCAAGTTTGCTACCAGTTAAGATCATTTTTTTACAGTTAATTTGAAATATTGTCTTGTCAGAATGCTTACACGACATTTTGATTATCATTACCGCAACAGATGCTTATTAAATGTTAATTTAATTAATAGAAGCATAATACTTTGATTTTAAATGCATGTGCAGAATCTCCAAATTATGTTCTTTCAGGTTTGTCATGTCATTTTGAAAATATGTCAGTGTTCATGTTTTCTGACTGCTGCGGTAATGAGATTTTTTAGAACTAATTTTTTAAATTATGTTACAAAAAATGTTAAATGATAAGTAAAAGTTTTTAAATTAATGTTCCCATTTACTCCAGACTTTGTTTTTCAATGTCTGGTGGGAAAAAAAGTAAATTTAAGCAATTTTTACATTTTCATGCTTGACATTTTTAAAACCAAGTTCTCGTGAGAATCACCCAGATAGTTCATTCAAAAATAGAAAAAATCTCTCATTATTTACTCACTCTATTGTTACAAACCTGTATATATTACTTGGTTCTCATGAACAGGAAAGAAGATATTTTAAGGAATGTTTGTAACCTAAACGCTCATGAGCCACATTCACTTCCATATTATTCTTTTTTTTGTTTCTTAAAAAGTCCTGTTTATCCATGCGTTTTTGAAGCTTTGATTGTCTTCACGGTGCTCAATATAACATGTGTTCATGTTTCGTTTGTAAATAAAACGTAGTATTTAGTGTGTTGTGATTGTGTAGCCGGTTTAGTATGTCACAATTGTGTAGCAGTTTACTGGTTTATTCCTGTGGGTGGGTTAAGTCAGAAACTCTTATATTAAGTCAGAAACTCCAGCTGGGAAGTAGTGTGCTGTATAGCCGGCCAAACTTTTATATAGATGAGATTCTTGAATAATAAATATACATGCTATTTCTCAGATCAGTTTTGGCTTCATGTCAACCCCTTTAACATTTAATTTAACTTTTATGTGTTGTTACAAACATGTGTTGTGTTTTGCACATGTTGTCCTTTGATGTCTAGTAGTATGGCTCAATCTTAGCTGCTTCTTATGTTGTCCACCATTTTTTCTGTGTTTTTTCCTGTTTTATTAGTGTAAAGCTGCTTTTAGACAATTAAACAATTGTGAAAAGCGCTAAATAAATAAAATTGATTTTTTTTTTTTGAATACCTGACTTAATCGTTATTATTAATACAAATCAGAGGGGTCAGTTTATGTGCGTGAATGTTTATTCTTGCTGCCAATGACGGAGACACTAACGGATTTGCACCGTAACATTTCTACTTGCACCATACAAGCAGTCATTACGGTAATTCGGCAGAAGCACTGGCACAGAGTTTACTTGCCTTGCTGTCTCGGAGCTCAGGATCACATTTGTATCTCATTCCAAAGATAACCGATTCCTCTGCAGTTAAGTGCTGTGTTTGTGTTGCGATCATCATGCCGATGTTTGTAGTGAACACAAATGTTGAGAAGGACGCGATTCCTGCTGCGCTGATGTCGGAGGCCACACAGGAACTCGCCAAAGCGATGGGTAAACCCGCGCAGGTGATACACGTTCTTCTCTTACCTACTTGCCCACTGGTTTACTTATAGTATGCATGGGATGTGAGGTGTTGATCCAGCACACACATCCTAAAAACTTTTACCCGTAAAAAAAGGCTAAGTTAGTGGGATTTTTTTTATCTCCATCACTTCCAGAGTGTTCCTCAACGAGGTGCCAGGTAGGCCAAGGCTCCACTAGAGGCGCTCTTAATAAGTTTATATAACAAAAAATAAAACGAACAGAAACATAAAAGTCAAAACATCTCTTTATTTTTTATAAGAAGTTACATCTTTCTAGTAATGTCATTACAGGTATTTCAAATGGTAATCATCAAATGGACAAACTCGTTGGTTCCTCTTTTAATTGACATTTGATGATTACCATTTGAAATACCTGCATCAAATTTGGCACACAAAAAAGCACTCCTTAAACATAATCATTATACATATTCAGTATTACCATGAAAATACCTGAAAAGGTTTGATGAACATCAATATAAATATACCCATAAGACATTTCCTGGAGTTGTGTGTGTAAATGGTTCTTCTTCTGTGGTCCATATTGAGTTTCTGCACGAGAGCGCCCTCTGGCGACCCTTAGTGTTAGAGATTAAGTGAATTTTTAAGAAGATTTCATACGACATTCATTAACAAACCTGTCTGTCATACTGATTAAATGTCCAGTTATCAAGAGACTGAGATCTGCAGCATATGAGATAATTAATCCATCATGTTTATTTGTGTTTATATTTGTTATGTTGTTGTCAAACTCTTTCTGTGCTGTTTTTTTTGTGTGTTAGTACATTGCTGTGCACGTAGTTCCAGATCAGATGATGATGTTTGGTGGCAAAGCGGACCCATGTGCACTCTGCTCTCTCACCAGTATTGGAAAGATCGGTGGGGCGCAAAATAAGCAATACTCCAAACTTCTCATGGGATTACTCAACAAACACCTTGGCATTTCACCCGACAGGTAACTCCACACATTGAAGATGCAGTACAGTGAGGCATGATTGGGTTAGTCTTGTGCACTTTTAGGGTATCAGACCTCTGCATGGGTACATGAGATGGGCAGAACTGGTATACTTTGTGTAATGTATTCTCACATGTTTAGCATTATGAATATAAAGGTCCAGTTACAAATCTACTTTCAATTATACCTTAAATGCATAGCAAAAATAGCATGTGTACTCTATATATTTTAAAATTTTTCTATTTTTGTTAATTTCTGTACATTTAACCAGATATGCAGATTTACTATAAAAGCAAAATTGTGAAAAGCACTATAAAATGTACATTTGAATAAGTTATGTTGCTTGTGATATATTAGAGACAGACTTTCATCTTGTTTTTCAGGATCTATATAAACTTTGTTGATATGGATGCAGCTAATGTGGCGTGGAACAGCACCACTTTCGGATAAAAGATTTATGCACAAGCAAAAACTGAAGATTGAGTAATAACACACAGCACTTACAACTTGCTTTGACAATAAACATTTCTTGACAGCGTAATGTGTTGTGGGTTTGATTGTTTGCTTTACCTTATCAGTGCATAATTTACCAGATTGTTGCTTTGCATAGCATTGATTTGAATTGTGCAAAATGGACAACATGAAAGCTGTTGAATGTATACGAGTGAAACCATGTTATATAAAAAAAAGATTTTTATATAAACAACAGTATATCAGATATCTCAGTTTGCTGGCCATTTGTGATTAGCCTCCAAACACATCCCCAAGAGAAGACACCTTTACAGACACACGTGATAAATCGACATTATAACTTTTGTAATAATTAGGTCAACAAATTAAATCCATATTAAAGTGAGAAACGTGTTGACTTTATTAGTATTACTTGCAAAATAAAAATACCAAGCTTTGACATGTTAATAACAATTTGAAATAGAGACATCACATGAACAGGCGTTAGAAAGCTTAACAAAAGAAACGAGGCGAGGTCAAATATCCCATCCATTACAACAGAGCAGACCATCAGAAAACAGACCGGGAGGTTTTTCCCATGAGTCCATTTACATCATTATGCATCCAGTGTCCAGGAACCAGGAAAATGACTAAAGGGAGAAAGAAACGTAAGGAAAACACAATGCATTGTCTTTTAAAACAAACTGATTGGTGACAAATCACCTCTGCTCCCCTCATAACTTCTGCTTGCTCTTCAGTGCTTCCTCCAGGGCAGACAAAACATCAGCAGGATCCGGAAACTTCAACTTGCGTGGAGGACCTTTCTTTATACCGGACCACAAAATGACCTCTAAAAGAAAGCACAGATGGAGATTAAAACAATGTGTACAAATAAAAAGAAAGAGAAATTAATCAATGTAAGAGGCAGTGTGAAAACAATTCTAAAAACTTACTCCATTAAAAATTATGATTTTACCTTTATCGCCTTCGGTCAGAGTGACCTCAAAGCTGTTTCGTCTTGGTTTCTGTGGATTGAGGACGATGCGAATTTCAGGGTGTGAAGCCTCGAGTGCTTGACGGACCCCTTCAGCATTTCGCCCGTACACTCGTCAGCTTTTACTGTAAATATAATCAAGTGTGCTTGTGTCATTGAACATTACATTAAAACAAGTGGCCTGGTATTGATTTCTTCATTAGAGTATGTGTCTTACATGACCCTTATTATGTCAACATGTTAGAGTACTTATTAATCAATAATAACTTGCCTACAGTTTTAAATATTTCAAAGAAAGTCAATGCTGAGATGTGGGTCACTACAGTGTCTGCTGCACATGCATATCAGGGCAAACAATATTGTGAAAGAAAGATTGGTGCCCGTCTGGCATGAAACACAGATCTTAACAGATTTCCAACCATGAACTGTAGATTCAGGCTTTTAAAATGATTTGTCGGCTGATGTGACACTCTCTTCTGTCTCTTGTTTGTTTTTAATATTATCTTCATGTCCTCCTCACCAGTGCTCGATGATCACTCTTTGTCCTGTTTCTTCCTCTCTATCAAGCTTCTCTTTCTTCTCATCCACAGCAGTTGCTTCTGCATCCACAGCTTTGCGCTTTCGACCACGACCTGCAGATAAATGAAGAATAAAGATTCATACATCTGTATATCTAACATAACTATATTTAATTACAGCGCTACAGACATGCAAGTTCAATAGCAGCAAGGTTAACATCTTTTATAACTTTACGTGTTTATCGATTATTCGAGCTATGATCTACTACAGAACATGCAGGCTTTAAACCGATTTTAATTGCTTACAGAACATTTTATGTACGCGATTTACCTTGAGACGCCATTGCTGCAACTCTAAAGTTTGGCGCGCGCGCGTTCATTGAAGTTAAAGGTTTGGCAGTGACACCTAACGGTGCGGAAACTCTTGACTGTTTTTTTTTTACTGTCTCTATTATCTTATACTGCACAACTTAACGTAATGAAAAAAAAAAAAAAAAAAAACTTAACGTAATGAAGCTGCTTAATCCTTTGATATCATATGATTTATTGTGATATTGCCCTTAAGTATTTTACTCTCTTTTTTAAGTTCATCAACGTTATGATTTCAAATGTGCTTTTATTTATGGTGGTCTCTTTCTTTTCTAAATAATTTTATTTGTTTATGAGTATGCTTTTGGTTATACTGTGTTAAGCCTTTCGTTTAAATCTCTTCATGTATAATGAATACATTTGTTTGCTTACAGTTGTACTGAAAATGTTATATTCTGTAAAAAATAACGCATTACAAAATAAAAGTCCCACATTTGTAATAGCAAAAAAAAAACAAGCCAAGTCAACACTCGGTTAATTAATTTCAGTAGGTTATAATAAAATAAAAAAATAAAAAAATAATAAATAAAAATAATTAAAAAAAAAATATATAAAAACAATTACATTATAAAATATCTAAACAAGTGAAACAATAACATTAAATTAAACAAGTAAAAAAAAAATCTTCCCCAAAGAGGAAAAGCGTGACAGAAAGGATCTTGGCTAACTGACAGCAGGGACAAAAAAGCAGATATCTCATTATGTATCTTAATGATACTGGATTAAGTAGAAGAATTTTGGTTATTTATTTATTTATTTTGTTATTAGTAGTATTATACTTTTTTTTGGGGGGGGGGGGTATTATTGTTTTATGATTTAATGTGTCTTTTGCCCAAGTCCATTT
This sequence comes from Misgurnus anguillicaudatus, assembly GCF_027580225.2. Taxonomy (NCBI): domain Eukaryota; kingdom Metazoa; phylum Chordata; class Actinopteri; order Cypriniformes; family Cobitidae; genus Misgurnus; species Misgurnus anguillicaudatus. Next base: position 35,803,566 of record NC_073352.2, on the reverse strand, counting down.
TACACACTCTTGTGTATTTATCCAGTAGATGGCGGTATATATCGTGAAGATATGATCCGCCATTAAACAGAAGAAGAAGGATCTTGGTCAACCAATAGCATTGCGTGATGTCAGTTACAGGCGACGCGGCAGCATCAGTGTGGTGTGGTGACTTGAAAACATTCAGCATTTATTGAGGGAAAATAAAGAATGAATTGTAAATAGGAAGATTTGTTGTAAACCGCGTGTGTTTGTATTGTTTGGGCTTGTAACGATATATTTAAGACACAGTGTTTAAGAGAGGCGGAGCACCGTAGATTGAGGTTTTAAGGTAGGCTAACATTAGCATGCTAACACTACATGTACGTTACGTTATGTTATGTTAGATAAAGACTTGTAAATTCAAGATATTGCACACAGGGGACGAATACCAACAGGTATAGAGCAACGATTTGTCATTTGTTGGTTTTTATCATGAAAACAGATACCGTAAGTAAATAAACATCATGTTGACAGTCGTTGTGTTTTCTCTTTGACAGCCATGACTGCGGAAGGCACAGAAAAGTCCGCCGAGGAGGGCATGAGCTCGTCGGGCAGTTCTGGAACTTCAGGGACTCGTTTCGATTTGGACAAGGAGACAGAACTACGTTTTGAGGTGGAAGCAGGAGAACGGGTCCAGCTTGAGTTGTTATCTGGTATGGCAGAGGTGTTCGGGTCCGAGCTGAACAAGAATAAGAGATATACTTTCGGGCCGGGCTCTAAGATCGCTGTGTTCACGTGGCATGGCTGTAGCGTGTCGCTTTCAGGCAAAACAGAGGTAAGTGAGTGAAGTTAAATGGATGTCATGATTGTGGATGAGAATGGTGAATCAGTTCTGTTGGCGCTGCCATTTCAGTTAGAACTTTGTAACCGGTCACACATAACGGAGGATAAAAGAGTTACGACTCAGACACGAACTAGCGTTTAGCCTGCACTCCCACACAAGAGAGTAGCGGCCTTTTTATTAATGATTGCACACCTGTGTAAGTTAACTCCGCCCACTTCATGAGAATTACTCACACTCAATTTAGAGAACATATTTACATAAAATCAACAAGTTCAAACACATCTTTATTTTTCAACACAGGTCGCTTATGTCTCCAAAGATACACCTATGCTGCTTTATCTCAACACCCATGCAGCCTTGGAGCAGATGAGACGTCAAGCTGAGAAAGATCATGAGAGAGGTCCACGGGTAAGTTACTGTTCACAGACATACATCTTAAACAACTACATCACTTACAACATATGACTTCATTCTGTTGGACTGGGACAGGTTTGGACAAATGTAAACCTGAGTGTGGACGCTTTTTATTTTTTGTTTGAAGGATCTCTTTAGTTTATGTCATTTGAAAAACAAGCTGGTGAACATGACAAGCTCCAGGGGTCATAGGTTTGTTTCCCAAATTATTAGTTGACTTTACTTAAAAAATAGAGAAAACCAATTTCAATACTATTACATATGCACTGGTACAAATGTGCAACAACATCTGTCAAAACAACCTTACGTAACAGAGATTATTTTAAAGGTACATAGGGAGGATTTTTACAGAAATGCAATATAATCTACATAACTATATTGTCAGTGGTGTTTGAAGGGCGTACATAATAAACTGCTACGTTTTTATTACCTTAGAATGAGTAGTTTTTATCAACATACACCACGAGTCCCTTTACATGGAAGTAACCATTATATCCACCACCATGTTTCTACAGTAGCCCTAAATAGACAAACTGATCACTATGTTGTCTCAGTCGATGACATGGTTGTTCCGTTGCTTCTCTATGTGTTTTAACAGGGAGGGGTGAGCGGTGGATAGATAGAGCCATTCATTATATGCTTCGAAAATCTGAACACTGTACATTTAAGTAAAGTCAACTAATCATTTTTAAAGTGCAGGAAGTCCATGTTTTATTAAAGGAGTCATATGACTTGATTTCATGTTTTTCTTTGTTTTTAGAGTGTTAAATGATGTCTGTGCACATAAAAAATCTGTAAAGTTGCAAAAAAAATTAAAATCCAAAGAGATCTTTTTAACTCTTACGCCACCAGCGTTTTAAAGTTGCCAGCCAGCGTTTTTTTTCATGATTTTCACAAAAGTTTAATGCCTTCCAGAAAATTTTCTTCTTTAAATATATAAACATACAATATACCAAATGAAAGAACCGACCCTCTGCTTTCAAAAAAAAAAGAAAACGTTTCATCCTACCTTCAGTAGTTCTTTTGTAATCAGCCTTTGAATATGGGTAGGTTTCTGCAAAAACACCACATTTTGAGCAAAAAGCAGAGATAATTCAAATTTTGTGATGGACTTTTCATAGAGATCCCATTCAGAGCGATCTTTAAAACAGACACGGACATGCAGCAGGTTGCCATAGGGCAATACTTCCAGGTTTAAAAAGTTGTGGAAGGGGATAATAGCGGTATTGCGGAAAGCCGGAAATACTCGTCATTGGCAGGGAAGCGCTTTCTCTTGATTGACGAGATAGCTCGTCAATGGCGGCGAAAGAGTTAAAAGTGGTTTTTATTTACAACACTGCTTCAGAACAGTACAGCTCAAATGTTTGATTGTGTGCTGCACATTTGACGAAAGGACTACTTTCTAAACATTGGGAAGTTACAAGGCTGCATGTACACACAAGGGCTTTATCTAAAAAGTGGAGCATTTCCAACTTTGCAACTACGTTCTGGTTCTGCTGACTGACATCCTGTAAGTAGGGGTGCACCGATATATATCGGCCGATGATGCTCGCTATGTTTCTCAATGAATTACGGTGAAATGCTGCTACATCCAAAAGCCAGAGGGCGCTCTCGTGCAGAAACTCAATATGCGCTGCAGATGAAGAACCATACACACGCAGCTCCACGAAATGACTTGAGCATATATTTATATCGCTGTTCATCAAACCTTTTCAGGTATTTTCATGATAATAATGAATATTTATAATGATTATGTTTGACGAGTGTTGCTTTTTAAATTGCATGTTATAAACGACTTAAACTAACAGTGATTTAAGATCGATAAGGACTTACTGATCAAAAGCCGTAGTATATGAAATAGCTGTGAATAATATCGGCTATGCGATTAAGAATAGTTATCGCCCACATATTATTCATGTATATCCGCATTAATCGGTGCACCCCTACCTGTAAGTTAGTGGTTCTCAAACTGAGGGCCCTGAGATGGCCCCGTTTTTATAAAATAAATGAAGCATAAATTCTTTAATTAAATCTCAGAAAAATAGGCTATTACCAAAAGCACTACGTAAAACAAATTTAATATGTTGTGTTTAAATCAAATTTTAAGTTTTACAATGTTTCATGTCATACATTTTCTTTTGGGGGCCATGAAAGGATGCACCGTATACAAGGGGGCCGCACGCTGAAAAAGTTTGAGAACCACTGCTGTAGGAATTTCCTACTGATGATTCAAACACAAGTTTTGTGCAGTGCAGAGACAGACATGGTTTTATGTATCTTACCAATCTGTTAGATTCTGCTCACATCACGCTGGTAAAGTTGATCGATCAGATTAGTCATCTGTGTTTTCTGGGTCAGTTTCAGGCTCGTATTGATAAGATAGTAAAGACGATATTAACTCCTGGCCCTCACTATTGCTTTGGGAGCTCATCTTTCAAGATATGGTAAAGTACATCACATTTCTGTTTATGTAATTGAGGTATTCAGCCAATCACAACACACTGGATCAATCAGTTCACACCGTGCTTTCTCAGAACGATGAGTTTTGTACAAAACGATCTGTTACAGCTCTAAAGATGTATGGGAAAGGGCAAATAATGTGTTTTTTACCATGAACCATGCAAACACATTGTATTACACCAAATACACAAAAGTAATGTGCTTTTTAGCCACGAAATATGGCCGAATGTATAAATGTAATGTACGTAATTGTTAATGTGCTGTTTGATTGCAGGTAATGGTTGTTGGACCAACTGATGTGGGAAAGTCAACAGTGTGTCGGGTGTTGCTGAACTACGCTGTGCGTCTGGGAAGAAGACCGACGCTGGTTGAACTGGATGTTGGCCAAAGCGGCGTAAGTCATCAATGCATCAGTGCAGCTAAACAAGAAATCAAATGCTATGGTTTCATGTCATTCTTCTCATCTGTAGGTGTCTGTACCTGGAACTATGTCAGCTCTGTGTATTGAACGTCCTGCTGATGTAGAAGAAGGTTTTTCTGTCCAGGCCCCGCTTGTCTTTCACTTTGGATCCACGACACCAGGAACCAACATTAAACTTTATAACAAGCTGAGATGACGAACTATGACTGCTGCTGATCTCTATAAAGCAGAGGTTAGCCATGAGTTACTAGAAGACTGAGACTTTAGTGTGCATTATACTTCATCCATTTATATACTTTATATATCACTTTCTTTCTCTTTGTCGCATGATTACGTGCAGCTGACTTCATGCCTCGCGGAAGTGTTTTCCCAACGCTGTGAAGTAAACCGGAAAGCGAGCGTGGGTGGCTGTATCATCAACACCTGCGGCTGGGTCAAGGGTTCGGGCTACCAGGCTCTGTTCCACTGCGCTTCGGCCTTTCAGGTGGATGTGGTCTTGGTACTGGACCAGGAACGCCTTTACAACGAGCTCAAACGTGACCTGCCGCACTTCGTACGCGTGGTCCTTCTCCCGAAGTCCGGTGGCGTGGTGGAGCGCTCCAAGGACTGCCGACGAGAGACGCGGGACGAAAAGATCCGGGAATACTTCTACGGATTCCGCGGAACTTTCTTTTACCCTCACGCCTTCGACGTGCGCTTTTCAGACGTGCGCATCTACAAGATCGGCGCGCCCTCTATCCCGGACTCTTGTCTGCCGCTGGGCATGTCCCAGGACGACACCCAACTCAAACTGGTCCCGGTCAGCCCAGGACGAGATCTGACCCACCACGTTCTCAGCGTCAGTTCTGTGGACGACGAGGCCGAGCCGGGGTCCGGTCAGAACCGAGGGATTCTAGAGAGTCCGGTGTGTGGTTTTATAGTTGTGACAGCAGTGGACACGCAAGCTCAGGTGATGACTGTGCTTTCACCGGCACCCAGACCGCTGCCACGACACACTTTACTTATCATGGACATTCGTTTCATTGATCTCAAGTAGATGAATTTCATTTTATATGCCTACATGGGTCCAGTGGACATCTTTGTTTTGTGAGATTTAGTACCAACAACTGCATATTTTAAATTCTGTACATAAAAGGTACTGTATTAGTATTATTATTTTAAAAAATAAATTCAATTGCTTTTCCATCTGCCCCTTCTGAAAAAATAAAACCATCCCAAAAAACATTTGGATTACTTGAATATTATTTCTTCTTTAAGACATTACATACAATTGAGCAAATTAACTACTAATTGTTTTAGCATTCCACAATTTTGATGGTATGTTGTGTATACACGAAGCTCTTCCGGATCTTAAATGTACTAAACCGGTGTCCTCAAACGATACTGGGGCCAAGAAATGATGATGGTGCCTTGTTAGAGGCTTTATTTTTGGCTTATCAGAAACGGCATCGGATAAACGACTTCGGGAATTTTCAGCTTATTTACACAGATGAAAAGCTGTTTCCCAGGCCTCGTAAGAGATGAAGATTAAGGGAGAGAGAGAAGAAAGGGTGAGCTAAAAAAGCTCCTCACCCGTCAGATTAAACCGCTGCGGCGCAGCCTCGGTCCCGGGATACAGAAGACGAACCGAAACTCCAGATCACAGGATTTATAAGATTTAACGCAAACACTACTTTAAAGTACACAGACAGCACAAAGTGAGTATATATCAGTGGATTATATTCGGTATGTAAGTGGAAAGTGTTTTGGCTTTGCTTGTTTTGGTTTTGCTTCTCTTTGGACACCGGCGGATTTGAGCGACCTTCAGTCGCGGGAGATATAAATCGAGTCCCAGGCTTTATTTTGTGGCCTGCTATGCAGAATCGCAAACACTCACGGAACAGCTCAGTTAACGCATGTTAGCGTAATTAATACGCTGTTTACGCTAATCTTTGTTAATATAACAACGTCTTTTGTACTAAAGTTCATTGTTTTTATTTATTGTGATATTTCTGTGGAGCCGAATTAACACAAACGAGAGGAAATGAACGACAGGAGGTCTTTGCATATAGACAGATTTAGTTTTCTAGTTTCATTATTAAATTGTTTTATAATATCAGTCGTTACATGATTATTGTAGGGTTTTGCTGTAGTGTGGGACTGTCTTAAAAACCTAACGTTACGTTAGTGAGATGTCTAACAGTTAGATGGCATTATTGTAAGTTAGAAAACCCATACAATTCACAAAACACAACACTGTTTGTGTAAGTAGTTCACTACGCTTTCAAATGTAGCCTATATTTACTGCTGTGAAGTCTGCAGTCACCTATCTAGTGAACTAGGGGTCAAGGATTTAATAATGGGTTCGACCTAAAAACCTAATTTTGTTGATCCAGTCTGTGCCTTGAAGAATCGTAGGGCTGTCAAAAGATTAATCGCGAATAATCGCATACAAATTAAAAGTTTGTTTTTGCATAATTAATATATATGTGTGTGTGTACTTATTATTTAATATATGAAGAGTTTCATTGCAAAACGAGATAACTCCGTTTTTAACATTTTTGTCAAAACATGTTTATTATTATTTTATCATGTTAATATTTTATTTTATGCTGCTACTTCGCTGTATTTGTTAAGTTATGAAGGTTTAAATCACAACAAACCAACTGCAGTTGAATTGATATTAATTGGAATGCACAACCAAAAACCGAGATTTTTGAAAAATTAAAAAACCCGGAGTTATCTAGTTTTGGAACCAAGCTCTTCATATATATGCATGTGTGTTTAAGAAACATTTACATGTGTGTGTGTGTGTCTGTGTTTATTTCCATTTTGAGATATATATATATATATATATTATTTATTTATTTATATATACTAGTAATTAGGGCTGTCACAATGATTAAATAATCGTCTCATCGCAATTGTTTGACCTCATCGCGATGATTTCAGATCACCGCAATGATTGCACATCTCTCTAAAAAACACAAGGGGGAGGTATAGCGCCTGTATAAACGAGACCGTATCAGATTACTTTTAAATATGTTATGTGTATTAATCACAACAAAGTGTACAAATTATTTCATGAACAAACAAAAAATGTATGAGAATTAAATGTCAAAGCAATAAAACAGACAATTAATCGTCACAATTTCAGACAAAATGCATAATTGTGACAGCTCTAATAGTAATTGCACACAATACACACATGTATTATTACAAACACAAACTTTTATTTTATATGCGATGAATCTTAAATAAAGTCAGATATTATCAAACCTGTTTATTTATTTCATCACATCTATAGGCCGAATCTTTAACATATAAAGTGAAGAGAGACATAGACAGCAGGTGTAGCTGCAAGAAAAGAAGATTACGTTTAGTGTAATGAGGATTGGGTTGTTGTGCATCTCTCTCAAGGTCACTGATTGGTCAGTACGACAGCAGTCACGGGGGAAATGAGGATTGTAGATGGATAAGGGGTTGTATACAGAAAACCTTGTGAAAATGAATACAGAAAGTAATGTGTGATAAAGGCACACCCTGTTTCCTGTTGAGTCAGGAGTTGTGACAGACAGCTAAACATCGTCAGGTTTCAACATGATGTGTACTTACTTTACACAGATACACTGTAGGTTTCACAATGTACCCTTTAACATCCTCTGTTTAGTCCTGAGAAGAAGAAATGTAAGATTTACCAGATTATCTGTTGTGTCTAATTATCTCCTAGGACCTACAGACAGACTCAGAAATGAGGACGGTGGTGTTCTAGAAGCGCACGCTCATCAATGACATCCATGCACCTCGGAGGAAGAAGAACGGCCTCATGGGACACCATGCGCTCTTAAAATGGTCTCGGGCACCGATGCGTCACCGCTACTTGGAGTTTTCAAGGCCGGACGCAGACGGATCACGTTTGTTTATGATGCGTGCAGACACGGTATTTTGGTGAATGAAGATCTGTTAAACAACTCTGGCATGTTACCATGTGGCCACTTTTATCAAAGTCACTTTGGAGTGGAAATGTAGGAGACAAGACATCAAGGGCTGTATTTTATATTTTCTACTCGTAGTCGTTTTTTAGTGGAACCAGGACTGGAATCGGGACTCTAAGTGATATTTCCATAAAGTCTGTTTTTTTTATTGTCCCTCACATGCTTTTATTTTGTTATTGTATAGCAAATGTTTTTTTTCTTTTGTAGTCGGACATTATGATGACACATCTGCTGTGATACTCATAGCGTTTACTGTATGAATATTTTTAACCGCTGCTTTCCTTGAGCACTTTTTCTTGATAGCATTTAAAGTTACAGAGAGATTTAATTTCACTTGATGTTCCTTTAATCAACCAAATCTTGTTACATTCAAGCCATATGCATTTATTTTTGATGAAACTAAAGAGGTATTTTTGTATAAAGTCATGAATTTAGTCTATTTTTATGCATTGACGTAAGTAAAGGGGCTCGCTGTAATATTTTACGTTTTGAAATCACGTAATCTTGTGCACGTACGTACGCTGTTTTCACATCTGTTCGGTAAAAGTTATTGTCACTATGGCTAAACACTATCCTCACTTAAGTGGGAGATGGATTTCTGTTCCTCTCTGACCCGTTCCCTTGGTTTTTGACGCCTCCAAATGCCTGTCGGTCTCAGTGTGGCCGGGGCTCTCGGAGACCCCTCCTCATCCCGCCCGTTCCGGCCCAGCCGCTACGTCCCTGTGTCGGCAGCAACGGCCTTCCTTGTGGGAACCACGACTCTCTTCCTCTGTTTCACGTAAGCAGAACTGAAATGTGTTGATCAGAAGGTACGAGTGTTTGATTAAAGTTTAATAAGAGTCATCGCTGCAGGTGTCCGTGGTTATCGGAGCGATTCTCCTCCTTGATTCCTCTCTATAATGCTGTGGTCTTCCTCTTTACGCTGGCCAATTTCTTTATGGCCACGTTTATGGATCCAGGCGTCTTTCCCAGAGGTATGCATGCACTTGAAAGTTTGTGATTTTCCATTATTTCCATGACATTTAAGGAAATGTGTTTTTTTTTCAGCTGAGGAAGATGAGGATAAAGAGGACGATTTCCGAGCTCCGCTATATAAGACGGTGGAGGTGAAGGGCATTCAGGTGCGCATGAAGTGGTGCTCGACGTGTCGCTTTTACAGACCGCCGCGCTGTTCGCACTGTTCTGTGTGTGACAATTGTGTAGAGGTATACACACATGAAAGAAACTTCACTTTAATGTCTTTGCTTGTTTGTTTGTTCACACAACATTTGGTTATTTTCTGGACTTGTGTGACAATTGTGTAGAGGAGTTTGATCATCACTGTCCATGGGTGAACAACTGCATCGGGAGACGAAACTATCGTTATTTTTTTCTCTTTCTTCTCTCTCTCACTATTCATATCATGGATGTGTTTGGCTTCAGTATGCTTTATATTCTTCATCACACTAAACAGCTGGATCAGATTCACTTTGGAGTCACGTATCCTTTAGATGCTCTCTCATGACAGTTTTATATCATCACTAGGACACATTTCTCAACACTTCTGTGACTTTTGCACAACGGCAGTGAGCACATCATGAATTTATTGACTACGACTTTTACAAACAAAAATTCTCTGTTCAAAACTTGACTTCAGAACAATAACCTATCAAACTGAATAAGTCAGCAGTAATATTTCATTGAAATATATCTCAAATCTAAAAATAAAACAAACAGTTGGATAAAGCACAGGTAGTTAAAGATCTGCACATGTTTTACTCTTTAAGGTCATCTATAAAAACTTACAGTAACTGAAAATAAAAACCTATATACAGCTGTGGAAAAAATTAAGAGACCATTTCAATATTCCCTTAGAGTTGTTTAGATTAACTATTTATATATATGTTTTTTTTTTGTTTCGGTGCAATTTCTGCCCAATTCTTAATAAAAATAATGTTTTCTATTTGCATTTAATTACTGAAAATAGAAATGGAGAAAACATCATCAGAACCAAAAGATTCCCATCTTCAATACAGCAGAGAAAACAAGTTCAAATTCATTTCTCAGCAACAAAATACTGTTTTTACACACATTTTAGAAAAAAATTATTGTTTACATCTCGGTCTTTTACATTGCTTGGGTGACTTTATGTCACTTGAAGTTAGCTTTTTTTTTGTTGTTTATTTGTTTTATTTATTTATATAACACAATTTAATACAACTCGCATTGCACAAAGTGCTTTACAATCATAAACTAAAAACACAAGAAAAAAACATCAATATAAACACCCACATCACATAAAACACAGCTAAACAGTTTAAAAAAAGCTCCTCGTTTGTATTTAAAAGATGTTGTTTTACCATAACTTTAAAGATAGGTAAGGATTTGTAATACATTGAAGTCTGGCATTCAATGCAAGTTTAGGACGTGCTTGAGACTGTCATGTCTATGTTTATATTTTGGGTTAGTAGCACAGAGCAGATTTTGACTTTCTGATGTCAAGGTGTAAAGTACCACCATACTGGACAAATATACAGGAGATAAATCAAGCAAGACTTTAAAAACAAGTGTGAGAATCTTATAAGTCGTACTGGCAACCACTTAGTGAGATTAATAACGGAGTCACAGATTCATATTTTTTTTCTGCCGACTTGATCATTTTTGCTGCTGCATTTGGATTTTTCTGTAGATGCACAAGTGCTCGAGCATCAACTCCATAATAAAGGGAATTACAGTAATCCATTCATCCATTTTGTTTTGTTTTGTTAGTTTTAGTGCATTATGAATATAATATCAACTGCTGTGTGAAGAACTAACTGTGCGAAGAGTTTTGCAAAAGTCACCAAACTATTGAGAAATGTCTTAAAAACATGTAACAGATTTTTAATATGCAGAAATGATCATTTATTTTCCTAAATGTATAAGTTAATTTGAATCTAGACAATTATCGGAATTCATTGACGACTAAAAACAAATGAATGTGTGTGTATATCATATCTATAAGAGAGATTGATGAATGAGACCACATCAAGTGAGTTTGTGTCTTTAACGCTGGACTTTAGTATGGCAGTGATGTGTGTTGCTGGTTTGTTCTTTGTTCCAGTCGCAGGACTTACTGGGTTTCACATTGTTCTCGTATCAAGAGGGAGAACCACCAATGAACAGGTGTGTGTTCATCTATATGTGTGTTTCTGTCAGATGTTATGTTTATGTGTGTAATATGTGTGTTTCTCCCCTCAGGTGACTGGAAAGTTCAGGGGTGGTGTTAACCCTTTCACACACGGATGTTTGAAAAATATTGCACAAATGCTTTGTAGCTCCCAGGCTCCCAGGTTCGTAATTTTATCATTTCAAAACGGTGATGTTTTCATCTCTTTGTACTGTGTACAATGTTTGTTGTTTGTGTGTTGTTGTGTTAAGGTATCTGGGACGGTTGAGAGAGCCTCATTCTGTTCAGGTTCAGCCTCCATTTCTGCATCCACCTATATCTGAAGCCCAACTCGAGGCTAAAGCCCTTGATAACGGCATCCAGCAGGTACAAACACACCGTCATACATGTCTAAATATGATCAAAATGAAAGAGAAGACATTTTTTACCCTTACAATGGATGTTAGCCATTGACTTCTTTACTATGGAAGTGCCATTAGCTCATGGAATTTCTGGAATATCATGGAATTTTAAAAGCTCTTTTCCGGACATTGAAAGTCAGGGAATTGTATATTGTTTCTCCAAGTCCTGTAATATCAGCGATTTTTGTTTGTTGTTTCAAATTTTAATTTCCGTTTATCAAAATGCAATCTGCTTGTTAAGTTATGATGGAAGAAATACATTTTCCAGGTCCAAGCCTTCGCTGACTACAATTTAAACAGCTGTTTATTCATTTCAGCATTTAAACTACATTTTTATAAACTCACGGTGTACACGACATTATCAGACTCACAGAATCTTGGACATAGTCATGAAAATTCAGCTTTTTATTCTGTGAAAAGTCAGGGGATTTGACATTTGACTTAAAGTGGGAACCCTGATAACTGTGTGCTTACCATCATCATTTATCTAAATATCTTCTTGTGTGTTTAAGATCATTTAAGACAAGTTTAGATAAATGATGACAGAAGGTGAACTATCACTTTAATCTGTTAGTGTTTTTAACTTTTTCCCCACCAGCGTTTTTTTAAGTTGCCAGTCAGCACCAGTATTTATTATGATTTTCAATGCCTTCCAGAATCCTCACAATCTTCTTCTTTAAATATATAAACACATAAAAGAACAGACCCTCTGCTTTCAAACAATAATGTTTCATCCTATCTTTTTTCATTTTGTTTTTGTTCTCTTTTGATCACCTCTAAAATACAGGTAGGGTTTTTCAAAAACACAAAATTTTGAGCAAAAAGCTGAGATAATGTCATTTTTTTGTAAAGAGCGATGATCAAAACATATACAGAGTTTTTACTGTTTTTGGATCAGTGAATGCTTCAGTGTTTTATAAGTTGTGTAAGAGCGACACCTGGTGGATAATAGCAGAAATATGGATTGTCGTAAAAACTTGTAAAAGGCAGGGAAGCGTCTTCTCTTAAATATAAGCAGTGCTCTTGAGAATTTATTTGAACATAGACAGAGATGAAATGACTTGAGATGTGTGTGTGTGTGTGTGTGAGACAGTCTAAAAGTAGTCTGGATATAATGGAGAGTCAGTCGACTGATGTTGACGCCCCTCCACCACCTAAACCAGAGCACAGATACCCTGGACTGCCTCATACACAAAATGAAGGTTAGTGTTCACACAATACATACACACTGTACACACATACACTACACTGACCAAACATTCATTCACTACAGTCAGGTGTCTGTTGGATTTAAATGTTTTATGCTTCTCTTCCAATCAGAGTGCAGCTTGCTGACTGAAGCTCCACCCACACCCTCATTATATAAATACAGGCCCGCCCACAGCAGTCCAGGCAAAAACCACACGTCCTCAACACATTCAAGCAAAGTAAGTCCACCTGTAGCATTAAATTCACTTCATTTCATACGATACATCAACAGAATCTGAATTCTTTTTTCAGAGAGTCCTAATCTACTGGCTCTGTATGCTTTGCGTTATTTCATTTTGTTAACATCTGGATTCCTTTCTTTTTATTATTTTGCTTATATCTCAAATGAATGGCAGTCGTTCAGCGAGTAAGTTCAGATGTTTTGTTATGTTGTGCTTTACACAAAGCGCCGTGTTTTTGTCATCTCGTTGCGTCCGATTCCAGACTGGTTTACCCGTTTGGTTCTCCTCTTGTTTTTAAAGCATAACTCGAACCCCTTTCCCTTTCTCACGCTCATTCTGTAAAGACGGCATGAATCTGGAGTCAAATTCACTTTTCAGTTGTTTCTTTTTATCCGGTGTGGGTTTGTGCCATCCTTCATCTCTTTGGTGACGCTTTTGTTGTGGTGAAAACGTTTGGTGTACTCTTTCTGTCTTTGTTTTTCCTCTCAGATGAGCCGAGGCAACAGTATGACCGAATCTCCCTCGGTCCCCGTCACCAGCGTGCAGCCCAGCTACCGATCGGACCCCAGTCTGTCGAGTCGGGGGGGTGCGGGGTGCCGTGGGGGAGGGGAGGGGGCTAGAGCAGGCTCGGGGGGTCTGGGTGGGACCTCCGGGTTCGGCGGGCGTTCTTATCCTTCCTTCACAGACACCTTCCTCCAATCGGCAGCAGCCTCTTGCTCTTCCAGCCTTCGTTCCGCCCATACGGCGCACAACGCCCTCGGTCCGCTTATCTCCGAAGGCACCACGTCCACTAGCTATAAAAGCTTAGCCAATCAGACACGCAATGGCAGCCTGTCTTACGAAAGTCTGCCGACGCCCTCCGAAAGCCCAGAGTTCGAGTCTGCTGCTCACGAGCTGTCCCCACCCAGACCAAACCCTCCACGTAGTCTTAGCGCAGCACCAGGGGCTCCGCCTCTTTCGGGGTACACGTCCCCGTTCCTGTCTGCTCAGCAGAGGGAGGGTTCTCTCCAGGCCTGCCCTGCCCCCCTAAGACCCTCCCCTAACAGAGCTTTCCTCCGCCCGACAAGCCCGCCCCCTTCTCGCGCTCCGCCCCTTTCTCCGCGCGCTCGCTCCTTGGGCTCCCCTCCATCCGGCCCCGCCCCTGACCATACACCTCTGGGCAAATCGCTGTCCTTCGTAGGTGGTGCCGAATTACAACACCGCCCAGTTGGTTCAGGGGGCGAGACTCTGTTGATGAAGTGAGTAGTGCCTGCAAATTGTAGTCCCCCCCCCCCCCCCGAAAAACCAAACCTGCACGTCTATGTGATGATCCAGTAGAAGTTTGAGGTTCAGTGTTGTTGTTGTTGTTTGCATTTGTTTACGTGTCTGCAACCCTTGAATTTCTCCACACATCTTTCTCTGTCTTCTTTCCATTTGTCTGCTCTCCCCACCCCTCCTGCCTTAAGGCCATAAGGATGACTCGGTTTCTGTGCTAAGGTTTGTTCATCTCTTTCTTCGCCTCTGTAATGTCTCAAGGTCAACATGAAATCACTCTTCTTTATAACACAGTTCGGCTGTTATAGTGAATCATTTGCTCTGTGCACATTAATGTAAAGAAAACAATGTTGATCATTAAAACTTCAGTCCTACGTTTTCTTTTTATTATATTTAGAAATGCATCACTTCTGCATGCGTTGCCTTGCCTCATGTTTACATGCACAACATTATGTCAATCCGACTAAATTTTATCTGATTGCAGGTCATGACAATACAGTTTATATGCACCCTAAACATTGTATTCTGATTTAAAATGTTGGTTTATGTGTACATTCGATATAATCCCAACCAAATGGTTGCCAGATTTCGCGTATCAACATCATCCCCATTGACATTTAAAACTAGCGCAAAAGTATCCTAATGACAATAACTAATCAACAAAATCATTTTATCTTTAACATGCAGAAAAAATCAGTTTGCTGAAATAATTTTTGCTTAATAATGCGTTGCCATTGCCTTATTATTTAATCTTTCTGTGATACGTAAATAAGAGGTGAACTTAAGCACAATTCTTCTGCGCATGTGAACAAGGTATTCTTGCATCTTACGTTTTACTTTTGAGTACTTTTCTCCCGATGATCGGATCACAGATCAACCTCAATCGTATTGATTAAGGTGTTTACATGAAGATTTTTCAATCCCATTGAGCCATCATTACAATTACAAACCAATTATTTGTTTGCATGTAAACATACAGCTATTGAATATGCAAAAATAAAATGCATCCTATGTTGTGTGCCAGTGTGGATCTATCAGAATACTCACATTTCTCTCTTTTCCCTCTCCTCCAACCAATCAGCTCGACTTTTAAACAAAACGTGGCCACCCATCTGTACAAACCTGCAGGAGGGGTGAAGAAAGTCAGCGGTGTTGGAGGAACCACCTATGAGATTTCAGTTTGAAAGATCTCCATCTGGTTTTCAACCTATAATCTCATTCAGATGGATGTAGGGCTGCTCAACCACACATGCAAAAAAACCACTTAAGACTTCAGAAGACAAATCCTAAGTGATATTCAGTCATCGGCCACTGTGGAGGACATCATGGACCTGTCAGTGTTTTGTTTTGTGAATATCAATATGGTACAGACACATTACACACAATTTTTGGTTATTTAAAGAATCATTTGGTACAATTGTTGTGTGTCCAGTTAACTATGAACATTTAGCCTCGATCGGCGGGACCACGTGAGACACTCGGTCATGATCAGCGACTGACGTCTTATTGACAGAAACCACACAGCCAGCAGGCGTTTCCACAACCCTCGGTCCCAAAAATGAATATTGTTTCAAACCTCGATGACTTTTTAGTGTAAGACAAAATGAGATGTTTTAAAAGAATCCACGAGCTGCTAACAACAGCATGAAAGAGTTGAAGAGCAGGCAAAAGATGAATGATTGTTATGTAAAGGTGGCTGCATCAGCCTGATGGACAATATGAGTGAATGTATCTATAGACTACAGCACAAGGGTTATTTTCTTATCTTAAATCCTTAAAATGTTGTTTGCAAGATAAGTAACTTGTGTCGGCTTGTCCAATCGAGAGCCATCCTCTCCTGACACGAGCTCAGCCAATCAAAAGAGAGTTTATTTATTTAGCCAGATGATGTCATTGTTCTGGATGCCTGCAAGTATATACTGGATGATGCACAATCATGTTGATGGGTACATTGATTTATTAAATGTATTCTTTCTTTTATGCTCTATTTTTTTTAAACTGGACATTGGTTACAATAAATAGCCAAAGTACAGACAAGTATTATAGTCATTATCTTCACATTTGTAAAGTTCATATTCATATGTATTACTTAATATTTGTTTGCTTTAAGGGCTTAAGATCAGTGACCAGTCTGTGTATGCGCATAGTATTGATTCAGATAGATTATTAAGTTTAATGTCCAAAAGCAACCCGGTTACCCAAATCACTTTTTCATTTATTATCTTTAGACTTTCCATCATGATGATTTGAATAGATGCAGTCTGCACATTGGCTGTGATGTTAGAAGATAGTTAGTTGTGTTAAACAGAATGCAGACTGGTTAAGCCATCGTTTAGTCCTTTTACACCTCTGATGTTTGCTTTACTTGCTAGGGTCAGTTGCCAAGATTAACAGATTTTAAGAAAACATCATATGGTGCACGACTGGTACATACTCATATTTATTTACCCATAAATCCATTTAAAGTCTGTGCGGAGTCAATTTATGAGGCATGATTAATGTTAGAGATGTATTTGTGAACTGTGTAGCTCAGGGATGAGCAAACTATGGCCAACGGGCCTGACCTGTCGACTCACAGGACACGTTTATCCGGCCCGCAAAGCAGTTTATAAATGTGTCGGGTCTACATACACTGTGTTTAAGATTTTGATGCAATACAATGAAAGCACAGAGTAACATCCAAAAAAAATCTATTAATAAAAAATAAAGTGTTCAGTTTTACAGAGTGGTGAATAAAAAAGTATTTATTTCAAACAAAATATGAAAACAACAGTGGCATAAACTTAAAAACGTCAAGACCAGTCTGGAAGAAAAAAATTGACTTTTTAAGTATGTTACATTAAAAGGTAGATTGGTCTAAATTAAAATCAAATATTAAGACTGATTAACCCTAACTAATTGCTAGTTGGTCAGACCAGTCTTAACTGGCTGTGTTTATGCCACAGAAGAGATTTAACATTTAAAATACTGTAGCATTAAACTTTCTAAACTAATTAAACTGTTTAGAAAAAATATTTATATGTACAAAAATCTTAATTCCCACAATCCAGTTAGTGCACTGACTGAAGTTCAGTAATAATAATAATAAAGGTTATAAAGACAAAACTTTAAAGGTGCAGTGTGTAGATTTTAGCAGCATCTAGGGAATTACAACCAATGACGGTGGCCCCACAGGACAAACATGTCGTCATCACAGATGCCATCTGTAGAGCTGTTTGTTCATTTAGGGCTACTGTAGAAACATGGCGACTTTCATGCAAAGAGACATGTGGTGTATGTCTTTAAACACCCCTGACAATATAGTTATGTAGATTATATTGCATTTCTGTCAAAAAATCCTCACAATACACCTTTAATGAAAGACTTCTCTAATATAATGCTTTATATTTATATGCAAGTATTATCTTTGAAAGAGAGTTTCATGTTTATGTAAGCAGCTTCACATCAACGGATGTTCACAGTTGTAAGGTCATGGCTTACTCTATTAAATGCTAGGGTTGTTATTTACATATAAAATCTGCTAAATAACTGTTAAATATATCCTACTAATAGCCTACTGCAGTTACTGATGTTCCCTTTGGGTGGCCAATCAACTGAAACGAGAGAACAGAAATCAAATGGTGCATGAAATGCTTCTCATAATAAATGTTGTATCAGATGTGCCCATCAGTGCTCGATAATTTCACTTTGATTTTAGTTTAAGTAAAGATGGGAAATTCCTATTGAGAATGCACGCTTTAATGCTACAACACTTTAATTCAGCAATCCAGCAGCAAACACCGCTCACTGGTACGCAGGCGCACACCACAATGATGTGAGCAGCTGGCAGTGCCAGGCAGTCAGTGTCTGCTGCCAGTCTGAGTCTGTCTCTCCATCCATGCCCTGCAAATCAGCTTTTCTATCCCACAATGCTCTCTTCTGACATCAGAGCCTAAAAGATGAATGCTTGTCTTGTTTTTACAAATATCTAAGACTTCTTAAATCAGATGCATTTTCTTGATGAGCAAAATGAGAAAATAAGTCTAAAGAAATATACAATTTAAGAGATTTTGTGCATAAAACAAGCACAAAAATCTGCCAATGGGGTAATTGGCAGATTTTTTTTGCTTGTTGTATGCACAAAATCACCCAAATTTGATATTTTTGGTCTAAAAACTCGACTTATTTTCTTGGGTTGTTTTGCTCATCAAGAAAAAGCATCTTCATTTAAGACATTTTATATATTTTTACTGAAAACAAAACAAAAATACTAAGAATTTTTTTCTTGAAAATGATTTTTTGCAGTGTAAAGAGTAAGAGTCCTATAGAGCCTCAGACATGTGGAGTCACTGACAGGAGAGGAATCATTGATGGCTTTGCATTGACTGAATAGAGACAGACAGTGATGGGAACGGCAGACAGACGTGTGTTAGATGAGGAAAGAGACACTTAAGTTTTCTTGTCTTTGTCTTTTTTGACGGTTGCAGAGAAACCTGACTGTAGGGTTTCAGCAGCTATTTTTCTCCGGTTGAAGACGTTTATCTCTTCTTCTAAATCTCTGCGCTTCTCCTCCAGGTTTCTCTTCTCCTCCTGATGACTGCGCTTTAACATCTCAAACCTTTCGTGCAGCTGGAAAGATGTTAAAAGTGAATACACACTGCAAAAAAATGACTTTCCCAGATAGCAATGAGTCGGCGGACCACCGGCGGTGCTCTGGCGGCAGTAAGCGTCATAAGGGCGTAATTGCAAACAGGTCTGACGGCGGACCGCCGCGGCAGCCGCTTTTGCATAAATTAAGCAGTCGGTCCGCCGGCTGCACGGTGGCGGCATCTCGCAACAAATGAGATTGACGTATTCGACGGCAAAAGTTTCATCCCCGCCAGCGGGACGCATCTATAGCCGACAGCTTGGGGCTGGCGGCATATAGAAGCCATGCGGATATTTTTTGCTATCTGGGTTCTTACTTTGCATGTTTGTCTTGTTTTCACTACAAACATCCACAAATTCTTAAATCAAGATGAATTTTCTTCATGACCTTAAAAATATAAGTACATTTGTGCTTAAAACAAGCCAATTAAAAATAAATCTTGTTTTAAGCACAAATTCACTTCCATCTTGATTTAAAAATGTTTAGATGTTTGTAATGAAAACAAGACACAAATACTAAGAAAGAAATTCATTTTGAGTTTTTTTTGTCATACATTCACATGCATTTGTTAAAACTTTATTACGACTACGAGTGATCTCTGGGAATCCAATCCATAACCTTTGTTCTGTTAACACCGTACTCCACCAGCAATTTAGATTGTTTACTTTTTGTTTTTATCTCTCATAATTTTAGGCTAACATGAAAGCGAGACCTTTAGTATATAATTGAATATGGTTCAATGTTAAATGTGTCGTTTAATGAGTGTCTGTTGTAGTAATGTTCAAATGAAGTGGATAAAACGTGTTATGATACCTCTCTCTCCTTCTCCTTCAGCTCTGCCTCCGTCTCCTTTACTTTATTTACAAACATCTGTCTCATCTCCTCCTCTTTCAATTGAAGTTCCCCAATAAATTCTCTCCTCTTGGCCACGTACGTCTCCTGAAGACTTTACAGTATATATTAGAACAGACGGTCACGTGACACAACACCTTACACGATCATCTAGCATCACAAACCTCACGTGATGAATAATAATACCTGAAGGAGTCGCTGTCAGGGTCTTTAAAGCCCATCTCCTCCAGTTTACAGCGACGGTAGAGCTCATAGTGTCTGGCGTGGGTCTGATCTCTTAGGTCCAACATGTTGACACGAATTAACATCTCTCTGAGCTTCACAAAGTCACAGTGACTCTCGTTCTCCACTGAAGACAAACATCAGTACTATCAAGTTTATTATCGTATTACTTTGCCAACATTGTTTTTAAATGACACTGTCTAGACCAGGGGCTTTAAGTCATACCAAAGATGCTTTAGCGTGTGACAATATGTGCATAATATGTGCAGAAGTAGACATTAAGTGGAGGCGGTGTTTAAAAATCTACATACATTAAAGAATCTAAGCTTGGTGTCAATAACAGATGATATTTCAGTAAAAAGGATGTTTTCAGTTCTGAAACGTACAGGATGTTCGTTCAAGTACAATGACTTTATATACAAAAGCTCAAGTGAACATGGATTCACTGCTCCTTTAAAAACTGAATTGATTTATCTGAGGTATTGAATTAAAGATGAGACAAACTCATACCCTGTACAACACCCCACGGGTACTGTCTGCCTCGCACCATTTTGTTCCCAATTTTAACCTCTTCACTGCTTCCAACCACAGCGAACGGCAGATGTGCCTGCGACACAAACACGTTTGACAGGTTTAACAGGTGTTTACTAAGAAGCATGTGCTGTTTGTCAACATTCATGCCACATCGTCATCAAAATGTAGTTTCGTACATTCCCCATAACAGTTTGTCACTCTGAAGCTGGTCTTACGTTCATGGAGGAGTTGATTTCTGCCACAGCTTCGTCATCTGTTGGGAACTGATAGATCTGAACACCATTGCTGACCAGTTCACTCATGATCTTGATCTTAAACTTCTGAAGCTCACTCTTAGACATCGTGTCTGCCTTTGCAATGATGGGGATAATGTTGACCTACAGTACAGGTGGAAAAAACACATCAGCACCAAAACACAATGAAAATGGCCTAAATGCTTTGAAAACACCTATCATACCTTGCTGTCTAGTTTCTTCATAGTGACTAAATCCAGAGATTTCAACGAGTGACCGGTGGGAGCAATGAAGTAAAGGCAGATGTGGATGCGTGAATCTTGATAGTCGTGAAGAGAGCGTTTGATTTTAAGCTCTTCCTCTAGGAAACGTTCAAACTGGGCATCGATGTAGTCCACCACGGGTTCATGACTGCAGTGAAATCAGAAAAGGAAACGCAATCCTATAAGTCACATTTACAGTATAGAAAGCAAAAAGAATTCAAAGCAATCCGAGAGCTCGAGCTTTACCTTTCGTCTTTATTAACCTGGTCCCCAAATCCCACAGTGTCCACAACGGTCAGTTTTAAATCCACATTACTTTCCTGTAGGTTATAAGTTCTGGGACGCAGATACACCCCGTTCTGAAAGTGGCTGATCTCTTCATTCTCAAATGTGGTGTTAAACAGCGCGTTCATTAGGGTTGATTTGCCAATCCCGGTTTCACCTGGAAGAAGCGTGCAGTCAAAAAAAGCTTTTGCAGTGACATCTATAGATCAGTGGTTCTCAACTCCAGTCCTCGGGACACACTGCTCTGCATATTGTGCATGTCTCCCTTATTTAACACACCTGATTAAGATCATCAGCTCGTTAGGATAGATTCCATGAACTGAACTGAGTGTGTCAGATATGAGAGACATCCAAAATGTGCAGAGCAGCGGGTCCCGAGGACTGGAGTTGAGAAAGACTGATCTATAGGACCTGTGGACAGGTTTGAATGCTCACCTACGCAGAGAATGTTGAAGCTGAATCCTTGACTCACTGATTTACTCACCAGCTGATCAGGTAAACTGTCAAAACCAACATGACCGCTGAGAGAGAGAGACCTCATCTCCTCCTCACACTGAAACATCAATACAGCCAATGTCATGTCCAGATTAGAATTCCAAAAATTTTTTCAAACTGAGATTTCTTTTTAATAAAACACACAAATAAATATCAAATAAACAAAACAAATTTTCACATAATTAATTAACAATAAACAATATTAATCAAACACAACTTACATAATCAAGAAAGAACAACAATTGAGCAGCATTAACAACAATTTACAAACTCAATTTGAAAAGGTCATGAATAATAATGTTGAGCTCTGCTCTGATTGGCTGTTTCTCCTTCAGTAGCTCTGTGTGTGTGTAAACAGATCTTATGTTTGAGTCTGTATCAGATTTTGAGGAATAATCAATTGTTTGGAGATTGTTAATGGACGTTTCTGAGTGGTAAGTTTGGGTTCTTTCAGTATGGACCTGCAAAACGTAACTGCATATAGCATTAACTAGAATATAGCATTAACTAGCATATACCATTAACTAACATATAGCATTAACTAGCATATAGCATTACTAGCATATAGCATTAGCATATAACATTAACTCAGCAGTCACAACTTTGTTTTTATCATTGTAACAACATTGTAATTAATTTAATGTTGGAGTGTACATCATGACTGTATTGTCACTGTCTGTGTTATGTTGTGATGGGTCTGTTTTCCAGCGTTTTTTTTTTTGCCTGCACGAGGTTTACATAAAGAGGAGGAAACAATTGTGTTTGAGGATCATGATATGTCATTACCATGAACTCTTAACAAATAACCAATGAAATAGGCTCCCTTTAATATACAGTATAAATAATACTGGACCCAAGATCGACCCCTGAGGAACTCCACAAGTGGTAAGTGAAAAATCCTACACAGATGAAAAGAGACTAGTCTAAAAAAAAAAAACACTTGTGGGTTAGTAACTACTGAACACATTGTGTATGCATGGTGAAGTGTTGTTGACAGAGAAGAGCAGCATGCTGAGGTATTCAGAGCTCCTCACTTTATACAAACACCAGGAAGTGTTTCATTCACATCATCTGTCCTACTGACACAAACACACACTGGCTGCCTGGGACACAAAGGACTCTTTATTCAGATTTCCACACAGTGCTTGCCCTCAGAAAACATCCCTCAAGTGTTGCTTTCACATAAACTACTTTAAAAGCATACATTATCACTATAGCAATTATTAATATGTAAATATACATTGCTGTGTTTAGGACACAATTGGATGCATGTTGACTAAACCAAGAGCTGCTTATCTGCTTAATAAGAGCTTACTAGCTTCTTATGACTGAGACCCCCCAGTATACACATAGATCAACTCTAACTATACTCATATATATATATTTTAACTATTCACTATAATAACTAATACAACTACACGTATACAGTATGATTCAATGTCGGAGTGAAATGCAGCAGGACTCAATCAATGTCATAAATGCTGCCTTTATTATCGCAACTAAATAAACAACCGCATATATTATGGCAAATTATGAAAAATGTTTAAATTGAAAACATCTTTAACAAACAAATGTATCATAAATGAATTAATACATAATAATAACACACAGTAATAACAAGAGAGCGATATCTTACTGGATATATAGTTACATCCGTGGCAGCCATGTAGACGCATGCGAGAGTACTGACTGTGTGCTGTCATTTATTAAGTCTCTCTCTCTCTCTCTCTCTCTCTCTCTCTCTCTCTCTCTCTCTCTCTCTCTCTCTCTCTCTCTCTCTCTCTCTCTCGATCGGAAGGCTGCAGCCTCCGGAGGTCGCATATGCAGGCTGCATACGTCATCAAGACGTTTATTTAAGTTAACTGAGCATTACAGCCCCAAGTTCGTTTAACGATGAACTAAGAATAATCATAATCAAATTTATGATAGTTAATATTCTGAAATAAGACAGACTTGATGACGTTTCTCACTCTCCACTTGTTGGAAACGCCCCTGTCAGTAGTTTTTGATGGCAGGATTCCGACTTTACTGTTAACTCATTAACTTTTACTTTATTTTTAAATTATTTTATAAATAATTAGTATTGATTTGCAACAGCTGTTGTAGTGCTGGATGCCGGCGCGGCCACGCGCGCCGTTGTCATGGTAACATTTGGTCAGTCAGACCCTTAGCCAAGAGCATTTCCAACACAAATGCCCTACAAACTTTAAAAATCTCACCGCTTTGCCCTTAAGAGAGAGTAGAGCAGCACACGATGTTGTTTACTTTCATTTGGTCTTCAGTACGGTGTCCAGTTTAGTTCATAAGTCGTTATATATGATCACATAGTTTTGAAGGGCACTGCGGTAAAGGAATGGAGCTACGTTATCGTCAGCTGCGAACAGGTAGGCCAATGCAATTCAATAATATCTATACTTTTATTATACATGTATATTATGCATGATGATAGATCTTTAGATTGTAATTGTTATCCAATAAAACTCGCGACAATTGTTCTCAAACTACCGAGTAAACAATCATTCATGAAATTACACATATGGCCACTAGTCGTCACCCTTCACAAGTTTGATTTATAACCTACAACAAGCAATGTACTATGAACCATTTTTAATTTACATGAATTTATGGCATAAAAAGAAGAAAATGACTAATTGGCATCTTTAAACTAAGTATGCTTAAATGAGCCTCAGCTAGGTTTGTAATTACTAAGCTCATTTTAATAAACTATTAGGTCAGTTAGTGTAGTCATCACATTAACTATGGTCATGTTTAACTACAAACAAAATAAATACATTTGATCTTCACTGTTAGTTTTTGTATCAGCTCTTCTCTGTTAGAGTAGGTCCCATTTAAACAACCCTAAAAACTAACCCCCCTGCCATACTGTGACAGTAAACTAATACTAAATTAAGATTGCTTTGTAATAAACTTTATTTAATTTTAGGTAACATTGTAGTCTACAGTACAATATTCACATTCACTTTCAAATAAAAAATATTCATCTTGAAAAACCGTACACCCATCTCATGTAAACAAATCATTTTATTATTACTCTGTTGTTCATTTAAAGATTTGTGTTCACATTATTGTTGTTCTGTTCCAAATATAAGCATGAGATTAAAAAAACAAACAGGGTTTAATTCATATGGCAATATTTTCTTGTCAAGGAAAACATAAATTCAGTGGATCTCACTTATCATTTAAATCATGAAATTAAAATACCTGAAATATAAGAGTGTTGAAAATCCTGTAAAATAAAAGACCAAAAAGTCTACAATGCTGTTAACTTTAACAAACCAGCAGTCCTTGAGTAACTGTTGAGATTATTTTTGATTGGTTTAAAAGCAGGTTATTGTTATAAAATCTATCTGTCCCATCGGTGATCTCAAATTAAACGGGACTGATCAAAGACCAGAGCACCTGTCTGACCTTCATGGGCCTAGTGATGAGGTGCTCACACTAAGGTCCTGTATGGTATTGACTACTCATAGGCCAGTAGAGGAAAGGAGACTCACACATAAAAGATGTCCTGTGAATTTTAACCCTGGCCTTGATTTGGCTACAAAATCGTCGTCAATAATCATTATTAAAGCCTATAAACATCTGCTGAGCCTGAAACATACAATTATTGAACTGGATGAAAACTAAAATAAAACCTATTGTGCTCTTCACAGTTTGACAAAACAAATAGTGACTACCAACTAAACCACCATTACTATACTCATGAGAAACACTAACTGACTCTCAGTTTGATTTCATTACTGCCAAAACTACATTCATTAACCAAACAAACATCAACTACATCATCATCATCATCATCATCATGATCTGAGCTGTCAACACACAGCTACCAATGAGCTGGTATACTTTCTCAATACAGTTTCTAGCTCTACATAATAAAACATTACACATATAAAATACCTCAACACATAAAGTTAATTCAACTCAATGTTCACAAGGATTAACATCAATAAAAAAATCATGGACTTACAATAGACCAGCAGGTACACAATGTTTAAGAAAAGCAACGTAACACTTGAAAAATGTTACAATAGCATGAACTAAATAAAAATACAGGTTGATAAAAGTATGGACTCTTATGATTTATGAGAGAAAATGAGATTAAATGAAAACTACCTAAAATAGCGTGCATTAGCTTCTAGTTTTCTGTCGTACCTGAATACCTTAACAAAGGTATAAATATACATGAAAATAAACAGGCATCTCTTTAGGTAAAACAATAACGTT